>NC_091982.1:255525371-255877871 GCF_044704955.1 Pristiophorus japonicus
CTCCCCCACCTCTCTCTCTCTCCCCCCTCCCCCCACCCTCTCTCTGAGAAGTGGTGTTTCTATTGAATGAATTTTATTTTTCAGTATTCTTGGTTGCAAATGCATTCTGCATTGATTCATTGAACATTGCTAAGGCTTGGTTTGTTCAGGTCCAGGTTCTCTCCGTTTCCCGCCCCTATCCCAGGCCGAATGGCCTCCGATGTACTTACCTGCGCTGAGTTTTATTAACTCTCCGCAAGGGTTTTCTCAAGTGGCCACATATGCTGGCCTGAGTAGAAATGGATTAACTATTAGCTGGCCAAAGTTGCCTAAATGGCCAGAACTGTCGTAGGTGGCTGGCAACGCCGCCCCCTTTTGAGAAAAAAACACTTGGCGTTTTAAAAAAAAATTTAACTAAGTCAGTTACGCTGATGCAAATTGATTGGGGAAACTGGGGATTTTTAAGTTAGGCCAGAAAAAGCAGACTACTCCCAAAAAAAAACGGAGCAAATACTGGGGGAAATTGAGCCCATAGTGAGCAGCTGTTTGGAAGTTCACATGCGAGACATTAACTAGACGTGACACAGAGCTTATAAACTATACTTCTCTTCTAAAAGCTGTAGGGACTGTCTCTTCTAGTTGAGTAAAAACCATGCTTGAGGCTTAAAGAGCCTTTCCAAAACTGATTTAGTGATTTAAAAAAAAAAGAATTGGGCTATTGTGCCGATCTGCGGTCGATACAAAACAGCAGTAAATGTCCCAATGATGCCAGCACAAAAAAGTGAATTTCCACAAACACATGATCCACAGAGCAAATCGAGATTGGGCCGCTTGCGGAATGACCGAATGAAGAAGAATTTTTTAGGTCCAAAGAAATTACATTATTTGCCTTGACCACTTTTCTCCCTTCCAGTGAAATCCAAAAATCGGTCAATCTTTTTAGGTTTGTACTGTAACTTTTAAGTTGCAGAACCTGCCCATTTTAGTTAGGAAATGGTAATGTGGGTAAGGAGTGGCATTTCTGCTGCATAGTTCTAACCACGATATTCTCTGTGTGGTTTGTTAAACCATTATCTAATTTTAGTCAAATAATTACATTTTATAATACATGGATAAGTTGCCAAATGTATTCATCATCATAGACAGTCCCTCGAATCGAGGAAGACTTGCTTCCACTCAAAGTGAGTTCTTGGGTGACTGAACAGTCCAATACTGAAATTACAGTCTCTGTCACAGGTGGGACAAACAGTCGTTGAAGGAAAGGATGGGTGGTTTGGTTTGCCGCACGCTCCTTCTGCTTGCGCTTGGTTTCTGCGCGCTCTCGGCGACGAGACTCTAGGTGCTCAGCGCCCTCCCGGATGCACCTCCTCCACTTTGGGCAGTCTTTGGCCAGAGACTCCCAGGTGTCAGTGGGGATGCTGCATTTTATCAAGGAGGCTATGAGGGTGTCCTTGAAACGTTTCCTCTGCCCACCATGGGCCCAGCTGCCGTGTAGGAGTTCCGAGTAGAGCGTTTGCTTTGCGAGTCTTGTCAAGCATGCAAACAATGTGGCCCGCCCAGTGGAGCTAGTCGAGTGTGAGGATTGAGGACGCTAACGTTGGTGCGTCTGTCCTCCCAGGGGATTTGCAGGATTTTGCAGAGACATCGTTGGTGGTATTTCTCCAGCGATTTGATGTGTCTACTGTATATGGTCCATGTCTCTGAGCCATATAGAAAGGTGGGTATCACTACAGCCCTGTAGACCATGAGCTTGGTGGCAGATTTTCAAACACACTTTTTCTCAGGCGCCTGAAGACTGCGCTGGCGCACTGGAGGCGGTGTTGAATCTCGTCGCCGATGTCTGCCCTTGCTGATAAATGGTTCCCGAGGTATGGAAAGTGGTCCACGTTGTCTCGGGCCACGCCATGGATCTTGATGACTGGGGGGCAGTGCTGTGTGGCAGGGTCAGGTTGGTGGAGGAACTTTGTCTTACGGATGTTTAGTGTAAGGCCCATGCTTTCGTATGCCTCAGTGAAGATGTTGACTATGACTTGGAGTTCAGTCTCTGAATGTGTGCAGATGCAAGCGTCGTCTGCGTACTGTAGTTCGATGACAGAGGTTGGGACTGTCTTGAATCTGGCCAAATGTATTAAAGTAGTGTTTATTAGAGTTATTGTTTGACTACTGTACTCTGTCCCAGTGTTAAATCAGCTATTCTATTTCGGAGACAAAAAAGGGCCATGTCACATTAGAAATATGCCTGAGGAGCAATGTGTCAACTGGTGGAGACTTCACCATCTGAAACATTACATTTTCCAATGTCTGAGAAAAAAATTGGACTGAAGATTATGAAAACCACTGCAGTGGCACAGCTTATCTTTTGCAATATACCAAGTGTTGATGCTCTCAACATTGTTTACTCCTGTCTTTGAGAAGCTTTATTAGTGATAGTGTGGCTATCAAGGTTTCATCCCTACCCAATTGCAGGAAATGCTGTGGTACCCGGACAAGTACAGGAGCCATTTTTTGTATATATTATGCAAAAAAATAATGACCTTTATAAGCACGTCTGCTTTAGGTAGAGACCAGTTTCCAGTATTACATGTAGTGCATTTCCCTCAACTAATAATGTTATTCAAATTGATGTTTGCATTTGTCCTTGATTTTGATAACACTTTGTATTTGGGGAGGGCACCAACTGCCTTAGTTCATCGATTGGCTAGTTTGTGTTTTAGGTATTGTTTTTTTGGGAGGGTGAGGTGGTAGGGGTTAAATACTTTGGAACACAGATTTTGGATCCTGGATTAGAATTTTCATGGGGAATAATTATTCCTGGAAAGTTACTGAAATAGCCTTTTTGCCTGTCATTTGTATTATAAGAACATCATTATGCTTGTGTACAGCTTGTTGTTGGGTGTTGATAAAAGTCTTGTTTCCCTCCCTGCACCAAGTGCAATGATTTTCCCACTTTTTATTATTCTTGGAGCTGAATGAGGTGATTAATTTGTGCCACTGGATAATTTCAAACCATCGACATGCTAACCTAAACTTCACTTTTAAATGAAATTAGATACTGCACTTCAGATGGGTGAATGGTCGTCTCATGTGCAAGTATTTTTTTCCTGTCAGGCACCACATTTCACTGTGGTGAAGAATGGAATTCTTTGGATTTAACTTCTGGTAGAAGAATAATACTGAGTAGAGCTGTATTGTGAGTCAGTGGGAGCAAAACACTCTTGCACTTCTGCCAACAGAGTCCAGGCCAAAAACTAAAAGCAGACCTTGTACTGCCCTTGCTATATTTGCACTGGAGATGCAGCACTTTGGTTTAAATGGCTTTTGGTGTTAATTGATATGACTTTAAGTTCATGTTTGTGTTGCAAAATACAATTGCGGTTAGCAAAGGATCACCATTGTAGTAACACTGACCGGAGCAATAAGTGATCAGATTTATGCACAAACTGTGGTGAATGGAATTAAAGGCTTCAGTGCATCCTACTGAGAGTTGATAAGAATATTCTTGTGGATTGGGAGTGCAGAACTTCCAATCCAATGCAGATTTTATTGTTTTATTTGCTAATTTCCATTTGCAATATTGAGTTAGCCAACTTTAAAAATGTAATTCTAATCCACCAATTGTTAGTAGGAATTTCTCATCTCTAGTCAGGTTTTTTAATGTATCCTTAATGAGGGAAGGTATTCTCCATTTTTCTAGTTTTAAAACAAGTGGCCTGGAGCCTTGATACTGAAGTTTTTAATTTCAAGTGTTTTTACATTATGTGTATGCTACCTCAGCAAACTGCACCTTGTAGTGTAAACAAACTCAGGTCCCTTATCCTGATGACATCATAGGCCCAAGAAATTGTGAGCCTATCATTCTGCCACTGGGATAAGAGAGCTAATTTTAGGAATGTAGCTGCAAGGATTCCATCTCGGAATTGTTGGGGGCAAAAGAAAGACCAAGACTTGCATTTATATAGCGCCTTTCATGACCACCGGACGTCCTAAAGTGCCTTACAGCCAATTAAGTAATTTTTGAAGTGTAATCACTGTTGTAGGAAACGTGGGAGTCAATTTGCACATAGGCTCCCACAAACAACAATGTGATAATCAACATAACTCAAACAGATTATCTGATCATTGAGGGATAAATATTGGGCAGGACAATAATTGAGGGACAAAAGCAAGGCCAAGTATGTGTATATGGAGATCAGCTATTTATTCATGTAAAAGTGAGAACACTGAGCATGATGTCAGTCTCCTGAAAATGGATGAATAGATTGGAATGCCTAGTGTTATGAATTCAAATCTGCCATACATCTACTCTGCTTCAGTGGTATAGGGCCATAAGCAGATCTCCCATCCCCTACAGTCTGAAGCATGCATTTACCTTCACACTCTGGGCAAACAATAGCAAGATCCAAGGATCAAACTAAGAATCTCTGTCTATATATTCAGAATATTTTACGGCAAGTAGCAGTGAGCTATTGTCTAGCCATACACTCAAGTATATGACTAGACATGAGGTCAGGGAGAAGGGGAGAGGCAATATTCATTTATTTATCTGCTGTACTGTTTTAATTCACTTTCTGCCTGTTGTGTTTTCAAACAGGGAAAAGTTCACCTGGAAGTAAAACTTAATGAACTTATAACAGAGACAGGATCGGTTTGTCAGCAATTGGTAGTACGGTGAGTACAAATCTGAGAGAACAACAGATATTTATGTTGACTGGGCCATAAAGATCATGTATGGAAGCATATCATTTGATTCATTAAGCTTGCTACTTCCAAGACAAAGTGCAATTTTCATTCTTACTGACTTTCCATAATTAATTAATTCTAGACTTCTAAGAAATGGAAAGTTGAAACTCTTACATTTCTCTCACCTTTTTAAAATTTTAGAATATCAATCCAGTGATACAATGGTGCATTCTACAGATGACGATACCCTGGAATCACTATATTCTATTATTTTTGAGTATCACTGTAATCTTGATCTCCTTTATAAATGTAAAATCAATTGCTAAAACGATTTGAATGCTGTGAGGGATATAAGAGTGTGGCATTTTTGTACGGACACTGTATCATGTATTTTTTCTGGGAGGTTACAGTGGATTGGGTGTTTTCTGTGGCGGACTGAAAATCTGATGCTGGTGAAGTGCTACAGGAAATGTAAAATGGAAGAAGAGTTGCAAAGATTGTTCTTTAAAGGGGGAAAGAAAATGTAAATAAAAACTTGTGGTTTTCTGTAGACTGTTTGGTTAGAAAGTTTGTCTATTTGAACTTACCGGTGTGTCGAATGCTATACCGTATGGAATCTTTAAATTGTGAGTTTGATCATTAGACACACTTAAAAGTCAAACTATTGCACAGAACTAGATCTATTTCTATGGATTTTAATATATTTTTGCGAGTGACTTCATCAATGCAACTGGCTGGAAATGGTCAAGGAGCATGACAGTGAATTGATATGGTGGATTGTAGGCAGAGAAAAAAGCAGAAAACTATAGACCAGTTGGCCTAACATCTGTGGTTGGGAAAATGTTGGAATCGATTATTAAAGAAGCAGTAGCAGGATGTTTGGAAACGCAAAATTCGGTCAGGCAGACTCAGCATGGATTTATGAAGGGGAAATCATGTTTGACAAATTTGCTGGAGTTCTTTGATGATGTAACGAACAGGGTGGATAAAGGGGAACCAGTGGATGTGGTGTATTTGGACTTCCAGAAGGCATTTGACAAGGTGCCACAAAAAAGGTTACTGCACAAGATAAAAGTTCACGGGGTTGGGGGTAATATATTAGCATGGATAGAAGACTGGCTAACCAACAGAGAACAGAGGGTCGGGATAAATGATTCATTCTCTGGTTGGCAACCAGTAACTAGTGCGGTGCCGCAGGGATCAGTGCTGGGACCCCAACTATTTATAGTCTATATTAACGACTTGGAAGAAGGGACTGAGTGTAACGTAGCCAAGTTTGCTGATGGTACAAAGATGGGAGGAAAAGCAATGTGTGAGGAGGACACAAAAAATCTGCAAAAGGACATAGACAGGCTAAGTGAGTGGGCAAAAATTTGGCAGATGGAGTATAATGTTGGAAAATATGAGGTCATGCACTTTGGCAGAAAAAAATCAAGTTATTATTTAAATGGAGAAAGATTGCAAAGTGCTGCAATACAGCGGGACCTGGGGGTACTTGTCCATGAAACACACAAGGATAGTATGCAGGTACAGCAAGTGATCAGGAAGGTCAATGGTATCTTGGCCTTTATTGCAAAGGGGTTGGAGTATAAAAGCAGGGAAGTCTTACTACAGCTATATAAGGTATTGGTGAGGCCACACCTGGAATACTGCGTGCAGTTTTGGGTTCCATATTTACGAAAGGATATACTTGCTTTGGAGGCAGTTCAGAGAAGGTTCACTTGGTTGATTCCGGGATGAGGGGGTTAACTTATGAGGAAAGGTTGAGTAGGTTGGGCCTCTACTTATTGGAATTCAGAAGAATGAGAGGTGATCTTATCGAAACGTATTAAGGTTAAGATTAAGGTGGATGCAGAGAGGATGTTTCCACTGATGGGGGAGACAAGAACTAGAGGGCACGATCTTAGAATAAGGGGCCGCCCATTTAAAACACAGATGAGGAGGAATTTCTTCTCCGAGGGTTGTAAATCTGTGGAATTCGCTGCCTCAGAGAGCTGTGGAAGCTGGGACATTGAATAAATTTAAGACAGAAATAGACAGTTTCTTAAACGATAAGGGGATAAAGGGTTATGGGGAGCAGGCGGGGAAGTGGAGCGGAGTCCATGATCAGATCAGCCATGGTCTTATTGAATGGTGGGGCAGGCTCGAAGGGCTGTATGGCCTACTCCTGTTCCTATTTCTTATGTTCTTATTGTCTGAACCTAGAGTGCTTCATTGATCCTGCCATTTTCAGCTGGGCATATTATTTCAGTTCTGTTTGTACAGTCGGACACAAAAGCTGCTCCCACCTAGTTTGACCAATAGCAGCACTCCATTGAAGCAGAGCTATTTAATTAAAACAAATAAAAAGCAAGGGAGAATATCAATCTACATTTCTTTATAATTGTATTTTTAAAAAGCTCCTCGAACCTAGATGATTTCTTTCCAAATTTTCTGTCTCTTTTTTTTTTCCCTCCCTTCTCTCTTGGCTCTTGATGTCTGCCCTCCCGTACCTTACCCAAGAGGCATTCTTCATGTTTGAGTCTAGACAGTGCAGCAAACAAGCCATTCAACCTGAAAAATCACAGACCGGCCTGACTCTGTCGTCTTCCCTCTGATATCCGCACGTCTACTTGCTCGTGAAAGGTCGCGTCGAACCATCTAGCTTGGACCTGCTCGGTCTGATACAATATAGTCTTTCAATGAAGAATTTCAAAGGGAGGTGTTTTTAAACAATTGTCATTCTTGCAGCACTTGACTTTGGCATTATGTTGCATGTTGATAAAATTTGAGTCAGCTGGCAATGATCCATCTTTGTTCAACACCTTTACTCATCCAAATTCAAACTGGGCAATTCAGTTTTCAAAACCACTTCCATCGCACTAATCTTAATTTTTTTTAAAAATCTGTTGCTTTATGCCATGCCAATACAACTATTAGTTGGTAGAAATTTCCCCTGTATGCATATGACTTCATACGTGAACCAATATAGCTATGAGACTGCTAAATGGATGCATGATGTTGTACTCCAAATTACAAAGCATGGAGGATTCATATTGAACACTATTTGACTCATAGCTGCTAATTGGACTTAAATAATATCAATAAATTTCTAGCAGAGACCTGAGAGGCCAATACAAGGCTACCTTGTATCTGGACATGAAATGAAGCATGAGTGTTACAAGGCTAGGGACTTGGGTAATATCACATACTCGAATAATTTATGAACCGCTCAGAACCCAAAGCCACTGTTAGACCCAACAGTCCCACTCACACTGTGCAATCTACAACTTTTGCTTTGTCATTATGACTACAGCCCTAGGAAGGCTGCTGTTTTACTTTATTTATTGTGCTTAATGGATAATAGGAAGGGAATTTTTGTGGTACTTTGAAAGTACTGAGATTATCTGCAGTCCAATTTCCAGAACTTTCCATATGTGGGACATACTTCTTTACATGACCAGCTCCTTTGTGGCTTTGTTCAGTAAGTTGAGCGGTTGAATGATTTTGTAACACTAATAGTTGCATGCTGTGCAACACACATTGTGCTATCAGGACTGCTGATGTATAGTAACTGATGTAGTCAATTTCTGTTCTGTGAAATCCGCAATGTCTGATGGGAGAAAGTGTTGCAGGAAGTAAATGCAACACTTGTATTAAGTGTGCATGTCCTTTAAGACGTTGAACATAAATGCCTAGGGAAGCATATTATAGTGAGGATGTCAAAAAGGCATCATAAATTGAAAGCAAAACTTCAGTTATCTAAGCTGCTCTGCCTTGAAAGTCATTCCTTTTTTTAAAAAAAGGTACAGCAACAACTTACATGTATACAATATGTTTAATATAAAAAAATATCCCCAAATGCTTAACTGAAGCATAATCAAACAAAAATGGATAAAGAGTCATGAAGGTAACAAGTTTTGTAAAAGAGGTTGGTTTTAAAGGAGGGTCTTAAAGAGTGAGTGGGAGGTGGAAGACTTTAAGGAGGGAATTCCAGAGCATGGTGCCTAGACCATTGGTGGAGTGAAGGAAAGGGGCTTGCACAAGAGTCCAGAGTCCGTGGAATGGAGAGTTTGTGGGAGGTGGTTGTAGGGCTTGAAAAGATTAGAGATTGGAAGGGGCGAGGCTATTTAAGGATTTAAATACAAGAAACATGGAAAATAGGTGCAGGAATAGGTCATTCGGCCCTTCGAGCCTGCACCACCATTCAATAAGATCATGGTTGACCATTCACCTCCGTACCCCTTTCCTGCTTTCTCTCCATACTCCTTGATCCCGTTAGCCGTAAGAGCCATATCTAACTCCCTCTTGAATATATCCAATGAACTGGCATCAACAACTCTCTGCGGTAGAGAATTCCACAGGTTAACAACTCTGAGTGAAGAAGTTTCTCCTCATTTCAATCCTAAATGGCTTACCCCTTATCCTTAGGCTGTGACCCCTGGTTCTGGACTCCCCCAACATTCGGAACATTCTTCCTGCATCTAACCTGTCCAGTCCCGTCAGAATTTTATATGTTTCTATGAGATCCCCTCTCACTCTTCGAAACTCCAGTGAAATACAGGCCCAGTTGATCCATTCTTTCCTCATATGTCAGTCTTGCCATCCCGGAAATCAGTCTGGTGAACCTTCGCTGCACTCCCTCAATAGCAAGAACGTCCTTCCTCAGATTAGGAGACCAAAACTGAATACAATATTCTAGGTGAGGCCTCACCAAGGCCCTGTACAGCTGCAGCAAGACCTCCCTGCTCCTATACTCGAATCTCGATGCCATTTGCCGCCTTCACCGCCTGCTGCACCTGCATGCCAACCTTCAATGACTGATGTACCATGACACACAGACTTCATTGCACCCCCCTTTCCTAATCTGCCACCATTCAGATAATATTCTGCCTTTGTGTTTTTGCCCCCAAAGTGGATAACCTCACATTTATCCACATTATACTGCATCTGCCATGCATTTGCCCACTCACCAAACCTGTCCAAGTCACCCTGCAGCCTCTTAGCATCTTCCTCACAGCTCAAACCACCACCCAGCTTAGTGTCATCTGCAAACTTGGAGGTATTGCACTCAATTCCTTCAGCTAAATCATTGATGTATATTGTAAAGAGCTGGGGTCCCAGCACTGAGCCCTGCGGCACTCCACTAGTCGCTGCCTGCCATTCTGAAAAGGACCCGTTTATTCCGACTCTCTGCTTCCTGTCTGCCAACTAGTTCTCTATCCACGTCAATACATTACCCCCAGTACCATGTGCTTTGATTTTGCACACCAATCTCTTGTGTGGGACCTTGTCAAAAGTGTTTTGAAAGTCCAAATACACCACATCCACTGGTTCTTCCTTGTCCACTCTACTAGTTACATCCTCAAGAAATTCTAGAAGATTTGTCAAACATGATTTCCCTTTCATAAATCCATGCTGACTTGGACCGATCCTGTCACTGCTTTCCAAACGCGCCGCTATTTCATCTTTAATAATTGATTCCAAATAATTTTCCCCATTACTGATGTCAGGCTAACCGGTCTATAATTCCCCGTTTGTTTTCTCCCTTTTTTAAAAAGTGGTGTTACATTAGCTACCCTCCAGTCCATAGGAACTGATCCAGAGTCGCTAGACTGTTGGAAAATGATCACCAACGCATCCACTATATCTGGGGCCACTTCCTTAAGTCATCTGGGATGCAGACTATCAGGCCCTGGGAATTTATTGGCTTTCAATCCCATCAATTTCCCTAACATAATTTCCTGACTAATAGGGATTTCCTTTAGTTCCTCCTCCTCGCTAGACTCTCTGTCCCCTAGTATTTCCGGAACGTTATTTGTGTCTTCCTTTGTGAAGACAGAACCAAAGTATTTGTTCAATTGGTCTGCCATTTCTTTGTTCCCCATTATAAATTCACCTGATTCTGACTGCAAGGGACCTACATTTGTCTTCACTAATCTTTTTCTCTTCACATATCTCGAGAAGCTTTTGCAGTCAGTTTTTATCTTCCCAGCAAGCTTCCTCTCATACTCTATTTACCCTTCCTAATTAACCCCTTTGTCCTCCTCTGCTGGATTCTAAATTTCTCCCAGTCCTCAGGTTTGCTGCTTTTTCTGGCCAATTTATATGCCTCTTCCTTGGATTTAACACTATGCCTAATTTCCCTTGTTAGCCACGGTTGACCCACCTTCCCCGCTTTATTTTTACTCCAGACAGGGATGTACAATTGTTGAAGTTAATCCATGTGATCTTTAAATGTTTGCCATTGCCTTTCTACCGTCAACCCTTTAAGTATCATTCGCCAGTCTATTCTAGCCAATTCACGTCTCATACCATCGAAGTTACCTTTCTTTAAGTTCCGGACCCTACTCTCTGAATTAACTGTGTCACTCTCCATCTTAATAAAGAATTCTACCATATTATGGTCACTCTTCCCCAAGGTACCTCGCACATCAAGATTGCTAATTAATCCTTTCTCGTTACACATCACCCAGTCGAGGATGGTCAGCCCTCTAGTTGGTTCCTCGACATATTGGTCGAGAAAACCATCCCTAATACACTCCAGGAAATCCTCCTCCACTGTACTGCTACCAGTTTGGTTAGCCCAATCTATATGTTGATTAAAGTCGTCCATGATAACTGCTGTACCTTTATTGCACGCATCCCTAATTTCTTGTTTGATGCTCTCCCCAACCTCACTACTACTGTTTGGTGGTCTGTACACAACTCCCACTAGCGTTTTCTGCCCTTTGGTATTCCGCAGCTCTACCCATACAGATTCCACATCATCCAAGCTAATGTCCTTCCTTACTATTGCGTTAATTTCCTCTTTAACCAGCATCGCTACCCCACCTACTTTTCCTTTCTGTCTATCCTTCCTGAATGTTGAATACCCCTGGATGTTGAGTTCCCAGCCTTGGTCACCCTGGAGCCATGTGTCCGTAATTCCAATTGTATCAAATTTGTTAATAGCTGCCTGCGCAGTTAATTCGTCCACCTTATTACGAATACTCCTCACATTGAGGCACAGAGCCTTCAGGCTTGTCTTTTTAACACACTTTGTCCCTTTAGACTTTTGCTGTAATGTGGCCCTTTTTGATTTTTGCCGTGGGTTTTTCTGCCCTCCACTTTTACTTCTTTCTATCTTTTGCTTCTGCCCCCATTTCACTTCCCTCTGTCTCCCTGCATAGGTTCCCATCCCCCTGCCATATTAGCTTAACCCCTCCCCAACAGCACTAGCAAACACTCTCCCTAGGACATTGGTTCCGGTCCTGCCCAGGTGCAGACCGCCCGGTTTATACTGGTCCCACCTCCCCCAGAACCCGTTCCAATGTCCCAGGAATTTGAATCACTCCCTCCTGCACCACTCCTCAAGCCACGTATTCATCTTGGCTATCCTGCAATTCCTATTCTGACTAGCACATGGCACTGGTAGCAATCCTGAGATTACTACCTTTTTGAGGTACTGCTTTTTAATTTAACTGCTTAATTTAACTCAAGGATGACTTTTTTAAATTCTATTTGAGAAGTTGGAGAACTGGGAGCCTGCATAGGTCAGCAAGGGTGGTACTGACTGAGCAGGACTTGGTGAGGGATAAAATATGGGCAGCAGCGTTTTGGATGAGCTGAAGTTAAAGCGTGGGAGGATGGGAGGCCGTCCAGTAAAGCATTGAAATAGTCAAGTCTGGAGATGATAAAAGACATTGATAAGGATTTCAATGGGAGACAGCCTAAAGTAGTGGTTAAGATGGAGGTGAAAGCAGGTGGTCTTCGCGATGGAGAGGATATGGGATCGGAAGCTCTGCTCAGGGTCAGCTCGGATCTCGAGGTTGCAAGCCATCTGGTTCAATCTGAGACTGTGGCTGTGAAGGAGAATGGAAATGGCATGAATAGAGTTTGTGGCAGGGTCCCAAGGTCACTAGTTTGGTCATCCAAGTTTAGCTGGAGGAAATTGCTGTCAGACTGCTTGTCTGACGTCCAGCATTGAGACAGTGGATGGGTTGTGGAGAGGTAGAGCTGGTTGTCATTAGCATAGGTGTAGAAGCTGACCCCACTTTTAGCAATTTTCTCTTCTCTTGAAGGCTCATGCTTTGGACCAAGTTCATTGTTGCAGGCAGCTCTCTGTTCTTCTTCCAAGTGGCAGTTCTTCATTCGTGACCAACCAGGAAGAGGAAGAGACAAGAGAGGGGGTTTTCACAGTTTCACTCGTCCTATTGTATCATGTGATTAATGATAGTGGCAAAGATTGGCTTTTATAGAGTCGAAGACAATCCATACCAAGGTATTCAGATGCACTGAATGACATGACCCCAAGATGCGCTTCAACCTTAAATCACATTACTAAGCATGTAGTGTTATTTATAATGTATATTTTTATAATACTTAATGCTACAAAGAAATTTAGAGGTACCGATCTGATTAGAAAGTTCCTGAATGTTTCAATTCATACAGGTATAAGGCACTTGCATGTTCCCCCACAAGCGCCAACGATGGTACCACTTGTTTTCCATTAGGATGTGATGCAGTGATGTGGCTAGGTCCCATTCTCTCCCTTTGGCAGTCTCCTCCTTTCCTTGGTGTAGTGCTTGACAACCCGATTGGGATTTGCAAATTGTCATGGGCAGGATGGCTTGTTTGGCTTTAAACTACATTTTTCAGGGGTCAAAAGCTGAATTATTTACAGAGCTGTCTCTGGCATAGCTTCAGGGTTTATAGGCCTCTGGTGATATGTTCATCTCAACTGGCTGTGTGCTACCTTGATCCAAATAAACTCTCACCAATGTAATCAGAAACATTCTGATTTTAAAGCAACAAAGTCTATCATTCATGATTAAATGTTTGCTAAGATTTACTTTTGTAAGTGATTAAAGTGATTAGCTGTTTTGCTGAATTGCGCAAGTTCTGGAAGTGCTTTATTAATTGAAACCTGTCCATTCATTGGAAAATCAGAGGGTCATCGTGACCCGAAGTATAGATGGATATACCTGAGGGAATTTGACTAAAGGAGAACTCTTCTCTTCTCTCTTGGTTTTTAAATAATTCAATTAGGTAGTTTACTCTCAAAACATCCCTCTGCTAAATACCATTTGCTATATGCTGCTGTATTATGCAGAAATGCATCTTGTAACGTTGTGTGATCTAAACTGCCTGACATTCCCAATAATTCAACTTGGTCTCCCACCTCTCACTGTGCTGAAATATTCTCTTGGACTGTCAGCCATTTTCCTGTAGCCAAAACAGTGTTCCACAGCATACATCCACGTAAGTAAATGATTTAATCAACCTTATGGATGTCTTGAATTGCATTAGATGTTGTTGTAATTGTATACAAAAAATTTATTTTGGCTTTGGTTATGCACTGAATGGGAAATGTATGTCACATCACTTTATGTCCGTACTGTGAATAATAACCACATTCTGGTGTATTAAAACAGTGATGCTGCTGTTTGCTGTAGATATAGTCCTGTATGAGTTGGCAGAACAAACCAGATTGATGAGCAGATTTTTCCAAAACCTCTGGCTTAACTCCCTAATTCTATTTTTCAAAAGTTAGTAGGCATGAAATATTGTCACTTTTTGGGTACATTATTGCTGCTTTCTGCTGTCAGATTGACTCAGTTGGTAGCACCCTTACCTCTATCAGAAAGTTGTGCATTCAAGTCCCATTTCAGGACTTGAGCCCAAATTCTAGGCTGTTCCAGTACAGCAGGAATGTTCTTTAGTCAGAAACACCACCTTCTATGTGATGTTAAACTGAAGACCCCACTGCCCGTTCTGGTGGTTGAAATAGACATTAAAGATCCCATGGCACTATTTGAAGAAGAGGAGCGAGTACTCCCATTGCCCAGACACTTCGCAAGGGCCAAGATCGCACAAACAACAATGAGCTTTAGTGATCATAGTTGAGAAATATCTGGCTGCTGCATTTACTTACCTGCACCTGAAAGTAATTCATTGTCTCTGAAATACTTGGAAACATTTGTGAGAAATGTGATAAAGCACAGTATAAATACAGTTCCTGGGAAGAATAACATTGCACCACCTTGTGTTCTGCAGTGTGCTAATATAGAACCGGGCATGTGTTTTTTTAATCTTTTTTAAATAAGATTAGATCACAGGGATCACTTTTCCCAGCATGCATTATAGCCATGGCATCACTCTTCCCCACCCCACAGCCAGTGAGCTTAATGTCGGTGATGGGGAAAATTTAGAGATTATAATGGACAAAATGTATTGGCATTTGGAAAAGTATAGGCTAATAAATGAAAACCAGCATGGTTTTATTAAAGGCAAATAGTGTTTGACTAATTTAAAGTTCTTTGATGAAGTAACTGAGAGGGTTGATGAGGACAGTGTGGTTGATGTGTATATGAACTTTCAAAAGACGTTTGGTAGAGTACCACATCATAGATTTGTTACCAAAATTAAATTCTCGAGGATTAAAGGGACCAATAGATCCAAAATTGGCTAAGGGACAGAAAGTAGTGGTGCAATGTTCCCCCTAATTTATTTTTGAGTGTGCGGTTCCTATTAATAGGTTGCATGGCCCATTCAGAGTTTTGCATGTGTGAAGTCTCCCATTTGAAAAGCCGGTCTCTCTGGGTGCGTGGTACCTCCAGAGCTTAACAGGAACGTTGTAATGGGGAATGGTTGTTTTTCAGACTGGAGGGAAGTACACAGTAGTGTTCCCCAGCAGTCAGTATTAGGACCATTGCTCTTTCTGATGTACATTAATGACTTAGATTTGGGTATGCAGGGCATAATTTCGAAGTTTGCAGATAATACAAAACTTGAAAATGTAGTAAACAAAGAGGAGGATGGTAACAGACATCAGGAGGACAAACAGACTAGTGAAATGGGTAGACATATGGCAGATGAAATTTAATGCAGAGATGCGTGAGGTGATAGATTGTTGTAGGAAGAATGAGGAGAGGTAATATGAACTAAATGGTCCAATTTTAAAGTGGGTACCGAAACAGTGAGACCAGGGGATGTACCTGCACAAATCTTTAAAGGTGGCAGGACGAGTGAGAAAGCTGTCCTAATACAGTCATACTACTGAGTCCGCTTCCTCCACCCTGTAACACTTAAAAGGGAATTGGATAAGGGAAAACATTTACAGGACTATGGGGAACGAGCAGGGTAGTGGGAGTAATTGGCTAGCTCCACCAAAGAGCCAGCACAGGCTCGTTGGGCCAAATTACCTCCTCCTGTGCTGTATCACTCTCCATATAATGAACATGGCAGGAAAGCTCTGCTGATGACTTTGTTTGAACCATGACACAAAAGATGCATTGAATATTGTACAAGATTACACAGCTCCAGCAAGTGTTTTCTTATTTTTGTCAGTCCAGTGTTTTAAAATATAAAACAGAAAACGTACTCTGGTTAATGAGTTGATTAGTTGCCATTTTGAAAAAAAATGTTTCACTTAATTAGGAACTGTAAAAGAGAAACCTTTCTGCAGAAAGAAATTGGTGAATCGTGTTTGACCCCTCTCTCTTTCTGCCCTCACTTCCCCTCCTGAATGTAATAACTCCTGGCTGGGAAACAATTCTACAGTTATCAGGCATCCTCCAATATCTTTCCCAAGTGGCCATGCTCCATGCATGAGCCTAGGCAATAACCATTCAGGGGTTTGGAGGATCAACCAGTTAGGAATGGGCACTCCACATGATTTTTTTTTAACCCTCTCTAATGCATGGACGGAGACCTGTTGGTAGTGCTCCTACATGTGGCGAGATCGGCAAAATCCACTGCCGAGATTGAACCTGGGACCTTCCTGGTCCGAATGGCTCAGCTGATCTTTTTTTCAGAAAAGATCCTCGGTGTATTCTTAGTACAGGTCAGTTTAATAGACTGTCCAATAAAAGTGTTCATCACAAACTACCAGAGCATTGTTCTGTTTGCAACTTTCAACTACAAATCTAACTTTATTTATTTAATTAATTTCTTTTTTTCCCAAATAAAAATTGTGCACTGCAGCTTTTTATGGGCAGTTAGATTTTTTTTTGTGTTGCTAAATTTGCTTGATAAAGTCCTGCTGCATTTCGTGAGAACTTCACCTTTTGCTGCGTTGACGTCAGATGACATTTGCCCACAGGAAGTGTCTTATCATTTGCTGAACAGTGGCTAATATCTTGTGGCTGAAGCATTCATCTATGAAAATGAAATTATTTGTCAATCTTGTTAACTTTGCTTCGGTCACTATTTTAAAAAAATGGGATCTGCCCCGGTGCCTAATAGGAATTCATTTGTGATATCACTTCAAATAGGCAGTATAATGAAATAGTATTTTTTGAAGTAAAGATTTAAATTCAAATGAACCAATAATGAATGTTTTCGGTGCAAATGGATTTTCGTAATTTCAGACGGTGGATTTGCATTCATTTTTAGAGCATTGTGAATTGAGTAGTGTCATCATTGTGCAGCTGCTTTTGAAACTGTAGGTTACAGCCTCATTCATTAGCTTTAGTTGATTTACACCCTTGTAAACTCTGGCTCCATTCCATGCCTCAGTTATCAATCTCCTGATCACCATGTCAACTGCCCTTGTGTCTAAAATGTTTCTCACAAGTTTATTTCTTAGTGTGTGTTTTTAAAATTATTTTATGTGTATTTGAACACCAATTTAACTTTGTACATAACCCTGTTTAGAACACACATAACAGGCCTCCTGCTCCCAAACATTATCAAATTATTAGTATGATTGTGTGGGGCATTGGTCAGAATCAGTTGTGATTCATCCTATGGTCAAAGAATACCTACTTCAGTAAGGTAGCCCATGGAGCCATGCTGCAGCAAGCATTAATGCCTTCATAAGATGATGGGCAAAATTGTGGTGTGTGTGTGTGTGTGTGTGTCCGTCCTACCCACTTACTCATTTTGCAATATCTGAGTTTCTTGCCATTCATTGTCCCTCTTAGTTTGGTACTATCTGCAAATTTGTTTTGAGTTTCTGAATCCAAGTCATTGATCTAAATTAGTAACTAGTGCTGCCAATCTTCACCATCTGATGCCATATTGCCTACTTCATTATTGTGTAAAAATTCTAAGTTTATTCATGATAATTAATGTTATTTTACATAGAACTGAAGTAAGAGTAATGATTCTATTTTGTTGCCCTTTCGGAATATGGACATCATGTTCAGCCTGCTGCTACACTGCAGCTTATTCCTGTGGCCACTTTAACCACTACGAAATGCACTACTTTATGAACTATCAGTTGGTCTCCTAAAATGATGCAGATATGCTCACAGACAGAGAGATAAAACCTTTTCTTACTCTCTGTTGCTAATAGATAGTAGTCAATGAGATTGACACTATAATAATGGGAAAAATGCAATGCTATAAAATATATGGTCATAAGTGAGGGTGGTGCTACATTGTAGAGATATAGGGATCAAGTTTCAGCCGCCCGCTAGAATGGCGCACATCGGAGAGGCCCGCCTAATTTATAGAACAAAAATTGCGGCGAATACTTGCCTCGCGATTCTCAGATAGCTGTAGGCCCAATTCCACCTCGGCGCTGCGCAGCAGGAGCTGCTGGGGGCGGAGCTACAGCCCTGCGCCGAAAACACTGCCGGCAGCTGCGTGCGTGCGCAGTAGCTGCCGGCGTCCTGTCTCCGGGGCGACGACCCTGTCCCAGGCCGAAGGGACGTCGCCCCTATCCCCAGCCGAGTGGCGGCGGGGCCCGCCCGGCCTCTCACTGGGGGTGGGCCCCGCCCGAAGAGACGTCGGCAGCCCGGCATTGGCTGGGTGCGGGCCCCACCCAAAGTCCTCGGTGGGGCCCGGCTTCCTCGACGTTGACGGGGCCCGCCCGCCCTGCATCTTGCTGGGGTGGGCCCCGCCCGAAGAGTCAGCGGCAGCAGCCCGGCATCGGCTGCATGCGGGGCGGTTTCTTCATCGTCTTCTCTTCTCTTTTTCTTCCCCCCCCCCCGCACCCCCCTCCACATCTACTTCTCTTCTACCCCCCCCCCCCCATCCCCTTCTCTTTTCTCCCCCTCCACCCCTCTTCTCCCTGGTGCTGCAGTAGGTGAGGAGTAGAAATAATTTTTTATTTAGTGATTTCAAATTTAAATGTTTTTAAAAAATGTATTTGGATTGATTTATTGATTTATTTATTATTGATGGCTCTTTATTTGTAAAAGTGAAGTGTTTAATGTTTGTAAACCCCCCCCAATATCTCGTTCCCTACCCCTGATTTTATAAGTGTAGGCAAGGTTTTTCTGAGCGTACAAAAATCTACACTTACTCCATTCTAAGTTAGTTTGGAGTAAGTTTTTGCTGCCTAAACTTGCAAAACAGCCATAAGTGGTCAGACACGCCCCCTTTTGGGGGGAAAAAAAATCTGTTCTAAAATGAAACTGTTCTAACTCACTAGAACTGGGGCAAACTAAAGGCTGAGAATTGCAATTTCTAAGATACTCCATTCTAAACTAGTTGCTCCAAAAAAATAGGAGCAACTCAGACCGAAACGTGACCCCAGAATGTCTCGCAGCTGTATTTCAAAAGCTGATAAATCATGGCTAACAAATTTGGTTTATATTTTGACAAATCAAATCATGGATAGATTTTTGTCATTCATTCTAACTTGGCCCTTTTTAATTAAAATGTTATTTTAAAAATGTGATGTTTTTTGTTAGTTTTCATTCAAGTAATGTTTGTGGTCATTAAGGGATATGATGCAGTGCGTTGTTTCTGCACAGCAGGAAATTGTGCCCCATTTCTGACCACAGTGGTTTTCGTTTCACATCACAATGCAGTCTGAACAAACGTCGATGGGTGCAAGAAGTGGGCTTCATTGGCATTTTTCTCTCAATAACAAATGTTGTGTATGCAAAATGTTTTTTTTTATACCTTTGAAAATTAAGCAGAAACTAGTAAGTTGTTTACACATTTCATTGACAGAATCAACCGGAGCTGGTTACCACAATAACACATGCAATACTGTAATATCCTTCCGATCTAGCCTTATGATCCGTTTCCCTTCTAAAATAAAGTTGCATCAGTGCACAGGGGATATGGTAGCATAGTGGTTATGTTGCTGGGCTAGTAATCTGAGACTTGGAAACGTGAATTCAAATCCCACCAGGACAGCTGGAGAATTTAAATTCAGTTAATCAAATAAATCTGGAATAAAAAGGTAGCATCAGTAATGTTGATCATGAAACTACCGGATTGTCATTAAAACCCATTTGGCTCACTACTGTCCTTTTGGGAAGGAGATTTGCTGTCCTTAACCCGGTCTGGCCTTTATACGTGACCCACTGTTCTCTTAATCACTCTCAAGTGTCCCTACAAGCCATTCAGTTGTACCAAACCGCTAAGAAAAATTATAATAAAATCGAACAGACCACCTGGCAAAGGCACAGAATGTACTTTGGATGGAAGACTTCAGTGTCCATCACCAAGAGTGGCTTGGTAGCACCAATACTGACTGAGCTGGCCATGACGGTATTGGTAGGAGTGACCACCGCAGAGTTCTTGTGGAGACTAAGTCCCATCTTGACACCGAGGACACCCTCCATCGTATTATGTGGCACTACCACCGTGCTAAATGGGATAGATTCAGAACTGATCTAACAGCTCAATACTGGGCATCCGTGAGGCGCTGTGGACCACCGCCATCATCAGCAGCAGCATTGTATTACACCACAATCTGTAATCTCATGGCCCGGCATTACCATAACCACCAAGCCAGGGGACTAACCCTGGTTCAATGAGGAGTTCAGAGGTGCAGCTCTGGTGTACATAAAAATGAGGTACCAATCTGGTGAAGCCACGTGATCGGACTATGTGCATGCGAACACCGGAAGCAGCATGCTATCATCAGAGTTAAGCAATCTTAGAGCCAACAGATCAGATCAAAGCTCTGCAGTCCTGCCGCAGTCAGTCATGAATGGCGATGGGCAGTTAAACAACTAATGTGAAGAGGAGGCTCCATGAACATCCCTATCCTTAGTGTTAGAGGGGCCGAGCACGTGAGTGCAAAAGACAAGGCTAAAGTATTTGCAACCATCTTGGATGATCCATCTCTGCCTCCTCCAGAGGTCCCCACCATCACAGAAGCCATTCTTTAGCCAATTCAATTCACTCCACGTGATGATCAAGAAACAGCTGAGCGCACTGGATACAGCAAAGGCTATGGGCCTCGACAACATCTCGACGGTAGTGCTGAAGATGTTTTCTAGCACTAGCCTCATCTCTAGCCAAGCTGTTTCAGTACAGCTACAATACTACCATTTAGCAGACAAGGGAAAATTGCTCTGGCATATCCTGTCCACAAAAAGCAGGACAAATCGAATCTGGCCAATTAGTGCCCCATCAGCCTACTCTCAATCATCAGCAAAGTGATGGAAGGGGTTGTTAACAGTACTATCAAGCAGCACTTACGCACCAATCGTGCTCACAGATGCTCAGTTTGGATTCTGCCAGGACCACTCTGCTCCAGACCTCATTACGGCCTTGATCCAAACATGGATAAAAGAGCTGAATTTCAGAGATGAGGTGAGGGTGACTGTCCAAGGCAGCATTTGACCAAGTGTGGCATCAAGAAGCCCAAGTAAAATTGCAGTCAATGGGAATTAGGAAAAGCTAGCACAAAGGACGATGGTTGTGGTTGTTGGAGGCCAATCATCACAGCCCCAGGGCATGGCTGTAGCAGTTCCTCAGGGCAGTGTCCTAGACCCAACCATCTTCAGATGCTTTATCACTGGCCATCCCTGCATCATAAGGTCAGAAGTGGGGATGTTTGCTGATTGCACAGTGTTCAGTTCCATTCGCAAATCCTCAGATAATGAAGCAGTCCGTGCCGGCGTGCAGCAAGAGCTAGACAACATTCCGGCTTGGGCTCATAAGTGACATTACATGCACACCACACAAGTGCCAGGCAGTGGCCATCAACAAGAGAGAGAGTCTAACCATCTCCAAATGACACTTGAGGGCATTACCATCGTCAAATCCCCCACTGTCAACATCCTGGGGGGTCACCATTGACCATAAACTTAATCAGACCAGCCACATAAATACTGTGGCTTCAAGAGCAGGCCAGAGGCTGGGTATTCTGCATCAAGTGACTCACCACCTGACTCCCCAAAATCTTTTGACCATCCACAAATCAGGAGTGTGATGGAATACTCCCCACTTGCCTGGATGAGTGCAGTGCCAACAGCGCTAGAAGCTCAACACCGTCCAGGACAAAGCAGACCACTTGATTGGCACCTCATCCACCATCTTAAGCATTCACTCCCTTCACCACCAACGCATTGTGTCTGCAGTGTGTACCATCTACAGGATGCACTGCAGCGACTTGCCAAGGCTTCTTTGGCAGCACCTCCCAAACCCACCACCTCTACCACCTAGAAGGACAAGGGCAGCAAACGCACGGGAACACCACAAATCACACACCATTCTGACTTGGAAATATATCGCCACTCCTTCATTGTTGCTGGGTCAAAATCTTGGAACTCCCTTCCTAACAGTTGCAAACAAGATTTTTTTTTTCAACTTTTGTAAAGTGAGTTTAATAAAACAGGAGAAATGGGGTTACTTTGGGTTTAAAATTTTCAATTGGATTGTTGTGACTTAAGTGTTGTGCAGGATTATGGGAACAGCAGTAAGCAATTCGGTCCCTGGAGCCTGTTCTAGCATTCAATTAGATCATGACTGAAGTATATCTCAACTCCATTTACCCACTTTGCTTCCATGGGCCCGAAATTGACGGCCTTACCGCCGAAATTCCTCCTCGAGTTGCGCCCAGTGCCACTTTCGATTTGGGCTGGAGCGGGCGGGAGGGGAGAACCGCTGCGAACCGCCCGCTGACGTAAGTGGACTCCCGCTCGCCGAGATGCCATATTGATGCGGGTGGGAGTCGGCGCCAGAACGGAGGTGGACCGTTGGCTGGAGGCTGATCTGTCCGCGACAGTGAATATGAAAATCTGAAAAAAAGGTGAGTAAACATTTTATAATTTTTTTTTCTTTACAGGGACTTACCTGGATGGGGTTCCCTGAAGGTCTTCCGCTGTTTTTTTTTTTGGATGCTTTTCCTTTTCAGGTCTTCGACCCTCCCTGGGCTCAATTCCATCCTCGGTGGCACTTGAGTGGCAAGTGCCTTTGCCGCCAAGATTGGGAGCTCCCGCTGGCTGCCGCCCAGATTGACTTTACAGCCAATGAAGTACTTTTGACGTGTCGTCGCTATTGTAATGTAGGAAACGCAGCAGCCAATTTGCACACAGCAAGCTCCCACAAACAGCAATGTGCTAATGAGCCGAAAAATCTGTTTTTGGTGAAGTTGATTGAGAGATGAATATTGGCCAGGACACCAGGGATAACGTCCCTGCTCTTCTTCGAAATAATGTCATATTATCTTTTACGTCCACCTGAGGAGGCATCCGAAAGACGGCACCTCCAACAGTGCAGCACTCCCTCGGTGCTGCACTGAATTGTCAGCCTAAATTTTTGTGCTCAAGTATCCAGAGTGGGAGTTGAACCCGCAACCTTCTAACTCCTTGGAGAGAGTGCTATATAAATGCAAGTTTTTCTTTTAACAAAAATCTATCTCAGTTTTGAACTTTTCCCCAATCCCCAAAAAGCTGTCAATTGAAGAGAGTTCCAGATTTCCACTACCCTTTGTGTGAATAAGTACTTCGTGACATCATCCTTGAATGGCCCAGCTTTAATTTTAAGGTTATGCCTCCTTGTTTTGGACTTCTCCACCAGACGAAATAATTTCTCTCTCTCCTTTTAAACTCCTTGATTTGATCACCCCTTAATCTTCTACACTCTCGGGAATACAAGTGTAGTCTATGTAACCTGTCCTCATAATTTAACCCTTTTGATCTCGTTATCAATCCGATGAATTTGCATTGCACCCCCTCCAAGACCAGTATATCCCTCCAGAGATGCAGTGCCCAGAACTGAAAGCAGCACTTCAGATGCGGTCTAACCAGAGCTTTTTACAACGGTAACATATCTTCTATCACTTTGTATCCCTTTGAGATAAAGGCTAACATTTCATTTGCCTTTTAAATTACTTTTTCTATCTGTCTTCTAGCTTTTAGTGATTTCTGTACATGGAAATCTCTAAATCTCTAAATCTCTCTGCTCATCCACAGTTCCTAGCTTCTCACCATTTAGAAAATACTCAGATCTATCTTGGGTCTAAAATAGATGACCTCCCACTTCCCCACATTGAAATCCATCTGCCACAGTTTTGCTTAATCTGTCAATGAGTCTTTGCAACTTTGTGCTCTTGTCTACATTATTTACTGTGGCACCTAACTTAGTGTCGTCAACAAATTTGGATATATGGCTCTCTATTCTTTCTCCCAAGCCATTGATAAATATAATGAAAAGCTGAGGCCGCAGTATTGATTCCAGGGGGACATCAGTAGTCATACCCTGCCAATTGGAATATGTACCAATTATCCTTAATCTTTGTCTCCTATTCCCTACCCATGTCAGTAGGCTGCCTCCAATTCCTTGCGCTCATTTACATTTTTTCTAATCCTCTCCTGTGCAGAACAGTGTTTGCCAGTCACCACAAATGGCTAATTGGGAATGCAGAAGTGGCCAATTGCATTTCTGATTAGTAAATTAAAAAAATGAGTAATAGACACCGTTGGACATTTGATCTCAGTACTCATTTGCATGCCATATGCCTGTGTACTTTAACTTTTTTGTGCGTTCGTTGGTAAAGTTTAAAACAAAATGCAAAGTGTGTGCGTGTTTTAATCAGTGAAAGTGTGTTACTTCCTTGATTACTGAATGGTGGTAAATGTTAAGTAAATATACACGTGAAGAACATTTATCTGTACTGTGCGTGCATGTAAGGCGTTTTCTTCTTAAACTAGTGCATGTGGCTAAAATGGTGTCCCATCGCCACACCTGTATTTGTCATCAGCAGTATTTGTTGGACAACACTGGTATAGAATGCTTGTTCCAAGCAATGGGGAACCGTTCCAGACATAGTTTGATCCAGTCAAGCAGGAATAAAGGGCTAGACTCCTAAATGTAACTTTAGGAGTAACTACGTCACCCCCCGAGATAATGGTTATAGTAGACTGCCACCTAGTGCAGTGAATTTTGAAATATTAGGAAGAAATACAAATTACTGATGGAACAGCGTTTAAAGGTTTATGGGATTAATGCAAAGACAGGAGGGAGATGGAAATGATGAGCAGGTCATTTTCATGCCCTTGGAGGTGGCTTGTAACAGCAGCACTGAAATCTGGAGCAAACCTGCTCATCCTGTCATTTTGTTGTGGTTTTGATTCAGTTGCGAAACAAAATGTGGAGAGAGGGCTACAATAAATTGATGCCACTTACTGAAGTAATAAATTGTGTGCTTGTCTTATAACAAAGTAAAGTAGGACATAAGTTTTCTGCAGAATCTATGAATGGCCTTTGATGATTCAAATATAAATTACTAAATATATATCAACAAATTATATGCCAGTTACTGGTTCCTGTCTTATAGGGTCTGTGAATGAGTGAGTGTGTTGCATTTTCTTGCTCTGTCAAAGTACACTGATTGTGGTGCCTCAGTTGTTTTATTTTAATCTACTGAATGTGAACTATAGATTAACAGAGAGAAAGAACTTGCATTTATATAGCGCTTTTCAAATTACAGCTGCGTCCTATAGAATGGGCTGGCAAAATGTTGCAGATAATTAGATTTATGCATAAAGGGGGTGTCTATCAATATTGAGGGATTAGGACATGGGACCAGAATTTAACGGATGCATCGTTTGTGGAGGTGAGCTTGGAGGATTTTCTTTTCCCTGCCGCTGAGTGTTACTCGGTTCATAAATTGATGAGATTGCACTGCAGTATTTTTCATAACTTGTATGGTTTACTTTACATTTAAGGAAAAAAATAACTGATATCACTATGAATGGTTTTAACTTGACGAGGGTGGAGCAGGATAAAGTTTTGAGTGTGGTTCTAGCACCTATTTGCAATGTAAGGTAGCGATGAAATAAACCACATTTGCTGTGCACTGTCAGAAATCATCATGTAATTTTTTTTTAAACTGCGTCTTACTGACAGCCAACATTAATCAATCCAGCAAATTTACTTTAAAGTTGCTGTCGGCTGAGAGCATGAGTTAGGAGCTGGCAGCATTATTACCGGGTCTCCCGTAATATGAAAGCAATCAGTGTGGTAAGGTTCCCTTTTTAATTGTTAAGAAATTACTTATTAAAGAGTAAACATGAAACTTTATTATTCTGCTTTAACCTTCCTGCAGGTGAAATGAATAATCATTTTCAACATCATAAAGCTTGCGTGACAGTTTGCCATGCATGTTCCTTGTAAGCAACTGTAATATTTCAAGAAACTTAAAACCTGAAAGAGCAGCTGGCTTTTTTTAGCTAAAAAACACGGTTAATACTTTAATTTGCTCCATTGTTTCAGCAAGCACAAAGCTGGTGTAGCATGTGATTTATTTTTTGTCAAGAGGCTGAAGGCGTAGTAAGAATTCTACATCAATTCCAAAAAAATGGCACCCCAGGCTTTGTTAGTTCTGTAAAGCAAAAGTGACAGATTTCAGATAGTAAAGGACATGGTCAGCTGTTATCAGACGATTAGATGGTGTTTGAAAAGCCCAAGCTGTAGCACAATACCAAATATCTAGATTTTGTACCTTTTTTAAAGCAATGCACCAGACAGATCAGCCATGATCTTATTAAATGGCGGAGCAGGTGCGAAGGGTCAAGTGGCCTACTCCTATTTCTTGTGCTTTTGTGATGCAATGCAATGCAAAGCATTCAAGGTGGATTAGGATGCAGTAAATATATTCAGCTCATAGCAAAGTGGTACCAAGTTAAGTACAAGAAAGAAATGTTTGAAAGGTTACTTGATGTGATATGAACATGGGGACAGTCAGTGGATGCAGACTATATACAATGGGCGGATTTTTGAGAGGTTTGCGACCGGATTTTTGCTGCAATTTGACCCTCTGCGGCGAAAACCCAATCACACAGCTTGGGTGGGATCCTCGGGTACCTGTTTGCGGCGGTGCTTCCAAGTACCGCCGGGGAGAGGTGCGCCAACGTGCAACGACTCTGATTGCGTTTGTGATTGAGTTTCGGTACCCTCCCGACCCGTACGCCATGCCCCGAATAGCAACAGGTCAAACCTGGCAGCAGTAAAACCTGCAAAAAAGTAAAGTTAAAGTTTGAATTTTTAAATTTTTTTGACAGCGATTACTTCATTAAGGGTGTTGTAAATGTTTTGTGAATGTTTTTTGGAATCCCCCCCCCCCCGCCTTCCCAAGGCCTCTCTCGCAGCGCTCCCGGTCCCAGACTAAAGTTGGCGAGGATCGTGTTTTTGTGGCGAGAGTATTTGTGCAACGTCTCCCTTTGCGATGCAGACCCAAAGGCCGAATGTTAGGCCTTAAACAGTTCGTGCAGCGAAAACATTAATTTTCACTTATTGCTTGCGTTTTCGCCCAAAAACCCCAAAACCTGAAAATCCAGCCTAAGAGGTCTTTAAGTATCAGATGTAGCAATAATATAAAAAATGTGAAGACGATATAAAGAGACTGGACTGAATTTCTTGGAGTTTCTATCGGCAGAACTTGTAAACGAATTGCTATAAAAACCAGTATTTACAGCACAAGTAGTCCGTTTGGGCCAATAGGTCCATGTCGGTGTTTATTCTCTACACGAGCCTCCTCCCACCCCTCTTCATCTAATCTCATCAAATCCTTCTATTCCTTTCTCCATCTCGTGCTTATCTAACTTCCCCTTGAATGCATCTATGCTAGTCGTCTCAACTACTTCTTGTGGTAGCAGGTTCCACATTCTAACCACTCTCTGGGTAAAGAAGTTTCTCTCGAATTCGTTATTGGATTTATTAGTGACTATCTTGTATTTATGGCAAGTGGAAACATCTTCTACGTCTATCCGATGAAATCCTTTCATAATCTTGAAGCCCACCCCTCAGACTTCAAAGAGGAGCCCAAGCTATATGTGTTATAAGAAGTGTTAAGGCACTTGTAAACATTTTATTAGTCAAGAGATAGAAAAAGAAAATGTTCAGGTTACAAACTAATAAAAATAGGATAAAAATCAAGCAAGACTTTTCTATGTTAAAGGCACTCTGTAAATGCAATTTGTTGTAGCTTTCAAAACTGCTGTCATCACCCACCTCCTCAAAAACCCTACCCTAGATTCCAAAGTCACAAAAAACATTGGGGCCGAAATTTCCCCTTCCCTTAAGGCCTGCTACCAGCGGAAATTGGCGGCCAAGCAGCGGAGTGGAAGGGCCGCCGATTTTTCATCGAATGGCCGCCATTTTCAAAAATCTGCTCCGGCAGTGACCCATTTCCGCTGCTGCCGATCCGTCCTAAGTGCGTCATCAGGAGTCACCGCCGAAGTGCGCCCCCGACCCCGAACGCGAAATTCCACACACAAAATCTTACTCCCGCCGCTTGGTGCCACTGTGCTTGCAGTGCTTGTAAAATGGCGGTATGGCGGCCATTAAAAGGCATAACCTACTGCCGCAGCTGCCATCTATTTTTTTTTGTCGGCCCAGCCGAAACCCTCCCTGGTGAACTTAAAGAATTGCAGAGGCTCTCATCTTTAAGTAAAGGGGCGAGACGTGGTGATGTACCAGCATGATGACGTCATCAGCGCTGAGTGACAGCGGCAGACACTCCGCCCGCCCCACCACTTCCGCCCCTCTACTTACCGAACTTCCGCTTACTGCTGTACTTCCGCCCCCATTATGGACTGACTTCTGGGCCGCTCGGGGGTAAAAAGAGCCAAAGAGCGGAATTTTGCACAAGAGGCCACCACATCTAACGCTGTGGTTAAAAACAGTCGAAATACGCTGGGAGCCGTGTTTGCGGCGGGGAGCAATTTCAACCCCATTGACTTTGACCATGGTGCACTATTCCTCCTCCTCCTTTTCTACCTTTATGCATCCTTAGACATGGTTGACTGTGCCATCCTCCTTCAATGCCTGTTCTTCATTGTCCAGCAGAGTGAGACTGCCCTCACTTGGTTATATCTATCCAATCGTAGCCAGAGATCCAATCGTATCTCTTGCAATAGCTTCTAAACCATTACTTCTGGAGTCCCTCGGATTGCTCCTTGGCCTCCTCCTATTCCTGATCTACATGATACCCCATTGCGATATCATCAGAGACATGATATCTGGTTCCACATGCATGCTGATAACGCCTAGCTTTACCTCCCCACCACCTCTCTATTCCTCCACTATCTCTGTTGGCAGCCTGCTTATCTCACATTCAGTCCTAGATGAGCTGCAATTTCCTCCAATTAAGCATTGGGAAGACCAAAGCTATTGTCTTCATCCCCCATCAGAAACTTCCCTCACCACTAATTCCATCCCCCTCCCCAGCGACTGTCTCAGACTTATCCAGACTGTTCACAGCCTATTTTACCCCGAGTTGAGCTTCCAACCCCATGTGCTCTCCATCACTATGTAGACCTCCGTAACGTTGCCCATCTCCACCTCTGCTTCAGCCCATCTGCTACTGAAACCCTCATCAATGCCTTTTTCCAGACCTGACTTCCAGTACTCTCCTAACCAGTACACCATTCTACACCTTCTAAACTTGATCTCATCTAAAACACTGCCCGTATCCTAACCCATACCAAGTCCCACCCATTCATCACCCCTGTACTTACTGACTTACTTTGGCTCTCAGTCCACCAACGTCCAAAATTTAAAATTTTCAGTGGTAAAACACCTCCATTGTATCGCTCCTCCCCATCTCCAAGAACTCTACATTCCTCCAATTCTGTCCTCTTTCGCACCCCACTATTTTTGTCCCACCATTGGCCGCTGTATCTTCAGCCACCTCGGTGTTCTGGAATTCCCTGCCTAAATCTCTCCACCTCAACCTTTCTCCCCTTCTTGAAGACCCTCTTTAAAACATAGTTCTTTGACCAAGCTTTTGTCACCCCTCCTAATGCCTCCTTTGTTGGCTCCGTGTCAGTCTTTTGTCTGATTACACTCCTGTGAAGTGCCTTTTGCAAGTTCTTGTTGAGTAATCTTGAAATTTAAGATGGATGAGTTGAGCATTGCTACTGATATCTTTACAGAACTATGCATCTAAGCAGATTGAAGCTAGTTGGGAACATAGGGCCCAAGTTTTGGCTCGAGTTGCTCCTATTTTTTTGGAGCAACTATTTTAGTATGGAGTATCTTAGAAATCTTAGTTTGCTCCAGTTCTAGTCAGTTAGAATAGTTTCGTTTTAGTAGTTTTTTTTTCAAAAGGGGGCGTTACCAGCCACTTACGCCTGTTTTGCAAGTTTAGGCAACAAAAAGTTACTCCAAACTAACATAGAACAGAGTAAGTGTCGATTTTTGTATGCTCAGAAAAACCTTGCCTACATTTTATAAATTAGGCGCAGGTAGCGGGAGATTGGTGGGGGGGAAGGGAAGTTCGAGGATTTTACAAAGCATTAAACACTTCACTTTTACCAATAAAGAGCCATCATCAATAATAAATGATAAATAAATCAATCAATCAAAAAAAAATTGATTTTTTTATTTTTTAATCAATAAATAAAAAATTAAGTTTCTACTCACCTGCAACACCAGGAGCCCTCCAACAGCCTGCCGAGGTGCTGGGCGGGCAGGCCCCGCCGCCAAAGAGGTAAGGGCAGTGGCGACGAGGCGAGGGATGGTGAGGCAGGCAGGGATAGGAGCGACGTCCCTTGGGCCAGGGAAAGGGTCGCCCGGAGACAGGACACGCTGGGAGGGCTCGGAGCTGCTGGGAGGGCTCGGAGCTGCTGGGAGGGCTCGGTGCTACTGAGCACGCGCGAAGCTGCCGGCACTCTTTTTGGCGTGGGGTCTGTAGCTCCGCCCTCAGCTGCTTGTGTTGCGCAGCGGTGACTGTTAAACAGGCCTGCTGGACTCGGAGAATCGCGAGGTAAGTTTTAGGCGCTTTTTTTATTCTAAAAAATAGGCGGGCCTCTTGGAATGCATCGTTCTGAGAGGACATTTGAAACTTGGGCCCAAATAAGTCTCATTTAAAGAAGTGGAGCATAGTAAGGCTTTGCTTAATATTTTTACCTGCAGTTTTATAGAGGTGCCTGAACAATTGAAGGATGTCTTATATAAACTTCATTTTTCAAAAAAAGTAAGAGATTAATTGGGAAAGGTTATATTCTAATGTCCATATATCAAAGAAAACCGTCAGAGCATTCATACCGAACATTCGTATGGCTTGAAGGAAGAGCTTTTGAGTGGGATTTTTTTTTTAGCTGCAGTCAGTAATCGCAATTCTCTTGGAATTCTATGAGCAACTAACTAAATATTCAGTATCCACCAATGGATATTCAGTGTCGGTATGATGTGTAGTATTTGAGTTTCAAGAGATATTTGACCAGGCTCCATATCTGATACTTTAAGAATTAGAGCTCTGAGTTAATGACCAAGGTGGTGTTTACTCTGCCTGGGAGCTGAGAGAGGAAGAGAAGCGATCCGGGCACTACAGTGACTAAGGAATGACGGATTTTAATGTGGATACAAATGTTAGCTAGTGGATGTTACTATACAAGAAATAAGCATTAACTGTGTGTGCAATGGATGCATGCCAAAGATAAAAAGGAAATGCAGTTTGGCTTTAATTTTTGGTGGAGCCAAAAATATCAGGCCAATTGGGAGGTGCGTTTACCTGAGAAATGGCGTACTTGGGTCTACAAACTGTGGTGGAGCAGGTTAGGGTAATGTGACTGCAAACATGTTATGACACTTGCACTGCAAGCATAGAACAGAAGAAATAAGTAAAATGAATAAATAAATCGATCACCATGTTTGCAGTGAGACTGGTGGAGGGGGAATCTTCATCTCTCCAGTTTCTTTAGTAGTGTGTCTGACATGCCCCCACTAACACTGTCAATTAACTAACTGCTTTATATTTAAAAAAAAAGGCTTGAACATCTGGTTGTTAAAAGATCTGATGATTTGAATAAGTAAATATAGCTATCAAAAATTTTGTTAATGCTTTTTGTTTGCTTTTTTCTTTAATTGCAGGGTAATTGAATGCCAAGGACTTCCTCTTGTAAATGGACAGAGTGGTGATCCCTATGCGTCTGTCTCTCTGGTCGGTCCTTCTAGGTACAGTATTGATTCTAAAATTGTACAGGTATTCCCAAATTATAATTATAAATAATATAGTGCTTATACATGGAGTAACAAACTGTATTTGCATGAGGAGTGTGGGAGAGCTTAAAATGAAGAGAATCTATTCGTAGGGACATGGTAACAGGGCACTTAGTAAATCATAATAGGATTGGGCAGAGTCAACATGGATTTATGAAAGGGAAATAGTGTTTGACAAATCCAATAGTTTTTTGAGGTTATAACTAGCAGGATAGATGAGTGGATGTAGTGTATTTGGATTTTCAAAAAGGTGCCACACAAGAGGCTATTACACAAAATTAGGGCTCCTGAGATTGCATGGATTGAGGATTGGTTAAGGGACAGAAAACAGAGTAGGAATAAATAAGACATTTTCGGGTTGACAGGCTGTAACTCATGGGATACTGCAAGGATCAATGCTTGGGCCTAGTGTTGTCTGTAAAGAACCTGCGCAGTCAGCTTGCCAGCATTTAAATGTAAAAACTGCGAATGTGCAACATTTTGAATGGCCTGCGTAGGGCCAAAAAAAATTGCAGGGAACCTAGCTTGGGCCTCAGCTATTTACATAAGAACATAAGAAATAAGAGCAGGAGAAGGCCATACGGCCTCTCGAACCTGCTCCGCCATTTAATACGATCATGGCTGATCAGATCATGGACTCGGGTTCACTTCCCTGCCCGCTCTCCATAACCCCTTATTCCCCTATCGTTTAAGAAACTGTCTATTTCTGTCTTAAATTTATTCAATGTTCCAGCTTCCACAGCTCTCTGAGGCAGCGAATTCCACAGATCCACAAACCTCCAAGAAGAAATTTCTCCTCATCTCAGTTTTAAATGGGTGGCCCCTTATCCTAAGATTATGCCCCCTAGTTCTAGTCTCCCCTATCAGTGGAAACATCCTCTCTGCATCCACCTTGTCAAGTCCCCTCAATCTTATACATTTCAGTAAGATCATCTCTCATTCTTCTGAATTCCAATGAGTAGAGGCCCAAACTACTCAACCTTTCCTCATAAGTCAACCCCCTCATCTCTGGAATCAATGTAGTGAACCTTCTCTGAACTGCCTCCAAAGCAAGTATATCCTTTTGTAAATATGGAAACCAAAACTGCACGCAGTATTCCAGGTGTGGCCTCACTAATGCCCTGTATGACTGTAGCAAGACTTCCCTGCTTTTATACTCCATCCCTGTTGCAATAAAGGCCAAGATTCCATTGGCCTTCCTGATCACTTGCTGTACCTGCATAAAGTACCCCCAAGCCCCGCTGTACTGCAGCACTTTGCAATCTTTCTCCATTTAAATTTTAGCTTGCTCTTTGATTTTTTTTTTCTGCCGAAGTGCATGACTTTCCAACATTATACGCCATCTGCAAAGTTTTTGCCCACTCACTTAGCCTGTCTGTCCTTTTGCAGATTTTTTGTGTCCTTCTCATACATTGCTTTTCCTCCCATCTTTGTATCGTCGGCAAATTGGCTACGTTACACTCAATCCCAAGTTGTTAATATAGATTGTAAATAGTTGAGGTCCCAGCACTGATCCCTGCGGCGCCCCACTGGTTACTGATTGCCAACCCGAGAAAAAAACATTTATCCCGACTCTCTGTTTTCTGTTGGTTAGCCAATCCTCTACCCATGTTAATATATTACTTCCAACCAAGTGATTTTTTATCTTGTGCAGTAACCTTATATGTGGCACCTTGTCAAATGCCTTCTAGAAGTCCAAATATACTACATTCACTGGTTCCCCTTTATCCACCCTGTTCGTTACATCCTCAAAGAATTCTAGCAAATTTGTCAAACATGACTTCCCCTTCATAAATCCATGCTGACTCTGCCTGACCAAAGTTTGCTTCTCCAAATGTCCTGCTACTGCTTTTTTAATAATGGACTCCAACATTTTCCCAACCACAGATGTTCGGCTAACTGGTCCATAGTTTCCTGCTTTTTGTATGCCTCCTTTTTTAAATCAGGGCATTACATTTGCAGTATTCCAATCTGCTGGGACCTCCTCAGAATCCAAGGAATTTTCATAAATTACAATCAATGCATCCCTGCCGCTACTTCTCTTAAGACCCTAGGATGCAAGCCATCAGGTCCAAGGGATTTATCTACCTTTAGTTCCATTATCTTACTGAGTACCACCCCCTTAGTGATTGTGTTAAGTTCCTCCCCCTCCTATAGTCCCTTGACTGTTGGAATATTATTAGTGTCCTCTACCGTAAAGACTGATACAAAATATTTGTTCAGAATTTCTGCCATCTCCATGTTCCCCATTACTAATTCCCCGGTCTCGTCCTCTAAGGGACCAACATTTACTCTAGCCACTCTTTTCCTTATAATTGTTATCTATTTTTATATTTTGTGCTAGTTTACTTTCATAGGGCCCAAGTTTCCACAAGAAAAAAAACGGGCGCCCCTCCGAGCTGGGCGCCCGTTTTTCGCGCCAAAAACAATCCTCGGTATTCTCCATCTACTTACAGGTCCTGTGGCACTCGGCGCAGCCAGCACGAGTTGTGGGGGGGCGGAGCCAGGTCCCTGCGCTGAAAACAGTGCCGGGACCTCTGCACAGGCGCGCTACAGTCGGCACGCAAGTGCAGTAGCTCCAGGCGCCGAACTGTGTGGGAGGGGCCCGAAGTACGCAGCCCCTAGCCCTGGCCCAATGGCCTCACTGGGGCTGCGTGAATGAGGCTCCTCCCACGGCCAGCTCCTGCTCCCCCCACCCCCCCCACCGACCAGACCCGACATCCGCCCCCCCGCCCCGACACGACACCCGCGCTCCCCCCCCCCCCCCCCGCTGACCAGACCCGAGACCTGCTCCCCCCGACCCCCGCTCCCGTCCCCCCCCCCGCCCCGACCCGACACACCCGCTCCGCCCCCCGCCGAGACCCGCTCCGACCCCCGATCCGAGACCCGCTCTCCCCCCCCCCCCGCCCCTGTTCCCCGACCCCCTCCCCCCCTCTCTTCCCCCCCCTCTCTCTCCTCCCCCCCCCTCGTCTCCCTCTCTCCCTCTCTCTCTCCCTCTCTCTCTCCCCTTCTCCCTCCCTCCCCGTCTCCCTCTCTCTCTCTCTTTCCCTCTCTCTCTCCCCTTCTCCCTCTCCCCTCCTCCCCCTCCCCTCCTCCCCCTCCCCCCTCCCCCTCCCCCCTCTCCCTCCCCCCTCTCCCTCCCCCCTCTCCCTCCCCCCTCTCCCTCCCCCCTCTCCCTCCCCCCTCTCCCTCCCCCCTCTCCCTCCCCCCTCTCCCTCCCCCCTCTCCCTCCCCCCTCTCCCTCCCCCCTCTCCCTCCCCCCTCTCCCTCCCCCCTCTCCCTCCCCCCTCTCCCTCCCCCCTCTCCCTCCCCCCTCTCCCTCCCCCCTCTCCCTCCCCCCTCTCCCCCCCCCTCTCTCTCTCTCCCTCCCCCCTCTCTCTCTCTCTCTCCCCCTCCCGCTCAGCGGCACGAACGGCTGCAGAATTCTCCCTGGCTGAAGCACTTTCACACAGGTAGGAAGATGGTTTATTTAATCTTTTCTTGGCTTATAAATGTTTATTCAGGTTGGATTTATTTGTATAATATTTGTAGAAGTATAAATAAGGATTTATTGTCGAATTTAATGAGTTCCCTTCCCACCTCGTTCTGGACGCCTAATTTGTAACCTGCGCCTGATTTTTTAATGTGTAGAACAGGTTTTTTCAGTTCTACAAAAATCTTCACTGGCTCCATTCTACTTTAGCTTGGAGTACATTTTCACTGTGGAAACTTTCAAATCAGGCGTCAGTGGCCGGACACGCCCCCTTTTGAAGAAAAAATTCTGTTCTAAACTAGAACTGTTCTACCTGACTAGAACTGCAGAAAAAAAAATGTGGAGAATTGCGATTTCTAAAATAGTCCGTTCTCCACCAGTTGCTCCTAAAAAATCAGGCGCGAATCATGTGGAAACTTGGGCCCATAGTCTATCTTCACTTAATCATTTTTTTTTGTCATTCTTTGGCTTTTAAATGCTTCTCAATCTTCTGTCCTCCCACTAGTTTTGGCCACATTGTATGCCCTTGTTTTTAATTGGATACCGCCCTTTATTTCTTTAGTTAGTCACGGATTGCTATCTTTTCTCTTGCGCCCTTTCCTCCTCACTGGAATATATTTTTGTTGAGAGTTGTGAAATATCTCCTTAAATGTGCACCACTGTTCATCAACCGTCATATACTTTAATCTATTTTCCCAGTCCACTTTAGCCAACTCAGCCCTCATACCTTCATAGTCTCCTTTATTTAAGCTTCGTACGCAGGTTAGAGATCCAACTTTCTCAGCCTGCATCTGAATTTGAAATTCAACCATGCGAAGATCACTCATTCTGAGGGGATCCTTTACTAGGATCCTGTCTCATTACACAGGACCAGATCTAAGATAGCCTGCCCCCTAGTTGGTTCCGTTACATACTGCTCAAGGAACCCGTCCCTTATGCACTCGATGAACTCTTCCTCAAGACTACCCTGACCACTTTGATTTGTCCAATCAATATGGAGGTTAAAATCACCCATGATTATTGCTGTTCCCTTTTTACAAGCCCCCACTATTTCCTGGTTTATGCTCCGACCAACAGAGTTGCTACTATTAGGGGGTCTATAGATTACACCCACCAGGACTTTTTCCCTGTATTATTCCTTATCTCCACCCAAACTGTTTCAACATCCTGATCATTTGAGCCAATATCGTTTCTCACTATTGCAGTGATTCCATCCTTTATCAATAGAGCTACCCCACCCCCTTTTCTTTTTCTGTCTGTCCTTCCAGATTGTCAAATACTCATGAATATTTAATTCCCAGTCCTGGTCACCTTGCAACCACGTCTCTATCAGATCATACCCGTTTGTCTCAATTTGTGCTGTCAACTCATCTATTTTGTTACAAATGCTACATGCATTTAGACATGGTGCCTTTTAAATATGTGGGTTTTTTTACCCTTTTTTTCCTGCTTGTTTCCTCTCTCCTTCAAACTTAGTTACTTTCTTTTTGCTTTCTAGTTCCAGCTTTACTCCCCTCCCTACTGAATCTATTTTCAGGTTCCCATCCCTCTGCCAAGCTAGCTTAAACCCTCCCCAACAGCACTAGCAATTCACCCCGCGAGGATATTGGTTCCGGCTCTGTTGAGATGCAACCCGTCCGGCTTGTACAGGTCCCACCTCCCCCAGAAGCGGTCCCAATGCCTCAGGAAACTAAAGCCCTCCCGCCTGCACCATCTGCCTAGCCACGTATTCATCTGCTCTATCCTTCTATTTCTGTACTCACTAGCTCATGGCACCGGGAGTAACCCGGAGATTACTAGCTTTGAGGTCCTGTTTTTTAATCTTTCTCCTAGCTCCCTAAACTCTGCTTCATCCCTCTTCCTATCTATGTCATTGATACTGATGAGTACCACGACCTCTGGCTGTTCACCCTCTCCCCCCAGAATGTCCTGCAGCCACTCAGTGACATCCTTGACCCTGGCACCAGGGAGGCAACATACCATCCTGGAGTCAAGTCTGCGGCCACAGAAACGCCTGTCTGCTCCCCTGACTATCGAATCCTCTACCACTATAGCTCTTCCTCTTTCCCCCCCCCCCCCCCCCCCCCGAGTGCAGCTGAGCCACCCATGATGCCGTGGACTAGGCTCTTGCTGCACTCCCCAGAGCCACCATCGCCCTCACCGGTACTCAGAACAGAGTAGCGGTTGGAGAACGGGGGGGACTCTTGCACTGCCTGCCTAGTTCTCCTCTTCTGTCCAGGGGTCACCCACTCCCTATCGGCCTGCACACTCTTAAGCTGTGGGGTGACCGCCTCTAGAAACGTGCCATCCACATTGCTCTCAGTTGCGCGGATGCACCGCGGTGACTCCAGCTGCTGTTCAAGCTCCAAAACACAGCTCGAGTTGGTGCAGCTGGAGGCATCTCCTGCACACTTGGCCTTCCCGGCTGCGTGAAGCATCCAGGATTTCCCACATGCCACAGGATGTGCAATCCACAGGACTAAGCTGTCCTGTCATCCCTCTAATTACACTTGCAACTATCGATTGGAACTTCTAAGTTCTAAACCTTAGCAAAACACAGCTGCTACTCAGCAAACAGCCAATTTAATTAACTGGTTGCCCTTGGATAATAAAGATCACATATATTTAATTGCAGTTCCTAACCTACAACAATGCTAAACGTAGAAACATAGAAAATAGGTGCAGGAGTAGGCCATTCGGCCCTTCGAGCCTGCACTACCATTCAATAAGATCATGGCTGATCATTCCCTCAGTACCCCTTTCCGGCTTTCTCTCCATATCCCTTGATCCCCTTAGCTGTAAGGGCCATATCTTACTCCCTCTTGAATGTATCCAATGAACTGGCATCATCAACTCTACGGTAGGGAATTCCACAGGTTAACAACTCTCTGAGTGAAGAAGTTTCTCCTCATCTCAGTCCTAAATGGCCTACTCCTTATCCTAAGAGTGTGTCCCCTGGTTCTGGACTTCCCCATCATTGGGAACATTCTTCCCGCGTCTAACCTGTCCAGTCCCGTCAGAATCTTATACGTTTCTATGAGATCCCCTCTCATCCTTCTAAACTCCAGTGAATAAAGGCCCAGTTGATCCAGTCTCTCCTCATATGTCAGTACCGTCATCCGGGGAATAAGTCTGGTGGACCCTTCACTCAACTCTCTCAATAGCAAGAACGTACTTCCTCAGATTAGGAGACCAAAACTGAACACAATATTCCAGGTGAGGCCTCACCAAGGCCCTGTACAACTGCATTCAGACCTCCCTGCTCCTGTACTCAAATCCTCTCGCTATGAAGGCCAATATACCATTTGCCACCTTCACCGCCTGCTGTACCTGCATGCCAACTTTCAATGACTGATGAACCATGACACCCAGGTCTTGTTGTACCTCCCCCTTTCCTAATCTGCCACCATTCAGATAATATTCTGCCTTTGTGTTTTTGCCCCCAAAGTGGATAACCTCACATTTATCCACATTATACTGCATCTGCCAAGCATTTGCCCACTCACCTAACCTGTCCAAGTCACCCTGCAGCCTTTTAGCGTCCTCCTCACAGCTCACACCGCCACCCAGTTTAGTGTCATCTGCAAACTTGGAGATATTACACTCAATTCCTTCATCTAAACCATTGCTGGGACCCCAGCTCTTTACAATATACATCAGTGAGCCCTGCGGCACTCCACTAGTCACTGCCTGCCATTCTGAAAAGGACCCGTTTATCCCGACTCTCTGCTTCCTGTCTGCCAACCAGTTCTCTATCCACGTCAGTACATTACACCCAATACCATGTGCTTTGATTTTGCACACCAATCTCTTGTGTGGGACCTTTGTAAGGGGTGGTTTGCAGGGAGTCAACTTTCCCTTCTGACCTTATATGAGCGGTTCCGAATCGCTCCCATACCCTTGGTTCTAGACACTGGAATTATGAAGGGACTGTGACAGACTTGGACAGACAATCGGTTTCAAGGTAGGAAGCAGGCATGGCTTGATTGTGTTTAAAAAGAAGTAAAAGGCACACCTTTAATAACACACACAGACCAATACACACTGAGGGGTACAACACATTGAATAAAATGTCAAATTGCAGCCTGTGGGGAAAAGAATACAGATTAAACTCTAAATGGGGTAAAGAGGAGAATGCAGATACATTTACACAAGTTATCCCAGCCTCCCTCCCTCCCCCGATTCCCCTAACTAACTAAGTTATAGCTCTGTGGGTTCAGGGGCCATGCTCACCAATCCCCTTTTTGACAGTTGCCGGTGAATCGCGGTTTCGGGGTTCGCTGCACTTGGCCTTCTAGGCGAGCCGTACCCCGGTCGGAGGAGAGGACTTCGGACTGCGTAGTCTTTGGTTGGGGTGCGTCCGTTGACGCGGTAAGTTGCGTTTTGGATGTATGGGGTAAGTACCCACTTTCTTTGGTTAGGAATAGTTTTAGTTAGTCCCTTTTGGTAATTTCTCACCCGTTGGTGGTTCCGAAGTAGATTGTAGAGTGGAAATAAAGGTCGATTCTTCGGTTTTTGCTGAGTTGGTTTCGGTTGGTCGTTTCGCAGGTTGTGGTGGCCCGGGTTGTCAATTTGGTTGCTGACAACCTTCCGTTTCGTGGGCCTCGTGCTCGGTCAGTTCTTGATGAGTTCTAGTAGTTTCCTTCACTGCTCCATTTCTTCACTCCCCAGCTCCGGCTGCTTGTGTCTGTGTCTGTGTCCCAGTCTGTGTGCTGCTCCTTGCTGGTCTTTCCTTGTAAAAAAAACTGGGGGATAGATATATTCAAAAAAAAGGCTCCGTTATCTCCCATCAAATCTCTTGGGCTCTGTTTAAACTGTACTGTCCACTGATTTTCAAATGTCTCCTTTGTCAGCAGTAACTCGATTAGGGTGTGAGAATGTGCTATCAGTGGTTTTGCATTGTTTTAGAATTGTCCAGTTTCTTGACCATGATTTCCATTGTGCTTGATTGGGTAATTCGATTATCTCTTAGAGGGTGAATAGTTCCCCCAGACAGTCTGGGGTCTTTTAATATACGAATTTGTTTCAGACGTTGGGCTCCACCTCCTGTATTTGGTAACTCTTTTTCGCAGCCAAAATGTTGTAGAATCTTAAAATTGATATGCTCCTTCCCATAGATGTTTAGGGGATCTCAAGCTTCTGTAATTTAGGTCCATTTTGAATTCCCTGTCCTATGAGTCCAAACACTGGGGGGGGGGTCTCCATGAATGCATCCCCTTTTATCCCCCGCAGGCTTTGCCTGCCTCTTAAACTCATTTTAAAAGCCCAGAAAGGGATTCTTCTCCTCTGTAGGGGAAAGGTACCTGGAATCTTTGTGAGATATTGGTAAATTCTACACCTTGTCAAAAGTCTTTTGAAAGTCCAAATACACCACATCCACTGGTTCTCCCTTGTCCACTCTACTAGTAACATCCTCAAAAAATTCCAGAAGATTTGCCAAGCATGATTTCCCTTTCATAAATCCATGCTGACTTGGACCAATCCTGTCACTGCTTTCCAAATGCACCGCTATTTCATCTTTAATGATTGATTCCAACATTTTACCCACTACTGATGTCAGGCTAACCGGTCTATAATTACCCGTTTTCTCTCTCCTTCCTTTTTTAAGCAGTGGTGTTCCATTAGCTACCCTCCACTCCATAGGAACTGATCCAGAGTCGCTAGACTGTTGGAAAATGATCACCAATGCATCCATTATTTCTATGGCTAAAGGTTTCTTAAAGAATAGAAAAAAAGAAAAAATAATCACCAATCACTTAGCTGCTTGGCTTGATATCACACTTCGATTTCAATTTTTTTTACTTTCTGCCTCTGCTGTAGCTGGCCTCCCGACTGCCGCTGCTCCAAACTACTGCCGCCGCCCTTTGTACTCTCGCTCTCGCGATGGTGGCCTCCTCCAGACTGCCGCTGCTCCAAACTGATGCCGCCGCCCTTTGTACTCTCGCTCTCGCGATGGTGGCCTCCTCCAGACTGCCACTGCTCCAAACTACTGCCGCCGCCCTTTGTACTCTCGCTCTCGCGATGGTGGCCTGCTCCAGACTGCCGCTGCTCCAAACTGCCGCCGCCCTTTATACTCCAGCGCCCGCTCCGTGCGTGCAATTCTAGCCTCCTCCCGATACAAGCTATATCGGGGACTTGGAGTAAGATATCCAAGTTTACTGACTATACAAAGCTAGGAGGGAAAGTAATTTGTGAGGAGGAAACATATTTTGGCCAAAGCCTTTTCTTTGTTATCCTCATCCACAGCTGTCAGCCTGATAATCCAAGACTGCATTGCTTCCTAATATTGCTTGATGAGCATGGTCTGTTCTATACTGTCTTGAGGCCTTATGACTATGTGAAATGTGATCTTGGAGGAAAAAATGGAATTTTTTGCTAACTTTATGTATCAGTGAGGCTACAGAATCCATCTTTTGTACAAAATGCAAGAAGAGCAAATACTGCAGGGTGCGCACAGAATGAAAAATAGAACAGCATTCTTCTTGAAAAGCACCAATCTAGTTGCATGTCAGCTCAGCTTACAAAGGGTACAGTCTAGTTTCCCTGCCCTCCCCCACCCCCCACCCCCCCACCCCCCCCCCACCCCCCTCCCCACCCCTTTCCCCAGGTCCAGGCCTCACTCTGATGCAGGTGGTGCAGATTTGGTCCCAGTGCCATCATCCACAGCGCATGTCACTGCATGTTAGGCTTTACTATCAGGCTAGTCTTCCTCTAAGCCTCATCTGGTACTTATTGAATGCCTCCATTCTTTTGTCATGATGAGTTTTGGCTAATTACCCAATAGTCAATGTAGTTCTGTCCAAAGCCTTGATGCTTTGAAAGAGGACTGTGTGCAGTATTGGGCTACACACTGTAGGAAAGATATTGAGGTATTAAAGAGGGCACAATGCAGATTCACCAGATACTACTTGATATGGAAAAGACTTGAAAAATTGTGTCTCTTTATTTGAATAAAGAAATTACGAGGCAATATGTTAGTATTTAAAAATTATGAAAGACTGGGTAGATCGAAGCACACTATTTCTAGTAGTTGAGGGGTCAAGAAGAGGGGCTATCGATACACAATTAAATGCAAGAGATTAAGGACTAAGGGCGGAAGAAATATTTCAGAGGATGTGGAATTGACTTCTAGAATTAATGGTTGAGACAGAATCCATGTCAACATTCAAGATTTGATTGGATAGGTGGATGAAAGAAAAGGCATTGAAGGGTTATGGGAGCAGGGTGGGTAAATGTGAGCACCTATTGCCTCGTGTGGAGAGGAGTTAACACTGACGAGGACTGGTTGGGCCAATGACCTGTTTTAGTGGTGTCATTTCTAAGTACTTGTCATGGAATGAGGATAAAAAGGATCTCTACCTCTTCAATTTTACGAGCAGCTGACATTAGGTCTCATCAGGGCAGATAATTAAGTTTGGCTCTCCCCACCCATGATAATTTTAGGGGTATTCCTAATTATGAATTGGGTCTAAGATATCACAATTTTCTGTTGTGTGTCAGGTTGGATCAAAAAAGGACCAAAGTGAAGAAGAAAACCAGCAACCCACAATTTGATGAAACGTTCTATTTTGAAGTAAGTAACTTGTGAAGGAGGCCTGCATGCTGCTTCCTTCATTGGTGGAATTAATGGTTTTGTATGTACGCAACATCTGCTGAATCGAGGAGAAATGAAGCTGAATTTTATTAATCTCAAACGTGGTTCATTGAAACATTCCAGGTAACGAGAAACAGCAGTTACACCAGGAAATCCCATTTTCAAGTGGAGGAGGAAAATATTGAAAAACTGGAAATCAGGTAAATGAAGAAATGGAAGCTACCACGAAGTTGTTGAAAAGTGTCATTCGGCTGAGATGAAATTGGAATCTTGAATGATCAGGTTCATGTCTGATGAAAATGACCCAGATTTTGCAGGCAAAATAAAGTTGAAGCTAACAGCCCTCGCCATTATTTAAGTGTAAATTATGCTGCAACTTCAGGTGAGGAGCAGATGCGCGCTTAACTACGAATATCCAAAAGTTGCTGTCCGAATTGCGCAGCTCCGCCATTAGCTTTGCAAAACAGCATTTTGCTGTTAACGATGTGATGAGCGTTAATGACTGTCAATCAACCTCTCTGGCACTGAAATAACTATTAAAGTGTCGAGTCTCATTTCTCCAGGTTGTGAATTGTTTAGGAGATTTAAAAAATGTCAACAACAAAAAAATTTGAACTTTTTCCTTTGTCTCTTTTTGCTCTCTCTCAATCCCATCTTTTTTACCCCTCCCTTTATTTCTCTCTACTCAGTTTGAAATTGAATTCACCCTCTTTATTTCACCCTCCTTCTCGCTGTTTATTTCCCAATTTTTAAATCTCGTTGGTCAAGGAGATACAGTATCTTTGTTGGCCTGTTCACTCAGGTCCCCGACCCTGTTTCCCTCAATGTACCGTTATCAATTCTCACTTTCAGTAACTTAGTGGGCAAAACAAATTTGAACTAAAGGGTGCATGGGCAGCAGAAGCCATTAGATGCCTTGCTACAGCAAAATCTCTCTTTGCAACAGGGAGTGATGTGAGTCTGTTCAGTATTGATTGATTAGCAGTCTAACGCGGTTGATACAAGAAGATGGACTCTAATGTAATTATCAATTGGCCAAATCCAAACTTATTGCTGTTGTTATAATAATTCTTTAGAAAAAAATCTTCAAATAAGGATTTTGTTGATTCACAATGAACATCTGACTAGTCTAATGCTTCGGCAATGCTCGGTTTGTTGTTGAGGTCTAATTTCTGGTAGAGATCTAAGAAATAAAATACTGTGAATAAATTTTGAGACTAGTTTGTTCGGGAAAATTATCAATATTCCTCTTTCTAACCTTTTCTGCTGTCGAATGGGGTCCGATGTCAGTGAGGTAAGATGGTTGATTGCTGAACAGGAAATTTCTGCATGTTGTGTTACTGTGGTACATTTATTTTAATATAATTTGGGTGCTGTGTTTTTAATTGCATGTAAAAAGGTTGAATTTTTAATTTTATTACATTTGTTGGTGAGTGAAATGTGATCTTTGGAACTCGTAACATGTAATGCAGACACATTTTTAAGCAGGGCTCACCAAATAGTCATCATTGTGAACCCTGATTGATTTTTCTTCTCTTCGCTCCCTAACCCAGGAATGGTGTGGCCTGTTGTGCAGAAATATTATTTGAATTCATAAAGCATCTTATGACAGTGTCTCATGTGCTTCCTACAATGAATGACGTTTGAGGTTGATGATTATATATGCAAATATGGCATGCATTCTAAACTAGCAGCATGCGATAAATAGTAACAAGCTGAATGACCAGTTAGTGTGTTATTTTGGGGACAGTTGGCTGAGGGAAGATTAATGTCTAGGACACCTGAAAAAGTGCCCCAAATTATGGCATATTTAACCAGGAATTAATTCAAAGAGCTTCTGAACAGTATGCCTTAATATGACACAATTGCATGCAATGACTCTTTCTTCCCCTCACACCCATACCCCCACCCCCCACCCACCACCCCCCACCCACCACCTACCTCTCCTCCCCTCACACACAATTATTTCTCAGTTTCTATTTTACGGTTGTCAAACATCCGCTCTTCTGGTCAACTATTTCTTCTTGCAAATCCACATAGAAAGTTAAGCGGCAGTGGTTGTGGGAGATTTAATCTCTGGTAAATTTATGAAGCCCAGAAGCATTACATTTTTTTTTACACTGAAGGACTGGAGTCATGTGTATGCCAGAACATATAGGGGGTGACTGGTTCCTTTCCCTGAAGAACATTAATGAACCAGTTGGGTTTTATAACAGTCCAGCATCTTTTATGGTCACTTTCCGACACTAGATTAACCAGATTTATTGAATTCAATTTCACAACTTGCCCTGGTGGGGTTTGAACTCTCAACCCCTGGGTTGTTCGTGCAGTCCAATAACCACTACATTAGTGTGTCCCACTCTGTATGCTGTAAATTATTTGAGTCTAATTTGCAGGTGGCTTTTGGATCTTGGCTGCAGGTGATTTAAAGGTGACTTGATATTTTCTGTACCCTTTCAGCATGTTAGTAGTACCTTGTGACATATTCCCCGTCAACTTTATAGAATTCTAAATGGTGGGGATGAATAGCAAAATCATAATTTATTCACGGGTCTAGTCTGGTATTTCAAAAACGTGAGCATGAAGCACAATTTGTCACCGGAACTACAGGATTAAATGACCCCCTTTTTTTACTCCCTGCTTATTGTTCATTCTTTGTATTATTTGTATGTTGCGGTCTCTGAATGAAAACCCTGATTTTACGCTGATTGATCATGGTGATGCCAGCACTGCTGGGGAGGGAGAAAGAAAAAACAAATGGGATTGTCACTAAATTTTGGCTGCTAAGGTGGCACATATATTGCAGTTGTGAACCCTCCTGCTCATTTGCCACACACCAATGGTGAACCACATCACTGGCTCACTGCACTGCCCACCCTAGATCTGTTAATCTAAGGAAACTCATTTAAGGTGCTTCACAGGATCACATTGGAGAAGTGTGAAGTTAGCATTCTGTAATGATTAAATAATTTTGTACATTATTTTCCATAAAGAATTCTTTTAAGGTGGTATCAGATGGTGCCAAACAGGACTGGTAGACAGAAAAGTATACAATTAGACTTTTGAGTTAAAATGGATTTGTTTGAGCTGGAATTGACAATCTATTCATGCGGTTAGTGGTATTTCTGGGATTTACCATGGAGCATCAGCACTTTCTCAAACAGAAAATACTTGAAATACCCAGCAGGCATCTGTAGAGCGAAAAGACAGGTTCATATTCTGAAGAAGAGATTCTGCCCAAAACATTAACCTGTCTTTTTCTTCTCTCTCTGACTGACCTTTGAATTTCCAGCATTTTCTGTTTGTTTGTAACCTTGTTTCTCGGTGGTACTCATTTTGTGACCCAATTTGTTTTGCCCTTCATTTTTTTTTTATCATGCATTTTTTTCTTCTCCCATCACCATGGTCCAAAAGAAATTGAGAATTCCCAATACAAGAAATCATAGGTGAAGTCCCACGTTGTCCCACGTTGTCCCACGTTGTCCCACGTTGTCCCACGTTGTCCCACGTTGTCCCACGTTGTCCCACGTTGTCCCACGTTGTCCCACGTTGTCCCACGTTGTCCCACGTTGTCCCACGTTGTCCCACGTTGTCCCACGTTGTCCCACGTTGTCCCACATCAACAGCAGCCCATATCAGGCTCCAACTTGTGTTTCTAGAGGGTGGGAAGTCGGATCTACTTTTTTGTTGGAGGTTTTGGGGGCGGTGGGGAGGGGTAGCGTGGAGCGGAGTGTTTCATCCAGGAGCTAGGTTTTCAGGAAGTGCTGCATTTTAAAGAGTTTGTCAATATTTCTTCCCCCCCGCCCCCCCCCCACCTTCATTTTTCAAACTGTGCTGCACTTATTTGTGTTACTTGGTTTTTGTATTCTACTCTGCTGCATTTGTTTGCAAAAAATTCAGTTTACAGCTGCCGGTGACTTTTTTTTACTATTTGGCAAAAGAGGAAGCTTTGGGTTTTGCACCTCTTCTCAGGTTGCTAATTCCAGAGTACATTGATATTTTTAACCTCTTTACAAAATGTGAAATGGAATCTGCATTTATTCCACTATTCACAAGCACGTAGCCACATAAAGGCAAAGGATTGTGAAGGTGGTTCCTGAACCTTTGGCTCAGACCACAGAAGGTGTTGAATATTTTGACTGCACTGAATTAGAAACACTTTTATTGTGTGGATAATTATTGACTGCGCTCTTGTTAATTTAAATGATAAAGGAAACTAATCACACTGGAAAATCTGTCTTCCATAATCTACTTGGTGTATTCTGTTGGTTTAGTACCTCAGTGCACTCTTTTTAAAAAAAACACTGCAGCTAATTAGAGTTAACTCCCCGCCCCCTCTCTCACACACACACACACACACACACACACACACACACACACACACACACACACTTCTCCAGAAAACACCAGGTCATCATCATAGGCAGTCCCTCGGAATCGAGGAAGACTTGCTTCCACCCCCAAAGTGAGTTCTTTGGTGGCTGAAACAGTCCAATACGAGAGCCACAGACCATGTTACAGGTGGGATAGACATTCGTTGAGGGAAGGGGTGGATGGGGCTGGTTTGCTGCGTGTTCCTTCCGCTGCCTACGCTTGACCTCTTCACGCTCTTTGCGTTGAGACTCAGAGCAAGTACTTTTGTACTGGAAGAGGAGGAGTTAGTGACACTGGCTCTCCCTCCATCAGCTGCACTCTAAAAGATTCTGGGAATCGACAGAATTAAAGATTGATGTAACTTGTGGGCTTATGAATGTTCTGTCAGATTAAGGAAACTGGCTTCTGTAGATTACAAACTAAGCTGGTGTCTGTGTTTGTACTCTGGGTCTCCGTATTGCATATCAGAGCCCAGTAGCCCAAGGAGACCCATCTCCTGAATTGCAGCTTTAAAGTGGAGATTGATCTCTGAAAACAACATCCCAGAAAAAATGTAGCACCTAGTGGCCTATCCTGAAGTATGGTTTATTAGGCCTTTCTAATACCCCATTCAAGTGGCTGTACTTAAGTGGGAGCTTAAGTATTGCATGTGGCCAAACTGTCCTTACTCGGTGTCCACACATGCAAAGGTCACGGAATAGTAATGACAAACATTTACAGATCACATGAATGAACTTCAACAATTGTACATCCCGGTCTGGATTAAAAATAAAACGTGGAAGGTGGCTCAACCATGGCTAACAAGGGAAATTAAGAATAGTGCTAAATCCAAGGAAGAGGCATATAAATTGGCCAGAAAAAGCAGCAAACCTGGACACTGGGAGAAATTTAGAATTCAGCAAAGGGCTTAATTAGGAGGGGGAAAATAGTGTATGAGAGGAAGCTTGCTGGGAACATAAAAACTGACTGCAAAAGCTTCTAGAGATATGTGAAGAGAAAAAGATTAGTGAAGACAAATGTAGGTCCCTTGCAGTCAGAATCAGGTGAATTTATAATGGGGAACAAAGAAATGGCAGACCAATTGAACAAATACTTTGGTTCTGTCTTCACGAAGGAAGACACAAAAAACCTTACGGAAATACTAGGAGACTGAGGGTCGAGTGAGAAGGAGGAACTAAAGGAAATCCTTATTAGTCAGGAAATTGATGGGATTGAAGGCCGATAAATCCCCATGGCCTGATAGTCTGCATCCCAGAGTATTTAAGGAAGTGGCCCTAGAAATAGTGGATGCATTGGTGATCATTTTCCAACAGTCTATCAATTCTGGATCGGTTCCCATGGACTGGAGGGTAGCTAATGTAACACCACTTTTTAAGAAAGGAGAGAGAGAGAAAATGGCGAATTATACACTGGTTCGCCTGACATCAGTAGTGGGGAAAATGTTGGAATCAATTATTAAAGATGAAATAGCAGTGCATTTAGAAAGTAGTGACAGGATTGGTCCAAGTCAGCATGGGTTTATGAAAGGGAAATCATGCTTGACAAATCTTGAATTTTTTGAGGATGTAACTAGTAGAGTGGTCAAGGGAGAACCAGTGGATGTGGTGTATTTGGACTTTCAAAAGGCTTTTGACAAGGTCCCACACAAGAGATTGGTGTTCAAAATTAAAGGGCATGGTATTGGGAGTAATGTATTGACGTGGATAGAGAACTGGTTGGCAGACAGGAAGCAGAGAGTCGGGATAAACGGGTCCTTTTCAGAATGGCAGGCAGTAGCTAGTGGGGTGCCGCAGGGCTCAGTGCTGGGACCCCAGCTATATTTACAATATACATCAGTGATTTAGATGAAGGTATTGAGTGTAATATCTCCAAGTTTGCAGATGACACTAAGCTGGGTGGAGGTGTGAACTGTGAGGAGGATGCTAAGAGGCTTCAGGGTGACTTCAACAGGTTAGGTGAGTGTGCAAATGCATGGCAGATGCAGTATAATGTGGATAAGTGTGAGGTTATCCACTTTGAGGGCAAAAACACGAAGGCAGGATATTATCTGAATGGCGGCAGATCAGAAAAAGGGGAGGTGCAGCGAGACCTGGGTGTCATGGTACATCAGTCATTGAAAGTTGGCATGCAGGTACAGCAGGCGATGAAGAAGGCAAATGGCATGTTGGCCTTCAAAGCTAGGGGATTTGAGTATAGGAGCAGGGAGGTCTTACTGCAGTTGTACTGCAGCCTTAGTGAGGCCTCGCCTGGAATATTGTGTACAGTTTTGGTCATCTAATCTGAGGAAGGACGTTCTGGAGGGAGTGCCGCGAAGGTTCACCAAACTGATTCCCAGGATGGTAGGACTGACATATGAGGAGAGACGAGATTGACTGGGCCTTTATTCATTGGAGTTTGGAAGAATGAGAGGGGATCTCATCGAAACATATAAAATTCTGATGGGACTAGACAGATTAGATGCAGGAAGAATGTTCCCGATGTTGGGCAAGTCCAGAACCAGGCGACACAGTCTAAGGATAAGGGGTAAGCCATTTAGGACCGAGATGAGGAGAAACTTCTTCACTCAGAGTTGTTAACCCATGGACTTCTCTAACGCAGAGAGCTATTGATGCCAGTTCGTTGGATATATTCAAGAGGGAGTTAGATATGGCCCTTATGGCTAAAGGGATCAAGGGGTATGGAGAGAAAGCAGGAAAGGGGCACTGAGGTGTTGATCAGCCATGATATTGAATGGTGGTGCAGGCTCGAAGGGCCGAATGGCCTACTCCTGCACCTATTTTCTATGTTTCTATGTTAATCGGGGCAGAAATAGTGGCTATTGTTTTCCTTTCCTTGCACTGGAATATGTAAAGCATACTAGAGGGCCCTGCGCATTTTTGGGTGAGGTCAATAAATTAAGCATAGATGAACCAAGGCTATTCAAGCTCTGTATGGCTCAGTGCCGTACCATGGACTGTGTTTGCCAACAAAACCATCAGGGTTATAGCCTCCCCAAAGTTGATTACTTGAAAAAAAGTGTTTATTTTTCTGAAAAGTGCTTCCTCTCGATTGAAATGCTTTCCCGTTGTACTTTGTCATACCCAGCAACAACTTAACTTGGTGATTTGATTGGATAGTTTAGATTTCGATGGTCAATAAATAATGAAACAAATGAAATTGTTTATTTGGATTCTTGGAACCTAAACACAGATAGTAAAAGCTTTTACAGATATATAAAACGGAAAAGAGTGACTAAAGTAAATGTTGTTCCTTAGAAGATGAGAAGGGGGATTTAATAATGGGAAATGTGGAAATGGCTGAGACCTTAAACAATTATTTTGCTTCCGTCTTCACAGTGGAAGACACAAAAACCATGCCAAAAATTGCTGGTCACAGGAATGTGGGAAGGGAGGACCTCGAGACAATCACTAACTCTAGGGGGGTAGTGCTGGACAGGCGAATGGGACTCGAGGTAGACAAGTCCCCTGGTCCTGATGAAATGCATCCCAGGGTATTAAAAGAGATGGCGGAAGTGATAGCCGATGCATTCGTTATAATCTACCAAAATTCTCTGGACTCTGGGGAGGTACCAGCGGATTGGAAAGCAGCTAATGTAACGCCTCTGTTTAAAAAAAGGGGGCAGACAAAAGGCAGGGAACTATAGGCCGGTTAGTTTAACATCTGTAGTGGGGCAAATGCTTGAAGCTATCATTAAGGAAGAAATAGCAGGACATCTAGATAGGAATAGTGCAATCAAGCAGACGCAACATGGATTCATGAAGGGGAAATCATGTTTAACTAATTTACTGGAATTCTTTGAGGATATAACGAGCATGGTGGATAGAGGTGTACCGATGGATGTGGTGTATTTAGATTTCCAAAAGGCATTCGATAAGGTGCCACACAAAAGGTTACTGCAGAAGATAAAGGTACGCGGAGTCAGAACAAATGTATTGGCATGGATCGAGAATTGGCTGGCTAACAGAAAGCAGAGAGTCGGGATAAATGGGTCCTTTTCGGGTTGGAAATCGGTGGTTAGCGGTGTGCCACAGGGATCGGTGCTGGGACCACAACTGTTTACAATATACATAGATGACCTGGAAGAGGGGACAGAGTGTAGTGTAACAACATTTGCAGATGACACAAAGATTAGTGGGAAAGCGGGTTGTGTAGAGGACACAGAGAGGCTGCAAAGCGATTTAGATAGGTTAAGCGTATGGGCTGAGGTTTGGCAGATGGAATACAATGTCGGAAAGTGTGAGGTCATCCACCTTGGGGGAAAAAAAGTGAAAGGGAATATTATTTGAATGGGGAGAAATTACAACATGCTGCGGTGCAGAGGGACCTGGGGGTCCTTGTGCATTAATCCCAAAAAGTTAGTTTGCAGGTGCAGCAGGTAATCAGGAAGGCGAACGGAATGTTGGCCTTCAATGTGAGAGGGATGGAGTACAAAAGTAGGGAAGCCCTGCTGCAACTGTATAGGGTATTGGTGAGGCCGCACCTGGAGTACTGCATGCTGTTTTGGTCAACTTACTTAAGGAAGGATATACTGGCTTTGGAGAGGGTACAGAGACAATTCACTAGGCTGATTGCGGAGATGAGGGGGTTACCTTATGATGATAGATTGAGTAGACTGGGTCTTTACTCGTTGGAGTTCAGAAGGATGAGGGGTGATCTTATAGAAACATTTAAGATAATGAAAGGGATAGACAAGATGGAGGCAGAGAGGTTGTTTCCTCTGGTCGGGGAGACTAGAACTAGGGGGCACAGCCTCAAAATACGGGGAAGCCAATTTAAAACCGAGTTGAGAGGGAATTTCTTCTCCCAGAGGGTTGTGAATCTGTGGAATTCTCTGCCCAAGGAAGCAGTTGAGGCTAGCTCATTGAATGTATTCAAGTCACAGATAGATAAATTTTTAACCAATAAGGGAATTAAGGGTTACGGGGAGCGGGCGGGTAAGTGGAGCTGAGTCCACGGCCAGATCAGCCATGATCTTGTTGAATGGCGGAGCAGGCTCGAGGGACTAGATGGCCTACTCCTGTTCTTATCTTATGTTCTTATGTTCTTATGAGATGTACAGAATAGTTTACCCAAAATTATGATGGTTTATCTGATTGTTCAGTTGTATGATTTAAGTAAACAGCTGATTGTATGATTTAATTAGAGATGCCCAACTACCAGTTTAGGTTGTTACAAAGTGTATAAGAATGGAATGTGAAGAAGAAAGACTTGGATTTATATCGGGCTTTTCATGACCATTGGATGTCTCAAAGTGCTTTACAGCCAATGAGTGTAGTCACTGTTGTACTGAATGAAATATAAACATTAAAATTCTAGAAATACATTGGTCCATCATTTGAAGTGAGAAAAGATTAAATTCTGGGCAGGACTGGAACCAATGTCCTCGGGGGAGTGTTTGCTAGTGCTGTTGGCGAGGGGTTAAACTAATATGGCAGGGGGATTGGAACCTGTGCAAGGAAACAGAGGGAAGTAGAATGGGGGCAGAAGCAAAAGAAAGAAAGAAAAAAAGTAAAAGTGGAGGGCAGAGAAACCCAAGGCAAAAAACAAAAAGGGCCACATTACAGCAAAATTCTAAAGGGGCAAAGTGTGTTAAAAAGACAAGTCTGAAGGCTCTGTGCTTCAATGCGAGGAGTATTCGGAATAAGATGGACGAATTAACTGCGCAGACACCAGTTAACGGATATGATGTAATTGGCATCACGGATACATGGCTCCAGGGTGACCAAGGCTGGGACCTCAACATCCAGGGGTATTCAACATTTAGGAAGGATAGACAGAAAGGAAAAGGAGGTGGGGTGGGGTGGCGTTGCTGGTTAAAGAGAAAATTAATGCAATAGTAAGGAAGGACATTAGCTTGAATGATGTGGAATCGGTATGGGTGGAGCTACGGAATACCAAAGGGCAGAAAACGCTAGTGGGAGTTGTGTACAGACCACCAAACAGTTGTAGTGAGGTTGGGGACAGCATCAAACAAGAAATTAGGGATGCGTGCAATAAAGGTACAGCAGTTATCATGGGCGACTTTAATCTACATATTGATTGGTACCAGTTTGGTTAGCCCAATGCGGTGGAGCATGATTTCCTGGAGTATATTAGGGATGGTTTTCTAGATCAATATGTCGAGAAACCAACTAGAGGGCTGGCCATCCTAGACTGGGTGATGTGTAATGAGAAAGAACTAATTAGCAATCTTGGGGAAGAGTGACCATAATATGGTAGAATTCTTTAGTAAGATGGAGAGTGACACGGTTAATTCAGAGACTAGGGTCCTGAACTTACGGAAAGGTAACTTTGATGGTATGAGACGTGAATTGGCGAGAATAGACTGGCGAGTGATACTTAAAGGGTTGACGGTGGATAGGCAATGGCAGACATTTAAAGATCACATGGATGAGCTTCAACAATTGTACATCCTTGTCTGGAGTAAAAATAAAACAGGGAAGGTGGCTCAACCGTGGCTAACGGGAAATTAAGGATAGTGTGAAATCCAAGGAAGAGGCATATAAATTGGCCAGAAAAAGCAGTAAACCTGGAGACTGGGAGAAATTTAGAATTCAGCAGAAGAGGACCACTTTTTAAGAAAGGAGAGAACGACAAAACGGGTAATTTTTGACCGGTTAGCCTGACATCAGTAGTGGGGAAATGTTGGAATCAATTATTAAAGATGAAATAGCAGCACATTTAGAAAGCAGTGACAGGATTGGTCCAAGTCAGCATGGATTTATGAAAACAAAATCCTGCTTGACAAATCTTCTTGAATTTCTTGAGGATGTAACGAGTAGAGTAGATAAGGGAGAACCAGTTGATGTGGTGTATTTGGACTTTCAAAGGGCTTTTGACAAGGTCCCACACAAGAGATTGGTGTGCAAAGTTAAAGCACATGGTATTGGGGCTAATGTACTGACGTGGATAGAGAACTGGTTGGCAGACAGGAAGCAGAGAGTCGGAATAAACTGGTCCTTTTCAGAATGGCAGGCAGTGACTAGTGGAGTGCCGCAGGGCTCAGTGCTGGTACCCCAGTTATTTACAATATACATTAATGATTTAGATGAAGGAATTGAGTGTAATATCTCCAAGCTTGCAGATGACACTAAGCTTGGTGGCGGTGTGAGCTGTGAGGAGGATGCTAAGAGGCTGCAGGGTGACTTCGACAGGTTAGGTGAGTGGGCAAACGCGTGACAGATGCAGTATAATGTGGATAAATGTGAGGTTATCCACTTTGGGGCAAAACACGAAGGCGGAATATTATCTGAATGGCGGCAGATTAGGAAAAGGGGAGGTGCAACGAGACCTGGGTGTCATGGTACATCAGTCATTGAAAGTTAGCATGCAGGTTCAGCAGGCGGTGAAGAAGGCAAATGGTATGTTGGCCTTCATAGCTAGGGGATTTGAGTATAGGAGCAGGGAGGTCTTGCTTCAGTTGTACAGGGCCTTCGTGAGGCCTGACCTGAAATATTGTGTGCAGTTTTGGTCTCCTAATCTGAGGAAGGAAACATAGAAAATAGGTGCAGGAGCAGGCCATTCAGCCCTTCTAGCCTGCGCTGCCATTCAATGAGTTCATGGCTGAACATGAAACTTCAGTACCCCCTTCCTGCTTTCACGCCATGCCCCTTGATCCCCTGAGTAGTAAGGACTTCATCTAACTCCCTTTTGAATATATTTAGTGAATTGGCCTGTGTAGAGAATTCCACAGGTTCACCACTCTCTGGGTGAAGAAGTTTCTCCTTATCTCGGTCCTAAATGGCTTACCCCTTATCCTTAGACTGTGACCCCTGGTTCTGGACTTCCCCAACATTGGGAACATTCTTCCTGCATCCAACCTGTCCAAACCCGTCAGAATTTTAAACGTTTCTATGAGGTCCCCTCTCACTCTTCTGAACTCCAGTGAATACAAGCCCAGTTGATCCAGTCTTTCTTGATAGGTCAGTCCCACCATCCCGGGAATCAGTCTGGTGAATCTTCGCTGCACTCCCTCAATAGCAAGAATGTCCTTCCTCAGGTTAGGAGACCAAAACTGTACACAATACTCCAGGTGTGGCCTCACCAAGGCCCTGTACAACTGTAGCAACACCTCCCTGCCCCTGTACTCAAATCCCCTCACTATGAAGGCCAACATGCCATTTGCTTTCTTAACCGCCTGCTGTACCTGCATGCCAACCTTCAATGACTGATGTACCATGACACCCAGGTCTCGTTGCACCTTCCCTTTTCCTAATCTGTCACCATTCAGATAATAGTCTGTCTCTCTGTTTTTACCACCAAAGTGGATAACCTCACATTTATCCACATTATACTTCATCTGCCACTCTGCAGCCTCATAGCATCCTCCTCGCAGCTCACACTGCTACCCAACTTAGTGTCATCCGCAAATTTGGAGATACTACATTTAATCCCCTCGTCTAAGTCATTAATGTACAATGTAAACAGCTGGGGCCCCAGCACAGAACCCTGCGGTACCCCACTAGTCATTGCCTGCCATTCCGAAAAGTACCCATTTACTCCTACTCTTTGCTTCCTGTCTGACAACCAGTTCTCAATCCACGTCAGCACACTACCCCCAATCCCATGTACTTTAACTTTGCACATTAATCTCCTGTGTGGGACCTTGTCGAAAGCCTTCTGAAAGTCCAAATATACATCAACTGGTACTCCTTTGTCCACTTTATTGGAAACATCCTCAAAAAATTCCAGAAGATTTGTCAAGCATGATCTCCCTTTCACAAATCCATGCTGACTTGGACCTATCATGTCACCATTTTCCAAATGCGCTGCTATGACATCCTTAATAATTGATTCCATCATTTTACCCACTACTGAGGTCAGGCTGACCGGTCTATAATTCCCTGCTTTCTCTCTCCTTTTTTAAAAAGTGGGGTTACATTGGCTATCCTCCACTCGATAGGAACTGATCCAGAGTCAATGGAATGTTGGAAAATGACTGTCAATGCATCCGCTATTTCCAAGGCCACCTCCTTAAGTACTCTGGGATGCAGTCCATCAGACCCTGGGGATTTATCGGCCTTCAATCCCATCAATTTCCCCAACACAATTTCCCGACTAATAAAGATTTCCCTCAGTTCCTCCTCCTTACTAGACCCTCTGACCCCTTTTATATCCGGAAGGTTGTTTGTGTCCTCCTTAGTGAATACTGAACCAAAGTACTTGTTCAATTGGTCTGCCATTTCTTTGTTCCCCGTTATGACTTCCCCTGATTCTGACTGCAGGGGACCTACGTTTGTCTTTACTAACCTTTTTCTCTTTACATACCTATAGAAACTTTTGCAATCCGCCTTAATGTTCCCTGCAAGCTTCTTCTCGTACTCCATTTTCCCTGCCCTAATCAAACCCTTTGTCCTCCTCTGCTGAGTTCTAAATTTCTCCCAGTCCCCAGGTTCGCTGCTATTTCTGGCCAATTTGTATGCTCTTTCCTTGGCTTTAATACTATCCCTGATTTCCCTAGATAGCCACGGTTGAGCCACCTTCCCTTTTTTATTTTTACGCCAGACAGGAATGTACAATTGTTGTAATTCATCCATGCGGTCGGTCTCTAAATGTCTGCCATTGCCCATCCACAGTCAACCCCTTAAGTATCATTAGCCAATCTATCTTAGCCAATTCATGCCTCATACCTTCAAAGTTACCCTTCTTTAAGTTCTGGACCATGGTCTCTGAATTAACTGTTTCATTCTCCATCCTAATGCAGAATTCCACCATATTATGGTCACTCTTCCCCAAGGGGCCTCGCACAATGAGATTGCTAATTAATCCTCTCATTATACAACACCCAGTCTAAGATGGCCTCCCCCCTAGTTGGTTCCTCAACATATTGGTCTAGAAAACCATCCCTTATGCACTCCAGGAAATCCTCCTCCACCGTATTGCTTCCAGTTTGGCTAGCCCAATCTATGTGCATATTAAAGTCACCCATTATAACTGCTGCACCTTTATTGCATGCACTCCTAATTTCCTGTTTGATGCCCTCCCCAACATCACTACTACTGTTGGGAGGTCTGTACACAACTCCCACTAACGATTTTTGCCCTTTAGTGTTCTGCAGCTCTACCCATATAGATTCCACATCATCCAAGCTAATGTCTTTCCTAACTATTGCATTAATCTCCTCTTTAACCAGCAATGCTACCCCACCTCCTTTTCCTTTTATTCTATCCTTCCTGAATGTTGAATACCCCTGGATGTTGAGTTCCCAGCCCTGATCATCCTGGAGCCACGTCTCCGTAATCCCAATCACATCATATTTGTTAACATCTATTTGCACAGTTAATTCATCCACCTTATTGCGGATACTCCTTGCATTAAGACACAAAGCCTTCAGGCTTGTTTTTTTAACATCCTTTTAGAATTTTGCTGTACAGTGGCCCTTTTTGTTCTTTGCCTTGGGTTTCTCTGCCCTCCACTTTTCCTCATCTCCTTTCTGTCTTTTGCTTTTGCCTCATTTTTGTCTCCCTCTGTCTCCCTGCATAGGTTCCCATCCCCCTGCAATATTAGTTTAACTCCTCCCCAACAGCACTAGCAAACACTTCCCCTAGGACATTGGTTCCGGTCCTGCCCAGGTGCAGACCGTCTGGTTTGTACTGGTCCCACCTCCCCCAGAACCGGTTCCAATGCCCCAAGAATTTGAATCCCTCCTGCTGCACCACTGCTCAAGCCATGTATTCATCTGCGCTATCCTGCGATTCCTACTCTGACTAGCACGTGGCACTGGTAGCAATCCCGAGATTATTACTTTTGAGGTCCTACTTTTTAATTTAGCTCCTAGCTCCTTAAATTATTTTCGTAGGACCTCATCTCTTTTTTTACCTATGTCGTTGGTACCAATGTGCACCACGACAACTGGCTGTTCTCCCTCCCATTTCAGAATGTCCTGCACCCGCTCCGAGACATCCTTGACCCTTGCACCAGGGAGGCAACATACCATCCTGGAGTCTCGGTTGCGTCCGTAGAAACGCCTATCTATTCCCCTCACCATCGAATCCCCTATCACTATCGCGCTCCCAATCTTTTTCCTGCCCTCATTTGCAGCAGAGCCACCTACAGTGCCATGAACTTGGCTGCCCTCCCCTGATGAGTCATCCTCCCCAACAGTACTCAAAGCAGTGTATCTGTTTTGCAGGGGTTGACCACAGGGGACCCCTGCACTATCTTTCTTGCACTGCTCTTCCTGCTGGTCTTCCATTCCCTATCTGGCTGTGGACCCTTCTCCTGCGGTAAGACCAACTCACTACACGTGATACTCACGTCATTCTCAGCATCGTGGAAGTTTCGTGCTATTGAGGGAGACTTATTCCTGGGATGGCAGGACTGACATCTGAGGAGAGACTGGATCGACTGGGTCTGTATTCACTGGAGTTTAGAAGGATGAGAGGGGATCTCGTAGAAACATATCAAATTCTGACTGGACTGGACAAGTTAGATGCAGGAAGAATGTTCCCGATGTTGGGGAAGTCCAGAGCCAGGCGACATAGTCTAAGGATAAGGGGTAAGCCATTTAGGATTGAGATGAGGAGAAACTTCTTCACTCAGAGTTGTTAACCTGTGGAATTCCTTACCGCAGAGAGTTGTTGATGCCAGTTCATTGGATATATTCAAGAGGTAGTTCAATATGTCCCTTACGGCTAAAGGGATCACAGGGTATGGAGAGAAAGCAGGAAAGGGGTACTGAGGTGAATGATCAGCCATGATCTTATTGAATGGTGGTGCAGGCCCAAAGGGCCAAATGGCCTACGCCTGCACCTATTTTCTCTGTTTCTATGTTTCTAACATTTCACGTGTAGCCTTCACCAGAGCTTTGAGTTCTCTGTCTCTCTTCTGTTTAGATGCTATGTGTAATTCTAGAATTTTCTGTTCTGATTTCCAGCACTTGCTGATTTTCTTTACCTCTGCTATGAGAAAGAGGATGTACACTAAGAACTTGCTGCATCAAGCTCTGGCCAACTGAAAAGTCTCTGGTTTACCAAAGGCCACCCCACCTGATGGCTTGCTTTGCTGCAGGCAGTACTTTATTTGGCATGTCATTTGTTGCTGGAAATTCCACTTTGGCACCAGGATGCAGCATTTGAAAGGAGAAACAAAGTGCACAAAGGATTGGGAGAGACAGATAGCACTAGAGTAAGAAATAGTGTGGTATTGGGTGGAGTCAAACTAAGAGAATTCAAGAAGCTCTTAAGATCGGTTTACAGTGCATGTGTGTAAATGCACAAAGCGTGATAAATAAGGTTGATGAGTTGCAGGTGCAAATAGCCACATGAGAATATGATGTGGCGATAACTGAGAACATGCTCCAAAAAAGGCAATTGGGTACTAAATATTCCTGGATATAAGGTGTTCAGGAAAGAATGGAGGTAGGGTGGCTGTATTGATTAGTTAGAATGTTGCAGTGCCGGAAAGAGAAGATGTCCTGGAGGGGTCAAAGACAGACTCTATTTGGTTAGAGTTAAGAAACAATAGAGGTGCCATTACACTACTAGGTGTATTCAATAGGCCACCAACTAGTGGGAAGGATAGAGAGGAGCAAATTTGCAGGGAAATTAGAGGTGTGCAAGAACTATAAAGTAGTGATAATGGTGGACTTCAACCACCCTAATATAGACTGGGATAGTAATAGTGTAAAGGGCAGAGAGGGGGAAGAATTTCTGAAGTGTGTTCAGGAGAATTTTCTTGATCAGTATGTTTCTGGCCCAATGAGGAAGGAGGCATTGCTGGATCTGGTTCTGGGGAATGAGGTGAGTCAAGTGGAGCAAGTGTCAGTAGGGGAGCATTTAGGGAACAGTGATCATAGTATTGTAAGATTTAGATTATGAAAAGGACCGCGGGCAGTCTAGAGTAAAAATACGCGTGGAGGAAGGCCAATTTCAGTGGGTTGAAAATGGATCAGGTCCAGGTAAATTGGAATCAAAGATTGGTAGGCAAAACTGTAATCGAACAATGGGCTCTCTTTCAAGAGGAGCTGGTTCGGGTCCAGTCGAAGTACATTCCCACGAGGGGGAAAGGTAGGGTAACCAAAGTCAGAGCTCCCTGGATGACGAAAGAGAGAGAAAGATGAAGCAGAAAAAGGGGGTGTATGACAGATGTCAGATTGAGAATACAAGTGAGAACCAGGCTGAATATAGAAAGTTCAGGGGAAGTGAAAAAGAAAATAAAGGGGCAAAAAGAGAGTCTGAGAATAGATTGGCACCTGACATGAAAGGGAATCCAAAAGTCTTCTGTAGGCATATAAATAATAAGAGAAGAGGTGGGACCGATCAGGGACCAAAAAAGAGACCTACGCATGGAGGTAGTGGGCGTGGCTGAGGTACTAAATGAGTACTTTGCATTTGTCTTCACCAAGGAAGAAGATGCTGACAAAGTCATTAGTGAAAGAGGAGGTAGTTGAGCTACTGGATGGGATAAAAATGGATAGAGGAGGTATTAGAAAGGCTGATAGTACTTAAAGTACATCAGTCACCAGGACCAGATGGGATGCAGCCGAGGTTGATGAGGAAAGTAAAGGTAGAAATTGCAGTGTTACTGGCCATAATCTTCCAATCCTCTTTAGATACTGAGATGGTGCCGAGGACTGGAGAATTGCAATGTTACACCATTGTTCAAAAAAGGGGGTAAAGATAAACCCAGCAACTACAGGCCAATCAGTTTAACCTTGGTCGTGGGGAAGCTTTTAGAAACTATAATCAGGGGCAAAATTAACAGTCACTTGGACAAGTATGGATTAATTAAGGAACGCCAGCTGGAATTTGTTAAGAGGAAAATTGTGTTTAACTAACTTGATTGCGTTTTTTGATGGGGTAAGAGAGTTGATGAGGGCAACGTGGTTGATGTGGTGTACATGGACTTCCAGAGGTGTTTGATAAAGTGCCTCATAATAGATTCATCAGCAAAGTTGAAGCCCATGGGATAAAAGGGACAGTGGCAGCATGGCTAAATGACGGGAAACAGAGAGTAGCGGTGAACGGTTGTTTTTTGACTGGAGGAAAGTATACAGTGGTGGTCCCCAGGGGTCGGTACTGGGACCACTGCTTTTCTTGATATGTTAATGACTTGGACTTGGCTGTCCAGGGAACAATTTCAAACTTTGCAGATGACACAAAACTTGAAAGTATAGTGAACAGTGAGGAGAAGAGTCATAGACTTCCAGAGGACCGAGACAGGCTGGTGAAATGGCTGGAATTTGGCAGATGAAATTTAATGCCGATAAGTGCAAGTGGTACATTTTGGTAGGAAGAATGATGAGAAGTAATATAAACTAAAGGGTGCAATTCTAATGGTGCATGAACAGAGAGACTCTGGGGGTATATGTGTACAAATTGTTAAAGGTGGCAGGGCAGGTTGAGAAAGCAGTTTAAAAATGCATACAGGATCCTGGGTTTAATAAATAGAGGTATTAGAATACAATAGCAAGAAAGTTATAATGAACCTTTATAAAACACTGGTTCGACCTCAGCTGGAGTATTGTGTCCAATTCTGGGCATTGCGCTTTAGGAAGGATGTAAAGGCCCAAGAAAGGGTGCAGAAAAGATTTACAAGAATAGTTCGAGGGATGAGGGACTTCAGTTACGTGGATAGACTGAAGAAGCTGGGATGGTTCTCTTTCGAGCAAAGAAGGTTTGGAGGAGATTTGATAGAGGTGCTCAAAATCATGAGGGGTCTAGACAGAGTAGAGAGAGAGAAACTGTTCCCATTGGCGGAAGGGTCGAGAACCAGAGGGCTCAGAGTTAAGGTGATTGGCAGGAGGATCAAAGGCGACATCAGAAAAAACTATTTTACACAGCAAGTGGTTAGGATCTGGAATGCACTTCCTGAAAGGGTGGTGGTGGCAGGTTCAACCATGGCTTTCAAAAGGGAATTGGATAAGTACCTGAAAGAAAAAAAATGAAGGGCTATGGGGAAAGGTGGGGGAGTGGGACTTGCTGAAGTGCTCTTCCAGAGAGCATGCACAGGCTCGGCTGGCCAAATGGCCGCCTTCTGTGCTGTAACCATTCCATGATTTTGATTCTCTGTTTCTGTGGCTCAATTTTAAATTACATGGGATTGCTTTTAATGCTGTTGAAGCTTGCTCAGTGCTTTGCTTCCTGGACCGATCATTTTTTTGATCGAGCTAAAGCAGGCATCAATTCTCTCCTCACATTAAAAACATGGAACAATAAATGTGTGAGTACTTTTGCAAACGTGTATTTCCACGAGGTAAAGCCCAAATAGTGTGTAACTAACTGCAAGTTGGATGCGCGCATCTTGGCTTTGATGCACTTGGCACACCAACCTCGCTCCTGAGTTCCATTGTACTTTTCACTTGAAAGTGCTTAAACCTCAAGTGAATGTAATTATATAATTGCATTGAACTGAACTGTCCCAAGAAGTAAGTATGTAAATGATAATACCATCAAATATTTTCAGTGGATTAAATGTTGCTGAGTTGTTCACGGTTCTGTTCTACTAATTGTTTCTACACCAAATGTTGAGTTGTACTAGCACCAGTCCTTTGCATAATATAGTTTGGCTCATTGACTCTGATGTCTTGATTATCACAAAATTCCTGTCAATTGGGAAAAGTTATGCTATCAATGAAACTTTCTTTATATTTACGAATTTAAATTAATTGCAAATGTCTCACTGCAAAATTATTCTGGCAGCCTTGGGTTCGCAAACTTTTCTTATTGCTAATAATAGTTCCCAATTTCTTAGAATTGTACAGCACTATAATTGGTGGAGAATCCTTTGAGTACTTTAACGTGTGTTTCTGATGTTGCTGTTTGTTGGAGTTCATACAGTATGTGCTCATCATTTTCTAGTTTAAAAAGTGTGATCCTTTCAGGTAATTCAGTATATTTCATAAAACACTTGAAATATTTTTTCAGTATTAAAAACTATAATCCAGAAGATGAAAATATTTCCACAGTGTGAGGTTAACTAATATTTTTTTCTTCAGAGTTGATCTGTGGAACAATGAAAACCTGGTGCAAGATATTTTCCTTGGCGAGACTAAAGTTCCTGTGAAAATTTTAAAGAATGACAACTGCCATCGTGCATGGTAAGAGAGGTCGTAGAAACCCTAGATGCCCTTTATGTATCGAGAATGAAATCCTGTTAAAGGGACGTCCTACATTCCTACAAAAAATGGCATGTTTTTATGGCAGGGCTAGAGTTATTTTGACAGGTGCTGTTTTCAAGATACAAGACCTTGGTTGCCATAACGTTTTGGTATTCTTGAAATTCTCATTAAATTACGTCACTGTGTTTTGGATAAAAATATTAGAATCATAAGAGCAGGTCTTTATGCAACAACGACTAGACGGCCATTAAATTTCTCCATAATTCTCAGCAATGTTGGTGGCTAGAATAAGTAAGTACAAAGTGCTTTGATCAAAGGATTAAGAAACAGTCAGCTAACAGTAAGAGAACTGTGATGTGACCAGGGCTCGATGATGGACCTGGGGCAAACTGATCCAAATGGGCCCATAATTATGTATGTTCATGTTCATTACATTACGTATATGATTCTGATTCTATTCCACAATGAAAGCATATATTCTGTATCAAGTAGGTATATATTCTGGTTCTGGTAACATTGCAACACTAGATTCATATACATATATGCAAATTTCTTTCAATAACGTGAAATAAAACAGGCTAGTACATATTCTGTTCTGTATAGATACATTAGTGTATATAGGTACTTCTACATATAGGTATAAACAAGCGAATCTCTTTTCTTTGGTCTTGTTTTTCCTTTCGTCTATTCTATTCAGCCTTATATTTTTTTTTCCTACATTTATTTGGTGAGCCTATGTTCTTTGGTGAGCCTGGGGCTGCAGTCCCATTTGCCCCATGGTTAATCCGCACCTGGATGTGATTGGGTAATATAAAATGCTATGCTTTGTTCCTTGATAAAAATGAAAAATACTGGAAATGCAGAGCATCTAACTGAGGAAAAACATAGGTTAACCGATTAGGTGGGATCTAGTTGCGATTAATTCACTGAAGAAAACTGTTTGCTCTCCCTTTTGATTTCTTCTCCTCCCTCCCTTATTGCTCCCCCCCCCCCCTAATGTTTATAAACTTCAGTCAGTGCATTCAGAACTTTAACAATTATATTTTTATTCCTCCATCACCTAGTGAAAACTGGCATCATTAATGATGCAAATGCTAATGTTGGACCTCTGTCCACCTTCTCCTTACAAGTAACTTACATCTGGTTATGCTACTTTATTACCTTTACATAGTACCTTTCACATAGAATCATTTCAGTGTCTATTTGATTGGGCAGTGTGCTCCAGAGAAAGTTTAGCTGTATTTTTCCACACATAAGCAAATTGCTCTAAATCGATTGTTTACACAATTCTTCAGTATTAATTTCCTGCAATTCAAGAAAATGTATTGTCTGTGAAGTCATATTTCCATCTTCCAGAAAATATTGTTTTCCTCCATCAACTTTTACTAATAGTACAAACCACAGCTATTGACACAGCAATGTCATGACACAGACTGCATGTGCTGGAGTAATTTGTTTATATAGTTAAACTGTTGCTTAAAATTGAGGATCAAATAAGAAACAATTGCAATCACATTTTGCTTGAAAACTGCAGGAGCTTGCCTACCTTATTTGGTAAGTATAGTCCTATGTATGGCAACTTAACAGGAAGAGTGAAGAAACTGTAAACGGACACTTGATTTGCATGTTGTAACTGTATTGTCTCTCTTGCATCCTTTATGTGAAATGAGAAACTAGGTCAGAATGACTACATTTCCTAGCAACCTAATGTTTCTGTAATAATCTGTAGTTGCTGTTGTAACAAGACCATACCAAAGTATTAGGATGGAGTGTTCCTATGAACTCCTCTCTTCATAGAGAAAAGACTGTTGGGCTAGAATTTCCTCTCACATTGGCCAGTTACTGCCCGTTTTGGAGGAAAATGTAAAATACCGCCCGTTTCACCTCCCAATTAGCGCCAGCGATAATTTGGGCCTACCATTACCGCCGGCATTGCTACATATCGTCCGTCCATGTTTCCCGCCCAAAAATTAACTCAAAATTCCCCTGCAGTGCAAATTTCCACAAAAATGTTGTTTTTACCGCCCGCTATTGCTTAGGATCGAAACCGCCCATTTTTTAGGTACTTGCCTTATTTGGACCCAGTGTTATGCTTCCATTTTGTTTTTTTTCTCTGTGGGTAAACAGATGCATTTTAGTTTATCTTTCACTCCCAATGTATATTGAAGGAGGACAAGAAGAAACAGGAGCATTTGATGAGAAACAAACGATAATCAGTCAGCCCAGCAATCTCGAGGCCTCTTGGAAAATATTGCAACTGAGGTTTAAATTTCTGGCTTCAAATTGTTTCCTGTCTCTCGTTTTATTTTACAGTGCTTTCAAACAAGTATTATTACCCTGATATCTTGCAGAAACCCTCCCTTGTTTTTGCAGAGTTCCCAACTGTTGTCATTCACTCACAATTCAGAGAACATTAGTGTCTCAATCAGTAAAATTCTATTGCTTCAAAATATTTCCCCCGAATTTGCAGGGGTTCGGCTGACTAAATTTTATTCCATTTTTAAAATCTGCCCCTAATAAAGATGAATTACTACCAAGCACTCCCCTCGATACACAGATCTTATTCAACTGCTCCTCTTTCTCTTCGATTGACACACCTCTGCACTTTCAAAATGTCCAGCACTCTCTGTTCTGTGTGTTCTGACCCCGGAATTGCGGGAGAATGCCCGCGCATGCGCAGAGAAGAAAAAACCTGCATTTTCCAGGGGTGCTGCTTGCCTTTAGTAATGCAAGCAGATTGCCGACTTTTAAGCCCTTCGCCACCGCTCGCTCCGGCCTGCTACCGCAACACATCGCCACCACCGAGACTCAACAATCGAAAATCGTGGGAGCAGGCAGCAGTGGTATTCCAGCAGTTCAAAAGACGCAACCGCTAAGAATCCGGTGGCAGCAATCCCAGGGGAAATTCTAGCCCATAATCTCTGGTCGGCAGCTACTGCAATAAACTACAAGTATTATACATAAGAACATAAGAATTAGGAACAGGAGTAGGCCATCTAGCCCCTCGAGCCTGCTCCACCATTCAACAAGATCATGGCTGATCTGGCCGTGGACTCAGCTCCACTTACCCGCCCGCTCCCCGTAACCCTTAATTCCCTTATTGGTTAAAAATCTATTTATCCGTGACTTGAATACATTCAATGAGCTAGCCTCAACTGCTTCCTTGGGCAGAGAATTCCACAGATTCACAACCCTCTGGGAGGAGAAATTCCTTCTCAACTCGGTTTTAAATTGGCTCCCCCGTATTTTGAGGCTGTGCCCCCTAGTTCTAGTCTCCCCGACCAGTGGAAACAACCTCTCTGCCTCTATCTTGTCTATCCCTTTCATTATCTTAAATGTTTCTATAAGATCACCCCTCATCCTTCTGAATTCCAACGAGTAAAGACCCAGTCTACTCAATCCATCATCATAAGGTAACCCCCTCATCTCCGCAATCAGCCTAGTGAATCGTCTCTGTACCCCCTCCAAAGCCAGTATATCCTTCCTTAAGTAAGGTGACCAAAACTGCACGCAGTACTCCAGGTGCGGCCTCACCAATACCCTATACAGTTGCAGAAGGACCTCCCTGCTTTTGTACTCCATCCCTCTCGCAATGAAGGCCAACATTCCATTTGCCTTCCTGATTACCTGCTGCACCTGCAAACTTAAGTTTTTGGGATTCATGCACAAGGACCGCCAGGTCCCTCTGCACCGCAGCATGTTGTAATTTCTCCCCATTCAAATAATATTCCTGTTTACTGGGTTTTTTTCCAAGGTGGATGACCTCACATTTTCCGACATTGTATTCCATCTGCCAAACCTTAGCCCATTCGCTTAACCTATCTAAATCTCTTTGCAGCCTCTCTGTGTCCTCTACACAACCCGCTTTCCCACTAATCTTTGTGTCATCTGCAAATTTTGTTGCACTACACTCTGACCCCTCTTCCAGGTCATCTATGTATATTGTAAACAGTTGTGGTCCCAGCACCGATCCCTGTGGCACACCACTAACCACCGATTTCCAAACCGAAAAGGACCCATTTCTCCCAACTCTCTGCTTTCTGTTAGCCAGCCAATTCTCTATCCATGCTAATACATTTCCTCTGACTCCGTGAACCTTTATCTTCTGCAGTAACATTTTGGGCCCAGGTTTCCACACGATAAAAAATGGAGCGTTTGCGCACGCGCAGTGTGAAGGAAACATTCGCACTCGGCCATTTTTGTAGTTCTTTGTAGCTGTTTAATTTTTGAACATTTTTTTTAAATAAAAGCACATTGCCATCAGCACTGAGGCTTCCTGCAGCCTTCTCACTGTCTCCTCACCCCCCCCCCCCCCCCCCCGCGGGAACGAACGGGCGCCTCCTCCTCCTCCTCCCCCCCACCCCCCCCCCCCCCCGCGGGAACGAACGGGCGCCTCAACTTGAGGCTGACTGCAGCATTCTCCCTGGCTGAAGCACTTTCACACAGGTAGGAAGATGGTTTATTTAATCTTTTCTTTGCTCATAAATGTTTATTCAGGTTGGATTTATTTGTAGAAGTATAAATAAGGATTTATTGTAGAATTTAATGACTTCCCTTCCCCACCCCCCACCTCGTTCTGGACGCCTAATTTGTAACCTGCGCCTGATTTTTTAATGTGTAGAACAGGTTTTTTCAGTTCTACAAAAATCTTCACTGGCTCCATTCTAAGTTAGTTTGGAGTACGTTTTCACTGTGGAAACTTTGAAATCAGGCGTCAGTGGCCGGACACGCCCCCTTTTGAAGAAAAAATTCTGTTCCAAAGTAGAACTGTTGTACATGACTAGAACTGCAGAATAAAAATGTGGAGAATTGCGATTTCTAAGATAGTCCGTTCTCCACCAGTTGCTCCTAAAAATCAGGCGCAAATCATGTGGAAACTTGGGCCCTTTGTGTGGCATCTTTATCGAATGCCTTTTAAAAATCTAAATACACCACATCCATCGGTACACCTCTATCCACCATGCTTGTTATATCCTCAAAGAATTCCAGTAAATTAGTTAAACATGATTTCCCCTTCATGAATCCATGCTGCGTCTGCTTGATTGCACTATTCCTATCTAGATGTCCCGCTATTTCTTCCTTAATAGTTTCAAGCATTTTCCCCACTACAGATGTTAAACTAACCAGCCTATAGTTACCTGCCTTTTATCTGTCCCCTTTTTTAAACAGAGTTGTTACATTAGCTGCTTTCCAATCCGCTGGTACCTCCCCAGAGTCCAGAGAATTTTGGTAGATTATAACGAATGCATCTGCTATAACTTCCGCCATCTCTTTTAATACCCTGGGATGCATTTCATCAGGACCAGGGGACTTGTCTACCTTGAGCCCCATTAGCCTGTCCAGCACTACCCCCCCCTAGTGATAGTGATTGTCTCAAGGTCCTCCCTTCCCACATTCCTGTGACCAGCAATTTTTGGCATGGTTTTTGTGTCTTCCACTGTGAAGACGGAAGCAAAATAATTGTTTAAGGTCTCAGCCATTTCCACATTTCCCATTATTAAATCCCCCTTCTCACCTTCTAAGGGTCCAACATTTACTTTAGTCACACTTTTCCGTTTTATATATCTGTAAAAGCTTTTACTATCCGTTTTTATGTTTTGTGCAAGTTTACCTTCGTAATCTATCTTTCCTTTCTGATCCTATACTATATTGGTCAGACCATGAAAAAATCTTAATAGATCATTGATGGCCTTTCATTTGTATTTTGTTCCCATTTCCTTGCTACCCCAATCACCTACACACACTCCTACTCAGCTGAGGGAATCCGTATGCACAATCTACATGGATACAGTCAGCTGCACTGGGAGGAGTGTTTTAAAAGTATGCAGTCCAGTGCTATAAATTGAAAACTGGATGGGACCGCAGATGTTGCTGATTTGGGTCTAGGTTCTTGGGAATGTGGGTCCCATCAGCAGTCTTGAATATATTTTATAAGAGTTAACTCCCGTTGTCCTATATCTGTTTGTATGATGACCTGATCCAGCAATGTAATAGTATCCCCTTATGCCATGAACCGATTTTGTGTCATACATGTGCTGCTTCAGTTTCTGCAAAGGCGGACCAAGCAAACTCTTAGCGCGATGAGTCTAGATATGAAATAAGTTGCTTTATTTTACAGTAAGGATCAGAATCAATATCTCTCATTTTTCTTTTCATATTAATACAAAATAAAGAACACACCATGATAGCCACATCAGGGGGTGGTCTTGCATGAATTAAACAAGATGTGCTTTTCAGCGAAAGCTTTTATCGTTTTCCCTTTATAAACCTGACTGCCCTTGCAGCTTTTCTATTTCAAAAAGCCTCTGACAGTTTGTGCCCCAGTTTCTCTCTCTCCCTCTTCAGACAGGTGGGAATCAAAGGGCTTTCCAACACACTGGGTGCGAAGTGTTTTCAATTAATAAAACAAGCTAACCCATTGCTGATTGTATACATTATCAGATAAGAGGGACAATTTTACATAGACTTCAATAATCCTACAGTTCAAATTTTGAAGGAGAAATGTGAGAGAGCTGTACCCCTTTGTCATTCTTGTATACAAACAAAATAATGTCTTGCTCCTCATTTGAGTATGGAGCTAAGTCAACATGGTATAGATTTTGCATAGGATTAATCATGATACATTTTGCTGAATTAACATGACCTTGTCATCCACTTCCCCACCCTCAAACTGCATACTGTTACTGGTGTGGTAATCCAAATCAATCCCATAAACATTACATAATTCTAGCATCACTTGTACTGCAATACAATTTTAGTGCCTTCCAAAATTGATAGGATCAAGTCATTGTTAATAGTCTATTATGTCCTCAATTGTCTCTGAAATATTTATAGTGTTTTATTTGGATGGGCTCAAATCATTGTGCACACTGTCATTGAACAGGTACTTACTACAACCAAAGGACAATGGAAACAAGTCTGCAAAACCAGAAGACTTGGGCTCACTTCGGCTGTCTATATTCTACAACGAAGATTATGTGCTTCCCTCCCAGTACTACAGTTCTCTTAATGACCTGCTGCTAAAGTCATCAGATGTCAAGGTAATTATTTACTGGTAGAGGCCAAGCAGCATGTTGCATTTTGCTTATAAGATGTGATGCAGCTTATCAGAATGCATGTATTCCAGTGTAATAAAGTAGTTCTGGCTCCTTATTCTGATGAAAGGTCTCCATGGTGAGCAATCGTGTTGCCTTTGTATATAAAGAAACACGGTGAGTTTGTCTGCTTATCCACAATGCTTCACTAGGATATCACTGTTGCCTTAACTATTCTAATGCTGTCTTGGCCAGTCATGAAAGGTGCTATATAAATTCAAGTTCTTACTTTCCTTAAATCCCTTTTATGTTGAGTTGGACCAGATGGCAGTGGGAGATGGTAGAGCGAGAGAAGTTGGAAGGCATGTCAGCCTACCCTTTCTCAAACAAATCTAACATCCCGGGAGCCAATCACCAGAGCACCGTCTGCAACGGTGTCCTGTGTGCTGTCAGGTAGGGGCAAAGAAGCCGGATGAGTGAAAATAGCAAAGTTGGGTGGTTTGATTTTTTTAAAAATTCTAATAAAGGAATGGGGAAATAAAATCATAAAAATTTACAGCATGGAAAGAGGCCATTTCGTCCCATCGTGTGCGCGCCGGCCGACCAAGAGCTATCTAGCCTAGTCCCACTTTCCAGACCTTGGTCCGTAGCCCTGGAGGCTACGGCACTTTAAGTGCACATCCAAGTATTTTTTAAATGTGGTGAGGGTTTCTGCCTCTACCACCCTTTCAGGCAGTGAGTTCCAGACCCACACCACCCTCTGGGTGAAGAAATTTCCCCTTGTATCTCCTCTAAACCTCCTCCCAATTACTTTAAATCTATGCCCCCGGTTGTTGACCCCTCTGCCAAGGGAAACCGGGCCTTCGTATCCACCCTATCCAGGTACCTCATAATTTCATACACCTCAATCAGGTCTCCCCTCAGCCTACTCTGTTCCAAAGAAAACAGACCCAGCATCTCCAGTCTTTCCTCATAGCCAAAATTCTCCAGTCCAGGCATCACTCTTGTAAATCTCCTCTGCACCCTTTCCAGTGCAATTACATCTTTCCTGTAATGTGGTGACCAGAACTGCGCACAGTACTCCAGCTGTGGCCTAACCAGTGTTTTATACAGTTCAAGCATAACCTCCTTGCTGTTGTATTCCATGCCTCGACTAAAAAAGACAACATATGCCCTCTTAACAATCTTATCTGGCCCAGGGGCAGCACGGGCCAGCCCACACTGCGATATGTGTGTGCACTAGGTCCATGCAGCAGAGCTGGTCTCCAGTTGTCTTGGGTAATCCTTGCCACTGGACCAAGACCTAGCTCTGTCAAGCCCGTGTGGTGGCTGGTGTGCAACGGCCACCACATGTTTTTTTTTTAAATTCACGCACAGACACCTTCCACCCTTGAGGATGTAGTTCCGTTTCTTCATTCAAAACACCTGTGAACTCGTCCTTTTTTTTGGCGTGGAAGCAAATCGTCCTTGTTTCGAGGGACTGACTATGGATGATGATCTACCTGGCCTGCTACCTTCAGGGATCTGTGGAGCTGCACTCCAAAATCCCTTTGTTCCTCTATACTTTTCAGTGTGGTACCATTTAATGTGTATTCCCTTGCCTTGTTAGCCCTCCCCAAATGCATTACCTCACACTTCTCCGGATTAAATTCCATTTGCCACTGTTCTGCCCACCTGACCAGTTGATTGATATCTTTCTGCAGTCCGCAGCTTTCTTCTTCATTATCAACCACACAGCCTATTTTAGTATCATCTGCAAACTTCTTAATTATACCCCCAACATTCAAGTCCAAGTCATTGATATATACCACAAAAAGCAAGGGACCCAGCACTGAGCCCTGCAGAACCCCACTGGATACAGCCTTCCAGTCACAAAAACACCCATCAACCATTACCCTTTGCTTCCTGCCATTGTACATTACAGAAGGACACATGGAATTATTACAAAATATCGACATTAGGAACACAATGGTCCCTTACTCCATAAAGTATTAATACAAGGCTGCTGCTGCTGGTAGCTCACAAAAATTATCTGTCAGCTATTGCTGACCTCTTTTAAAGGCACCGACACCATCTGCTGGTAAACATAGGATGGTCACAATATTGTATAACAGCTCAGCAACATTCCCAATCTTTTGCCTTTTCAAAGCAGACATTATAGCACTTTTGTTTATAATTATTGCTTTAAGTGCATACACCTTGCGTTACTTGCTGAACATAACATTTTCTAAATGAGCAACAATTAATGTACTTTTTGCAGAGAAATGTCAAATCCCATTTTCACTGCTAAAATATTCATCAGTCCCATGGAATTAAAGAAAATCTAAATCTAGTGAAATACAGACAAGCCATGTATAATATCCTTAATTGCTATGGAAACAGTAATGTTGAAAGGAAAAGCAACATCGGGTCTGAATGGCGTCAAGGCCCAGATAATGTTGAATGTTCATTGCAGACACATGCTCAAACTGCTTAAGGTTATTTCTTCATGTCATTACATAAGGCATCTAACTTCAGCAGGCCGTTTGTACCCTTAAATGGGTCTAATTTACCCTAATGTCTTTAAATGTGGAGCAAAAAACTGGGGGGTCGAAACTGGGAGTTACGCAGTTGGAGTGGTGCTGGATGCTGAAGTGAAAATCGGTGGTTAATTTTTAAAGGCGTAAAAAAACGTTGCGTCCTGCCGGCTAACTCCATGGAAATCATGACTTCCGTACGCGTGCAACGCCTCCTTGGTACCCTTCACGCTACATTCACTTTTGCCGCCACATTTAATGGCTGGCATCTGACGCCTAAAAAAGTTGAACTGCACAAGACGGAGAAACTAATCCGAGGCGTTATTTAAAGGGAGTTGCAGCCAGGGCTGAGAGGTCTCGGTCAGTGCTGCGTTTGACACTTGCACAGAGAGTAGGGTGTTGACCTCGTACTGCTGTTGACTCGTCAGATTGACTCTTCTTAGGCAGTCCCTCGAAGATGACTTGCTTCCACACCAAAAAGGGATGAGTTCACAGGTGTTTCAATGAAGGATCTGATCTTCCAGGTCCTGAACTGCATATTGAAGGGTGGATTTATTTAATGTGTGGTGGCCGTTGCCACCACACAGACTTGACAGAGCTAGGTCTTGGTTAATCTGAAGTGGTACGCCATGAAGTTGTCTTGGTAAATTCTTGCCACTGGACCAAGACGTACCGCTTCAGATTGACTGAGTATCTCTGACTCATTGTTGGATTTCATATTGGGACCATTTGAAAGTTGCATTTCGCTGTGACCTCTGCCAAGTGATGGGTCAGTGATCGCATATCACGTCCTGCGGTGCCGACTTGAAAGGCACCTGCTACAGAGACCACTTCAAGCAAATGTGGATCCTCCCCAGGGGAGACATCCCAGATGGCGGGTCAGGAGGCCGTACACACACCGGGTTTACTATGCGCATTGCTCTTATCTTGAGATGTCCGAGGAGCAGTGCTTAAGAAGGCTGAAGTTCTGCAAGGAGGTGGTGACGGAGCTTTGCAACCTTCTGCAAACATACCTGGCAGCGGCACCAGGACCTTGTTGTAAGTGGCAGTGGAAATGACAGTAGCACTGAACCTCGATGCTACCGCTCCTTCAGTCTCCTGTAGGTGATATATGCAACATCTCACAGTTTGCAGTACATTGTTGCATTTGCCAGGTGACCAACTCTCGCTATGCCAAACGAGTGGATTACATCTAGTTCAGCATGTCCATGGAAGACCAGGATGAGTGCACTCTTGGCTTTGCTAGGCTAGCGGGCTTCCCCAGGGTTCAAGGAGCCATTGATTGTACGTACGTGGCATTGAAGATCCCGTCACACAATGGAGAGATCTTTTGGAATCGCAAGGGATTCCACACCCTCAGCGTACAGCTGGTCTGCGATCACAAGCAGATGATTTTCATTGTCAATGCCAGATATCCTGGCAGCTGCCACGATGCCTTCATCCTGTGGGAGACCACTGTGCCACGAGTCTTCAAGCCACCGTGTGAAGGCTGTGGCTGGCTCCTGGGCGACAAAGGATACGATGTGGTCCCCTGTCTGATGATACCCCTCCGCAATCCCACACTCCTGCCGAGCAGCACTACACCAGCCATACAACAACCTGGGCCATTATTGAGCAAACTATTGGGGTTCTAAAGCAGCATTTCCGCTGCCTTGACCACTCTGGGAGGACATTCCAATACTCACCTGAGAGTCTCCATGTTCTCTGCTGCATGCTGCAAAACCTGGTCATTGCGGGGTCACCCATTACCAACAGGAATGGATGATCTACCTCAGGAGGAGGACGAAGATGAGGAGCCTCAGCCAAGGAGGAGGCAGCATGACACTGCTGTGGCTGGAAGGGCTGCTTGTCAGATGACTTTTGACGTGCCGAGATCGGGTTCGTCGTCTGGAGTGCTGCTGAGCATCACTTCACTCCGGGGAGCTGGTCCCCAGGTTTCCCCTCCCCCGTGGCATTGCTGGAGCATCACCTGCCTCCGCCTACCCCACCATCCCATCATCAACAGCGCTGCTGGCCCCGCTCTCAGACTGCGCAGCCTCCTGTGTGAGGCTGAAGGAGGTATCGTCCACCTGCTCCTCCTCGTCCTCTAAATCGTCGCAAGCATCTGCACTCTGGAAGGCACCTGTCAAGGCCCCGGTGCATCTAGCTGATCATGTTAAAGCACAAACACACAAGAGCGGTTACCTGCAAGGGAGAGGGCCAGGAGTGGGATGGGCATTAGGGAATGGCAGTCTCATGGAAAGAGCTGCACGATGATTGTGTGAGGGCCACTACAAAAGAATACATACCATCACTGTCCAGAGGGGGTTGGCCGCACCCACAGTCATTGCATCAACTTAGGTGCCCTGATGGGCGACCATCAGTTCCTCCAACGGAGTGAGCACTTGGAGGTCTGACTCCCCTCCACCAGTCCGCATTTGCTCCCAACGGTTGTGTCTCAGCTTCGACTAACATTAAAAAGAAGGTTGTAGTTCGGGTCCTTCGAACAGTGTGTCCCAAGTGCCTTACATACTTTAGGACATTTTACTCTGACAGTCTTCACAGTTCGAAGTGCGTACCATTCATTGCGTGTACTTGCTGTGGCATGCTGGGATTAGGGTGCCAGGACCCAACAGTAACGGGAAGGCTACCGTCGTAGAGACACATATGAAGACTGAGGAGTCAACAACATGAGGGGTGGGTCTGCAGAACCAAGTAGCAAGGTTAACAGCACATGCGCGGGCCCTTGCAGTGGGTGAGACTGCAAATAGGAACCTTGACTGTGGCCTCACCCATTTAGAGCATGGATTCCGAGACACGTAATTGAGCAGAGAGTGCACATTGAGGGCAGAGCATAGCATGTTGAAGTTTGAAATTAAAGATACTCACCCTCACTATCCACATCGGGTCGTTCCACTTTTTCCGGCAGGGCATAGCTGTCCTTAGCACCGTGTCACTCAGATACTTGCTCTGTTATTTCCCTCGATGGCCTTCGATACATTTGGGGTTGGGATCTCCTCCCAGCCTCTCTCCTCAGCATCTGCCAATGCCTCTCCAGGGCATCAAGGAGTGCATCCAGGGCGGCATCCGAGAACCGATGGGGACGCTGATAAGCTGCTGCTGCAAAGTCTGCCACGCTCACCGTCTGTGTGAGTGCGTAGGAAGTGAATGTAGCCACGAGGCATTGAGGCGCCCAATCAGCCCCTCAATTAAATCCAGGTGGCGCTACTATGTTTGTGGCACAGCTTCAAATGCTGCCTCGATCCCGGCTGTTGAGCCCACGCTTAATGGCCCATTTAGTGAACGTAGTGCAATGCTATGATTTTATGGTGTCATCAATTCTTTCGGCGTCAACACTGAACTTCGCATTTGGGGACCGCGCCTGAAGCGAGACATTAAAAATTTCTCTCATGCGATGGTACTGAATTTCTACCCCTGGATCTCAGATGAAACTTGATACATTATTCTGCATTCAGGCTAATATTGTTTAAGAATGAGTTCATTATCTCAAGACATACATTTTGAGATGCGGCTTATTATCTTGAGCTAGCACAGCCTGATAAATAATGTTGTTGAAGTTTGTATTGAATTGATCATTCCTTTTGCTGAAGCTTGGTTCGGTTCCCACCGACTCTGTTCTAGGAATATCCTGGTTGGCTGTTGGGATTGTCATACATAATAAGTGACATTACAGCAGCAGTGTGTAGTGAACCCGACGTGATCGGGGCCCAGGAGAGGCGAGGGTCCAGGGCAGCATGGGCCAGCCCGCACTGCGATATGTGTGCTCACTAGGTCCGTGCAGCAGACCAGGTCTCCAGTCATCTTGGTTAATCCTTGCCACTGGACCAAGACCTAGCTCTGTCAAACCCTGGTGTGCAACGGGCACCACACGGTTATTTAAAAAAAAATCCACCATCTTCCACCCTTCAGGATGTAGTTCTGGACCTGGAATATTAGGCCCTTCATTGAAACACCTGTGAACTCATCCCTTTTTGGCGTGGAAGCAAGTCATCCTCGATACGAAGGACCACCTATGATGATGATGATGTGTGCAAATTTTAATTAAATAACCAGCCTAGCTCTTAAGTAAATAAGGTGTTCTTGACATACTGATGTGTAATATTATCTACTAGGTTTATAGTCTGTATTGTATTGGAGAGATATGACTTGCTTCCTACAGGTTATTGAGAATTATTTGTGTGCACAGAGAAAAGGTGGAGAGCAGCTGTAAGTAGCTAAAATGGTGACTTGCAACAAATCAGTTTGAGATTACTTTGCAGTGTCGCTTATCTATTCTCTCTTTCATTCAAGCCTATATCCGCCTCAGCAGTCCATATTCTGGGTGAGGTGTGTCGTGAGAAACAAGAAGCAGTGTTACCACTTGTACGGCTCATGTTGCATCACAAGAAGCTTGTTCCCTTCCTTCGTGCTATAGCCGAGTTAGATCTCCAGCAGACACAGTAAGTCTGTCAGTTACTTCAGTGGTTGGTCTCGCTTTATTGCCACATCCTGCCAGGAGCAGGAGGTTATTTTATCATTGGTTCTGATATAGAACTTTATATTTAAAAAAAAAATTTAAAAAATTGTATCTGAGGAATGGATGGAGCTACATGGTGGACCACAATTCCAACGTTTGATCAGCATTGCTTTGATTTGGGATTGCTTGATCCCGAGTAAAGCTCTTTTTACTCCATCAAGCAATGGGCTTCAATCACATCCTCGTAAGAATAGCACCTACTGTGCCAATATGGCATTTCCATTTACCTTATCAGTCATTTTAGCTTCTATAAATAAGATTGCCAATTTGTGAAGAGTATGGGTTTTTAATCCTGTGAATTTATAACTACTAAGATCTTGCTTGAGGCTGGCCCACAATTCATGCTGTTGCCATGCTGCTTTGGGCTTACAACAGTACCAGAAAAAAATGTTCTAAAACTTACTATTTGGTTATGGAGTGCATTTGTTATTTTTTTAATGAGCTCTCCTAAATTAACTTTCATTCGCCCAAACTGATGTTTGAACTTTAACCAGTTGAACTAAATCTTAAAAAGCGATAAATGGTAACTAGTTACAGATAAGTGAGTCCGTACGGCATATAGGACTGGAACAGAGTGCAAAAGAAACAAATGGATTGGAGGTGGGAGGTAGGTGTATCAGAAGTATCTGAACTAAGGGTTGGGTGTGCCAGAGGGAAGATCAGAAGGAGGGGGCAAGTGCACCAGAAAGGAAGACAGACTTGCATTTATATAGCTCCTTTTGCAACCTCAGTACATCACGTGCGCTTTACAGCCAATTAAATACTTTTGAAGTGTAGTCACTGTTGTAATGTAGGAAACATAGTAGCTAATTTGAGCACAGCAAGCTCCCACAAACAGCAATATGATAATGACCAGATAATAATGTGATTTGAGGGATACATATTGGCCAGGACACTGGGATAACTCGCCTGCTCTTCTTCAAAATAGTGCAATGGGATATTTTACATCCAGCTGATTGAGCAGACAGAGCCTCGGTTTAACGTCTTATCTGAAAGACGGCACCACCGACTGCACTGGAGTGCCAATCTCGGTTTTTGTGCTCAAGTCTCTGGAGTGGGACTTGGACCCAGTTGATTTATATTCTTCCCTTTCATAGCTGCCAATCAGCTTTCCCCAAGCTAGTTGGTGGTTGGGATATTTAACAGTTCAATACCATTGTTCTCATGGTTAGCTTCACTTCCTGTTGCTATCCCGCTTGCGGCTCTAAAATTTGCTCAAATTTATTCCCAAGTTACTGCTTCATACCATTGTGTTCATTATCCACCATTTGCCAAGACATTAGAGGAACAAATGACTTCATGCTGCATTAGTTTATCCCTTGATCTAGCTCCTCCACCACCAGCACTAAGCTTACAGTTCTGTTGTTTCTAATTATGGATGACTCACTTCAATTGATGGTGTATGAAATGCTTTGTAATAAGAGCTGAGGGGATTTATTTTGGGGATGAGGGATAGGTAATGACATTTTTCTTTAACGCAGGACAATCTGCATTGTCCCTAGACATGATAGTTTAGGAATCATTGTGTGGATAAGTGGTTCTACAATAAGTCTGATTTGAAGCTGTAACCAACAGCAATCCTATGCGTGGAGTAAATGATTCAATTTGCAAGACATCTCTGAGCATCTGTAATGAGTCGGGATGCTTTAATCAGTTACGTTGTTTTAGTTATCTTGCTATTAAAAAGTGTATTATCACCTTGCACCAACAACCGTGACTTGAGACGATACAGTAGAACAGGGCTTTAAGGGTATTTGCTCTCGAATGATTGTTAGATTTATTGTGCACTGTGCTGCCAGATGGCAACGTTTCAGTTCTGAGCAGTTTTCAGAAAACATACGAGATGTCTGATGTAATCTGTTTCTTTGTTTTTGTAGGGAAGCCAACACTATCTTCAGGGGAAACTCTCTGACCACTCGATGTATTGACGAAACAATGAAACTGGTTGGAAAGCATTATTTGAAAGTGACTCTAAAGTCCATTTTAGATGAAGTAAGACACTGCTTTGTATTATCTGACAGATACGGGTTTATTTTCCTATTTTTATTAATATACTTCATAATTTATACTCGTGCCAACTTTTCCATGAACAGCAAATGGAGGAAAATGTACCCTAATGGTTGATCTCCTATGTAATTGCTCAAGAACAAATTAAAAAAAAAACGTTCTCTATCTCCGTGTCTCTTTCTCCTGTAACTGCTGCTGCCTTGATTTATCTTTTGCCCCCTCTTATTTCTCATCTACATACTGGTGCTCGATGACATCATCCTAAAATAACGGCAGCTTCCACATGTACGCTAATGACACCCAGCTCTACGTGACCACCACATCTCCTGTTTCCTCCACTGCCTCTGATTTGTCATGCTGCTTGTCCAACATCCAGTATTGGATGAGTAAAAATGTCCTCCACTTAAATACTGGGAAGATCGAAACCATTGTTTCAGTCCCCGCCACACACTCCGTTTCCTGGCAACCAACTCACTTTTTGAGGCTGAACCAGACTGTTCGCAACCTATTTGACCCTGAGCGGAGCTCTCCATCACCAGTACCGCCTACTTCCACCTCCGTAACATCACCTGTCTCTGTCCCTGTCAGCTCACCTGCTACTCAAACTATAGAACAAATGAGCAATTGCACAGGGGATCAACCATTGAGGTATATTTGCTTTTGTTACCTCCAATGTTTGGCCTCCCACCTACACCTTCTAAACTTCAATTCATCCAAAACTCAGCTGCCCCTTCACCCATCACCCCTGTGCTCGCTGACTTACATTGGCTCTCGGTCCGGAAAATGCCTTGAAATTAAAATTCTTATCCGAATATTCAAATCTCTCCATTGTCTCGCCCCCTCATGTCTGTAACCTCCTCCAGTCTCACAACCCTCTAAGCTGTTTGCGTTCCTCCAATTCAGGCCTCTTGTGCGTCCCTGATTTCCATCGCCCCACATTTGGTGGTCAAGTCTTCAGGTTCCGAGGCCCCAAGCTCTGGAATTCCTTCCCCAAACCACTCTGACTACCTATCTCTCATCCTTTTAAGACTGTCATGAAAACCTACCGCTGACCAAACTTTTGGTCACCTGTTCTAAAATCTTTTTACGTGGCTCAGTGTCACATATTGTCTAACGCTCCTGTGACGGGCCTTGGAATGTTTTTTAAGACGTTAAAGGTACTACACGCTAAGTTTTTTCCCCTCTAATGTCTATTTGTTTTCCATTTTTTTTCCCCCCTATTACATGTGCTATGTCTAATTACTGTCTCTCTTTGTTTGCCTCTTTCTCATTAGGCAGATGTTCCTTTTTAAATAATTTGATATTGTTGCAATCTGGTTTAGAATCAATAGTTCTATAGTTGTTATGTGCTCTCAGTCCTGGATTTTTTTTCCTACAACTGATATTGGGCGAGAGACATATGCCAAATGCACATTTTCGTTTGCTGTGCAAATGTGTTCTGAGGCATGGGCCAAGAGTCTGTGCTCAACTCGTTGCCAAGCAAGATAACACTCTGAGGCATCACCATCTCCCCATCCTGAGCTACCTGTCAGCAGTATTGCTCATTGAGCAGATGGTACTTTTTGTTTGCCATTTTATATCAAAATATTTATTTCAAATGACCAAACTTTCTGACTTCCACTAAACTCCTTCCTCACTTGTCCTTGTATTTGGGGAACCACATGTCTGTTGTAACATGCTGCTGTGATGACACAGTGGAAGATATTCATTTGACTGAGGGGTCAGTTGTGACCAACAATTATTCAATAATACAGCTTTTAGAGATTCAGGAAGTCCCTGGGAAATGGAGCACATAAATCGGCCCTCCACTGGAGTAACATGACCCTGCTTCCTGAGCAGCTAAAGAGACCCACTCTCCACATCCAGAGAGGGCAGCAGCACCAACACTACTGCCAACAAATGTAACTGTTTCCTCCAGCAATAACCCCCAATTTGAGTCCACAAGTAAAAAAAGACGACTATTTAATTTGGCTAGTAAAATGTATTGTTTAAGAATATTAATATTATCCTCACTAGAGGTTAATTGTGAATTTTGTTTGTTTAGATTTGTGACTCCTGCAAAACCTGTGAGATTGATCCTATAAAGCTAAAGGAAGGTGATAATGTTGAGGTGAATAAGGTATGTACATTGTCAGCAATTGCTTCAATTTTTAATTTAGCTTGTATGGAGTGGAGAAACTAGTTTTATAACTTACCGTAAAACTGTCTTAATCAACTGATTTTAGTGTACTGTTTTAAACTTAATGCAATGGCACCTCCATTAGCCGCACTCCCATTACTCATTTTTTGATAACCTGCAACAAGAAAAGTGCAGATCTTGAATTTTGCTGGCAGGAGACAAATACTGCTATCAACGAATCTGCTAACAAACTACAATCCCACAATCTCTCCTGCAACTGAAACCAACAGACATGTCACAGACCAAGAGAACGGAATTAAATATATTCCTCTGGTTCTAGCCATTGTCCCTAACTACAGAGGGAAGTGCTCAAGGCCGTATGCACTCATCTCCAGCAGTAATCATTCCGCAGCTTCACTGACGGTGCTGCGGAGGTTGCCAATGAAATAGCTGGAGGTGAGCGCATACTGTTTTTAGTACTTCCTTCTGTTGCTGAGGGTCCATGGTTAGCAGCGGGCAAAAACTTTTGACCAGTACTCTGTGATGAGTCACGGGTACATGGCAGAGGTGTGAGCCAGCAGGTCTGTTGTTGGATCAGCCAGCTAAATACCAGGCGATATTGATAGCAGGACTTGCAGAGGTGAGTGCAACTGGAGAGGGCAAGTGGAAAGGCAGAGCATTCAAAATTCAGAGCAATAATCTGGGCATCTTGTTTATATACCAATTTCCGTTATTAGCCTGAGGGGAATCCCTTCTATTATGTTGTGAATTTAGCTTCCGCTCTTAATGCAAATGTGACTCTTCCTAATTCAATTTATTTTCAAATTTGCAGGAGAACCTTCGCCAGTATGTTGAAAGAGTGTTCAGTGTGATTGTACAGTCCAGTATGAGTTGTCCCACCCTAATGTGCGAGGTGTTTAATTCGCTACAAAAATTGGCAAGGAAGCAATTTCCAGGTAAGAGGTGAAAGTCATAATGATATTTCAAACTATTCAATTTTTTTGCCAAAAATGTTTTTGTGAAACAAAATATAATGGAACAGATTCATGGTTGAAAATTAAAACTGAACTCCTCTGCATTGTATCTAATTGTTCTGTAGTGATGGAGCAATTAAAATAGTATTGTCACTATGCAGGTGCAGCACCTAAACTCCAAGGCCATTCCGGATTCCGGGCTTTTCCGGACTTTCGATTTGCTTTCTAACGTCATTAATTCGGAAACACCCGAGCTCAGGTTGGGGTATTTCCAGATTTCGGAACATCAGAAAGGTGTGGGGGAAGGGGGGAATTCCCGCCGAGGAGGGGTTCGGGCTGTCGGACCCGCCGAGGAGGTTGTCATCGGGCGAGGTCCTGCCGAGGAGGTGTTCGGGCGGGCCGGCGAAGAGGTCCCGAGGTCGGGCAGCGGTGGGGTCCCGAGGTCGTCAGATCCGGATTCCGGAATATTTTACGGATTCCGGACGACCGTGCCACCGATTGTCCCGGATTCTGGAACTCCGCATTCTCAACGCTGCACCTGTATATCTAAGATTTTGAGCTGTTAAGCCTGATAGAGAGAAGCCTAATTGGTGACAGAAAATCAGGCCCATTACCTTGTGCGCTCACTTTACAGCACACACAATTTTCCAATTGCCGATTTTGAGGGACTGAATGATACTGTGTTACACACCTGTGTGAACCTCACTTAATTGACATGCTTGGACCGATGAAGTCACACGCTGAATTTCACAACTTCTGGTGAACCTCCACTTGCTGACAAGCTCCTCACCCATATAAAATGGCTATGTGACACGAAAATGGTCCTTGCCTGCTTTGGGAGTGTCTCTTAAAGCTGTTTCATTGAACATTGAGTCTAGTTTTTTTGATGAACATTTACTTAGGCATTCAACATCTTGCGTATTTTTATTTCCTTCTCTTTTTGCTGAAATCTTACATTTTCTGTAACACATCTTTCTGGAGTCTTGGCATTTACTGCTGCATAACAAGTTGTGGTTAACAAGGCTGAGCGGATGGGAATCATTTTTGGTATTCCTATTGTGCTACATGAATTGGCTAAGGAGAAGCAATTCATAAGGTTGCAAGTTCTTCACGTGCCATACCTCAGTAGGTATGCTCACTGCCTTAAGTACCCAAAGACCTGTGCTTACAAATTGTTAGATCTCTTAATTTCCAATGAAATACGAACTCCGGTTGTAGTTTTAATGTAATTTTATTCTGGCAGCAGCAACAAGCTTCTGGCTTTAAGCCAGGCCTTTGTCCTTCTGAGAACGCATGGCCAAAATGGCTGTACTTATACCTGACTCAGTTTACAGAAAAGAACGTGCCTTCTTTGACCTTATTGGCTCAATTAATAGTCTGTTAACCGTTAATTGGCTCGCTACCAAAGGTCCTAAAATGTCAAGTTGATTGATGACTTAATGCAATGTGGTCTGTGTTTTCTCAAAACTGCAGCCAGGCTGCAGAGCTTGAATTCTCTATCACAAAGACCTTTTCATTCCTGTGTGGGGTGTCATAGAATCAGAGAAATGTATGGCACAGAAGGAAGCCATTCAGCCTATCTTGTCTGTGCTGGCCAAAAGAGAGCTATCCGGCCTAATCCCACTTTCCACCTCTTGGTTCATAGCCCTGTAGGTTAAGGCACTTCACGTGCACATCCATGCACCTTTTAAATGCGATGAGGGTTTCTGCATCTACCACCTTTTCAGGCTAAGTTCCAAACCCCCACCCCATGTCAGAGGAAACCTGTCGTTGGCTTTGCTATTTCACTGCAAAAGCATTAACTCAGTTGTGACACTTGCTGCTTACTGATTTTTGAACAACTTTAGGGACTAGGATGCATCTTTCTATATCTGTGAAAGTTACCACAGCATTAAGCTTCAATGCAGCAGGATCTTTCCAGGGCTACCACAGGAGACATCTGTCAGATAAGCCAGTCTGCTGTTCGTTTCTACTTCAAGCAGGTGGCTGACACCTATGTTTGCTCGGTCTTTATTGCATTCCCAGTGGAAAGGAGATGCCTACTGGAGAATGAAGGATTATGGCAAAAAGGGTTCAGTATTCTGTGCATCCTTTGCAGTTCTTCCTCCGGAGGATGTAGCAGTTGAGCATTTACTTTGGATCCAAGCCCTGACCCAACCCCAAACTGTTGCTTCCAGAGTCCTTTGAGGTTCTACCCTGATTTCCATGGTGCCCCTCAGTGCCATCATCTGCAGGCACAGAGTGAGCTGCTGATGCCTGCTCCACTTTGCCTCTCGATGTCATACATAGCTTCTTATTGAATTCATCCCATGAGCATTTTGTGTATGTTATATTTATGGGTGTCAAAGCCTCCCTGATAAAAGTGTGACATCCCCCTGACATCTGGGAGTCCCTGGCCAAAGACCGCCCTAAGTGGAGGAAGTGCATCTGGTAAGGTGCTGAGCTCCTCGAGTCTCGTCGCCGAGAACATGCAGAAATCAAGCAGCGGAAGGAGCGTGCGACAAACCAGACTCCCCGCCCACCCTTTCCTTCAACCACAGTCTGTCCCACCCGTGACAGAGACTATGGTTCTCGTATTGGACTGTACAGTCACCTAAGAACTCATGCTAGGAGTGGAAGCAAGTCTTCCTCGATTCTGAAGGACTGCCTACGATGATGACTGTTTACACTAAACGTTACATATTTTGATTTTAGGCTAGATGGGACTGCACTCGCCTGGTTCCATTCTTATCTATCTAATCGAAGCTAGAGAATCACCTGCAACGGCTTCTCTTCCCACCCCCCGCATCGTTACCTCTGTGTCCCCAATGATCTATCCTTGGCTCCCCCCCCAGCCCCCCCCCCCATTTCTCATCTACGTGTTGCCTTTTGGCGACAGCATCTATAAACACAGCGTCAGTTTCCACTGTACTCTGATGACACCCAGCTCTTACCTCACTACCACTTCCCTCGACCTTGCCATGGTCTCTAAATTGTCAGATTGCTTATCCAGTATCCGGTTCTGCATGAGCAGAAATTTTCTCCAATTGAATATTGGGAAAACTAAAGCCATTGTTTTCGGTTCCTGTCACAATCCCGTTCCCTAGCCACTGACACCATCCCTCTCCCAAACTTCTGTCTGAGGCTGATCCAGACTGTTCGCAACCTTGGTGTCATATTTGACCTTGAAATGAGCTTTCGACCACATATCCGCAACATAACTAAGACCGTCTATTTCCACTTCTGTAATATCATCCCTCTCTGTCCTTGCCTCAGCTCATCCGCTGCTGAAGCCCTCATCCATGCCTTTGTTACCTCTAGACTTGACTATTCCAATAGAGGTGATCCAAAACTCGGCTGCCCGTGTCCTAACTCGCACCAAGTCCTGCTCACCCATCACCCCTGTGCTCACTGACCTACATTGGCTTCTGGTTAAGCAATGCCTCGATTTCAAAACTCTCATCCTTGTTTTCAAATCCCTCCATGGTCTCGCCCCTCCCTATCTCTGTTACGCCCTTCAGCGCCAGACCCCCTCCCCACCCCCGCCCGAGATATCTGCGCTTCTCTAATTCTGCCCTCTTGAGCATCCCTGATTATAATCGCTGAATCATTGGTGTTGTCGAGGCCCCAAGCTCTGGAACTCCCTGCCGAAACCTCTCCGATTCTCTACCCCTCTTTTCTCCAAGAAACTCCTTAAAACCTACCTCTTTGACTAAGCTTTTGATCACCTGCCCTAATTTCTCCTTATGCGGCTCGGTCAAATTTTTTAAATCTCACAATGCTCCTGTGAAGCGCCTTGGGACATTTCCCTACGTTAAAGGCGCTATATAAATACAAGTTGTTTATGGTAAATGGATAAATTCAATTAGTGAATGGGAAATAATGGTAGTCTTTGATCCCCAGCAAGAAAATTAAGTAAAATGGAGGGGGAGGTACTCCACATGGTAACTCTCTCTGCTTGGGTAATTATTTCACCCTTGCACTTGACCAAAGCCTTAGTTGGGGCCCGAGTTGTGCTAATTGTTTATATATGCATTGTACTTTTTAACCACTGGATGGCGGTGTAGCCTATCATTTGAGAAACTCATGCGATGGATTTTATTTTCTGTTTGCATTCTGGTGTCCACGATCCAGAATACTTCCATTTTAGGTTTGGTTATGCAGTAACCCGTTGATATATGCCACGACACAATGTATCAAAGGATCTGCTATGCAGGATCCAACTGCCTTGTTGAGTACCCATACCTGCAGTCAAAAGCTTTTCTGAAATTTCTCATCAGTTTAATTAATTGTCTCAGATTTTGCACCTTGACGATGGCGTGCGCTCAGCGTACGCTGTTGTAAGCCAGCAAAAAGGCCCTGCAAGTTTCCGAATGCTCGAAAACCCAGAACTTGCGATTTGTCAATGTTCATCTTGACAGATCATCCGCACGTACCCGAAAATCACTTTTGCTGGCGCAGAGTAGGGCTATTTGCCTAAATACTGCCCAGCAAATGGCGACGAAACCCTTTTGCCAGGAGGGTAAATATCAAACTTAACTTTTTAAAAAAAAAACATGCACAAACATTTAAAATTCGTTTATGTAAATTTTGGCCCTGATTGAAATATTTAAAATGATTTTTCCAATTTTTTTTAATTGTATATGCTTTATTGAAGCGACTTAATTAAATTGAAAAGTTATTTTTATTCCAGTTGTCTAAATTATTTAATTATTTGGGTATTCCTCATATGCTAAATCGGGTTCTGTTCATAAATGGAATCCCCATAAGTATGATGAGGAATCCTCCTTTCTGATTGGAGGACTTGGCCCACGTGATCCCAGGGACGATTCCGAACTGCCCGAGTCCCTGGGATCTGTGGGCCTTTACGCAGGTGTATGCCTGTAAGCTCAGGACCCGAAGTCCCAAGCCCGGGAGCCTGAAGTTAAGTGTGAATTTTTTTTATCAGGTCGGAGGCGTACTCCGGAGGTACACCTCTGACCGCAAATTCAGGGCCAGTGGTTTTCTGCTTTTTCACTCGCCCGCTTCTGTCCATTTATTCTAATTGTCAGAAGATTATAGGCTGACTAATGCAGGAGCAGAAAACCTTGGCCACAAAGTTATGGGGACATTTTCAAGCCCTATTATTTCAAATGAGTATGAGTTCGCCTAGATTTACTGAGTTTGAAAAAGGAAATAACTTGCATTGAAATAGCGCCTTTCACGACCTCCGGATACCCTAAAACGCTTAAATTGAAAGAATTTATGATGCAAAATTAAACCAGAGTCCCAGCAATTAAACATTTCTCACTTGGGGAAACTTGGAAAAAAAAAAATCTTTGAAAGGAATAGAAAAGTCCTGGCAGTATTTCTTCATGTACAGTTGGCTTCCTTCCCTTGACTTCCTACCAGTAATCCCATTTCATTAGGTGGAACCAATTGAGTCACTGTTTCTCTCTTCCCAACCAGTTGCCATGCATATGTCCTGTCCCATCGGCAGGGCATACCCCCAGAGGTGGCAGCACAGTGGTATACGGTCAGGAGGGGGTGGCTCTGAGAGTCCTCGACATTAAGTCCAGACCTCATGAAATCTCATGGATTCAGGTCAAGCATGGGCAAGGAAACCTCCTGCTTATTACCACCTATCACCTTCCCTCAGCTGATGAATCAGTACTTCTCCATGTTGAACATCACTGAGGATAGCAAGGGCATACATAAGCACATAAGAAATAGGAGCAGGAGTGGGTCATACGGCCCCTCAAGCCTGCTCCACCGCTCAATATGATCATGGCTGATCCGATCATGGACTTGGGTCCACTTCCCTGCCCGCTCCCCATAACCCCTTATTGGTTAAGAAACTGTCTATCTCTGTCTTAAATTTATTCAATGATCCAGCTTCCACAGCTCTCTGAGGCAGCGAGTTGCACAGATTTACAACCCTCTGGGAGAAGAAATTTCTCCTCATCTCAGTTTTAAATGGGCGGCCCCTTATTCTAAGATTATGCCCTCTAGTTCTAGTCTCCCCCATCAGTGGAAACATCCTCTCTGCATCCACCCTGTCAAGTCCACTCAATCTTATACATTTCAATAAGATCATCTCTCATTCTTCTGAATTCCAATGCGTAGAGGCCCAACCTACTCAACCTTTCCTCATAAGTCAACCCCCTCATCCCCGGAATCAACCGAGTGAACCTTCTCTGAACTGCCTCCAAAGCAAGTATATCTTTTCTTAAATATGGAAACCAAAACTATACGCAGTAATCCAGGTGTGGCCTCACCGATACCCTGTATAACTGTGTAGCAAGACTTCCTTGCTTTTATATTCCATCCCCTTATATTCCATCCCCTTCCCCATTGGACTTCCTGAACACTTGCTGAACCTGCATACTAACATTCTGTGTTTCATGCACCAGGACCCCTAGGTCCTGCTGTATTGCAGCACTATGCAATTTTTCTCCATTTAAATAATAACTTGCTCTTCGATTTTTTTTTCTCTCTGTCGAAGTACATGACCTCACACTTTCCAACATTATACTCCATCTGCCAAATTTTTGCCCACTCACTTAGCCTGTCGATGTCTTTTTGCAGGTTTTTGTGTCCTCACCCATTGCTTTTCCTCCCAGAATGTATTCTGAGTGGGGGACTTCAATGTCCCATCACCAAGAATGGCTCGGTAGTACCAATACTGACTGAGCTGGCTGAGTCCTGAATGACCGAGCTGTCAGACTGGGCCTGCAGCAGGTGGCGAGAGAATTAACACGAGGGGAAAAATCTACTTGACCTCGTCTTCACCATCTAGCTGTAGCAGATGCATCCGTCTGACAGCATTGGTAGCAGTGACCACCACACAGTCCTTGTGGAGGCAAAGACACATCTTGACACTGAGGACACTCTCCATCATGTGTGGCACTGCCACAGTGCTTAATGGGATAGATTCAGAACAGATCTAGCAGCTCAAAATTGGTCATCTATGAAGTGCTGTGGGCCATCAGCAGCAGCAGAATTGTATTCCACCACAGTCTGTAACCTCATGGCCCGGCATATCCCTCACTCTACCATTAGCATCAAGCTAGGGGTCCAATCTGGTTCATTGAGCAGTGCAGAAGAGCATGCCAGGAGCAGAACCAGGCGTACCTAAAAATGATGCATCAACCTGGGGAAGCTGCAACACAGGACTACATGCATGCTGAACAGTGAAAGCAGCATGCCATAGAGACAGCTAAGCGATTCCACAATAAACGAAGCAGATCAAAGCTCTACAGTCCTGCCATATCCTGTCGTGAATGGTGGACAATTAAACAACTAATGGGAGGAGGAGGCTCCATGGATTTCTCCTTCATCAATGATGGCAGAGCCCAGCTTGCTAGTGCAAAAGACAAAACTGAAGCATTTGTAACCATCTTCAGCCAGAAGTGCCAGAGTGGATGATCCATATTGGCCACCTCCTGATGTCCCCACCAACACAGCAGCCAGTCTTCAGCCAATTCGATTCACTCCACGTGATATCAAGAAATGGCTGAACGCATTGGATACAGCAAAGGCTTTGGGTCCTGAAAACATCCATGCTGTTGTGCTGAAGACTTTTGCTCCAGAACTAGCCGCGCCTCTAGCCAAGTTGTTCCAGTACAGCTACAACACTGGCAGCTACCTGAGAAAGTGAAAAATTGCCTGTTCACAAAAAGCAGAGCAAATCCAAACCGGCCCATTACTACCCCATCAGTCTGCTCCCAATTATCAGCAAAGTGATGGAAGGTGTCATTGACAGTAAGCGGCACTTATCAATAACCTGCTCAGTTTGGGTTCCACCAAGAGCACTCGGCTCAAGACCTTGTTGCAGCCTTGGTCGAAACATGGACAAAAGAGCTGAATTCCAAAGGTGAGGTGAGAGTCACCGTCTTTGACATCAGGGCAGCATTTGACTGAGTGTGGCAAGAAGGAGCGATAGTAAAATTGAAGTCAATGGGAATCGGGGAAAGCTCCCCACTGGCTGGAGTCATACCTAGCACAAAGGAAGATGGCTGCGGTTGTTGGAGATCAGACATCACTGCAGTAGTTCCTCAGGGCAGTGTCCGAGGCTCAACCATCTTCAGCTGCTTCATCAATGACCTTCCCTCCATCATCAGGTCAGAAGTGGGGATGTTCGCTGATGATTGCACAGTGTTCCATTCCATTCGCAACTCCCCCGATAATGAAGCTGTCCGTGTCCGCATGCAGCAAGACCTGGACAACATTCAGGCTTGGGCTGATAAGTGGAAAGTAACATTCGTGCCACACAATGACTATCTCCAACAAGCGAGAGTCTAACCACCGCCCTTTGACATTCACCGGCATTACAGTAGCCAAATCCCCCAACATCCACATCCTGGGGGGTCACCATTGACAAGAAACTCAACTCGACTGGCTACATAAATACTGTGTCAACAAGAGCTGGTCAGAGGCTGGGTATTCTGTGGCGAGTGTCTCACCTCCTGACTCCCCAAAGCTTTTCCACCATATACAAGGCACAAGTCAGGATTGTGATGGAATACTCTCCACTTGCCTGGATGAGTGCAGCTCCAACAACACTCAAGAATCTTGACATCATCCAGGACAAAGCAACCCATCTACCATCTTAAACATTCACTCCCACCACCACTGGCACACTGTGGCTGCGGTGTGTACCATCTATTTGATGCGCTGCAGCAACTCGCCAAGGCTTCTTCGACAGCACGTCTACTGCCTAGAAGGATAAGGCAGCCGGCATCTGCAAGTTCCCCCCCAAGTTACACACCATCCGAACTTGGAAATATATCACTGTTCCTTCATCGTTGCTGGATCAGAATCCTGGAACTCCCTCCCCAACAGCACTGGGGGTATCTTCACCATAAGGACAGCAGTGGTTCAAGAAGGTGGCTCACTGCTCCCTCCTCAAGGGCAACCAGGGATGGGCAATAAATGCTGGTCTTGCCAGCAACACCCATATCCCACTAGGATTAAAAAGAACAGCCAAGCTATTTTGTAACATCCCACGTGTGTTGTTTTTAAAATGTCTTTTCTCCGCATCCTTTGCAAATTCTTAGAATCCATATTTCGAGATGAAGTTAGTAAGCATTTAGAAATGCATGTTATTTGAGGACAGCCAGCACAGATTTGTTAAGGACAAGTTATGTCTGTCAAACTAGAATTTGAGCTGACTTTTTTTTTAAAAATCAGAAATTATAAAATGGGAAGAGGCCATTCAGCCCATCAGACCTACTAGTGCTACCTCTTCAACTGGAGCTATCTCCGTCCTTTTTGCACATCCATTGATATTATTTTAAACAAATAATTTAAAAGAATGAGTTCTGTGTGAAACCTTTGCTCCTCAAAAAACAGCGTAGTTCTCTTTTGTAAACAGATATAGCTGCAAAGAGTTGACTAACCAACACTTGAGAAAAAACAAACAAACTTTATTTTTTAAGAAAATATACCCTGGATGGATCAACCACAACAACATCAACTTATATTTATGTAGTGCCTTTAACAAGGTGCCATATAAAAGGTTACTGCCCAAGATAAAAGTTCACGGGATTGGGGGTAATATATTAGCATGGATAGAGGATTGGCTAATGAACAGAAAACAGAACATTTTACCTTTTCTTTCGGTATCTTTCTCTCTTAATCCCATCTTCATTTTCCCCTTTTTATTTTGCTGCCTGTACCTGATTTGACATTGTATTAAATATTCTAACTGACACTTCCTGGTTCAGAGAGCGTGTAAGGATTCTTTAATCTGAATGGTTAAGGCGATACATAGTTGCTTGGCCTGTTCACACAGGTCCCAGATCCCCTGTCGAGGGTGCTGTGCCGAAATGGCTTTGCATTTCCAGTGCAAAATCCCATCGAAAGTCTGCAAGTGTAATGAATGGCTGCCGCCATTTGCTCACCGCTGAGAGCAAAATCCAGCCCACTCTGTTAGTGACAGAAAAGTGTTGGCTTTAGCTCAGTCATTTAAGTCTTGTCTCTGAGTCAGAAGGTTATGAGTTCACACTTAATCTTTCAGTGCAGTACTGAGGGAGTACTCTTGCCCAGCGAATACCTTTCAAACTCTTGTGCCTGGTAATAGCAAGCCCAAGGCCTGCTTTTACCTGTGTAAACATTTTAATAGATTTTTATTATTTTTATATTTTAAAAAAACCTGCCTATGAAAGTAAGTTTATTTTTTAACCACTTAAAACATTTTTCTAATTTCAAAAAAATTATTTTTTCTCACTTAATTTAATGCAATTTCTATTTTTTTTAAATACGTTTTTTAAATTTATGTTTGTGTTTTATTTATTTTTAGGGGTATTCTCAATGATCGTAATGGAAGCTCAAAGAGCTCCCATTACTATCAATGAAAATACTACATTATGATTGGTGGTCCAGGTCCACATGATCCCAGGAAGTACTTGCGCTCCTGGGATGAGTGGGCCTCTGCGCTGGGCTGCACAGCTGGGCCTCGGACCCGAAGTGTTGGTTGGAGCGAGACCACCGGGTACATTTGGATTTTCTTTTGGTCGGAGGAATCTGCCCGCGGGAAGCCTCCGACCGCAATTTTTGGCCCACTGTCTTTTGAATGAGATATTAAACCTGTCTGCCTGCTCAGGTGAACATCAAGGATCTGGCGGCACTATTTGAAGAGCAAGTGTATTCTGGTGTCCTGGTCAGTCAACAGCACCAGAAACTGATTAACTGGTCAATCGTCACATTGCTGTTTGTCTGACCTTGCTATGTGCAAACTGGCTGCTGCATTTGCCTACAAAGCAACAGCGATCACACTTCAAATAATTCACTAGGCGTAAAGCAGTTTTGGATGTCCTGAGGACGTGAAAGATGCTATTTCAATGCAAGTTAATTCTTTCTAAAAGGTGTTCAGAGGTTGTTAATTGGGGTGCTGTAATTTCCTGATAACTCTGCAAGCCAATGCCATAGTGGGGAAGCTTAGTCCTTTCTAGACAAGCAGCAGGAAGCAACTCTGATCATGGGCCCAAGTTTTGAGCTGCGCCTAGAACGGCGCAGTCCTGACCTGGACTCCCGTTTTTCCTGCCACAAAGTGCGCCTAAAAAAAAAACCTCCGTATTCTCCACCTCCCTGCAGGTCCTCTGGCCCTCGGCGCAGCGCAGCAGGAGCTGTTGGGGGCGGAGCCAGGTCCCTGCGCTGAAAACAGTGCCGGAACCTCTGCACATGCGCGCTACAGTGGGCACGCAAGTGCAGTAGCTCCAGGCGCCCGAAACTGTGTGGGAGGGGCCCGAAGCATGCAGCCCCTAGCCCTGGCCCAATGGCCTCACTGGGGCTGCGTGAATAAGGCTCCTCCCACGGCCAGCTCCTGCTTCCTGCCGACCCGACTCGACTCCCGCTTCCCATCTCCTTCACCCCCCCCATCTCCTTCACCCCCCCCATCTCCTTCAGCCCCCCCATCTCCTTCACCTCCCCCCCCATCTCCTTCACCTCCCCCCCCCATCTCCTTCACCTCCCCCCCCCATCTCCTTCACCTCCCCCCCCCATCTCCTTCACCTCCCCCCCCCATCTCCTTCACCCCCCCTCATCACCTTCACCCCCCCATCATCTCCTTCACCCCCCCCATCATCTCCTTCACCCCCCCCTCATCTCCTTCACCCCCCCCTCATCTCCTTCACCCCCCCCTCATCTCCTTCACCCCCCCCTCATCTCCTTCACCCCCCCCTCATCTCCTTCACCCCCCCCTCATCTCCTTCACCCCCCCCTCATCTCCTTCACCCCCCCCTCATCTCCTTCACCCCCCCCCATCTCCTTCACCCCCCCCCTCATCTCCTTCACCCCCCCCCTCATCTCCTTCACCCCCCCCTCATCTCCTTCACCCCCCCCTCATCTCCTTCACCCCCCCCTCATCTCCTTCACCCCCCCCTCATCTCCTTCACCCCCCCCTCATCTCCTTCACCCCCCCCTCATCTCCTTCACCCCCCCCCTCATCTCCTTCACCCCCCCCTCATCTCCTTCACCCCCCCCCCCCAATCTCCTTCACCCCCCCCCTCCCATCTCCTTCACTTCCCCCTGCTCCCCCCCCCCTCCTCGCTGTCAGAAACACAGACAATGACAGACAGGGAATGAGAGATACACAGACAGACAGACAGAGAGATAGAGACACTGACAGAGACACACTCGGGGGGGCATCCCAGCACGCTGTTGGAGGGCTCCCGGTGCTGCAGTCGGTAAGCAGAAAATGTTTTATTTATTGATTTAAAAAAAAAATTATTTCTTATTATTTTTTTTGATTGATTTATTGGTTGATTTATTGATGTATTTATCATTTATTATTGATGATGGCTCTTTATTTGTAAAACTAAAGTGTTTAATGTTTGTAAACTTCCCTTTTAAACCCCCCCCCCCTTTCCCTACGCCTAATTTTCTAAAGTGTTGACAAGGTTTTTTCGAGCGTACAAAAATCTTCACTTACTCCATTCTAAGTTAGTTTGGAGTAAGTTTTCACTGACGAAACTTTGAAAACAGGCGTAAGTGGCCGGACACGCCCCCTTTTGAAAAAGAAATTCTGTTCCAATGTGAAACTGTTCTAACTGACTAGAACTGGAGCAAACTAAATGGCGAGAATTCCGATTTCTAAGATACTCCGTTCTACACCAGTTGCTCCTAAAAATCAGGAGCAAATCATGTGGAAACTTGGGGCCAAGGTGTACAGTCTTAACTAGTTAAACTCCAGCACCATCCCTGCACACACTTGCCTTGGCTCTGACAACCTGTGCTTTAGCTCTCAAGACTTGAGTAAGTGTCCAGCAGGTGGATGTGATTCCTCAGTAACCTGATTTGGAGAGGTTTAAATATATTGCTGGGTTTTCATGCAGGTCAGACACCAAAAATGAACAAACACTGACAGCATGCTGTTAATTGCCTTTGTTTACGAATCTGTGTTTTCCCAGATGATCCCCACGTGAAGTATTCTGCTGTAAGCAGCTTTGTTTTCCTTCGATTCTTCGCAGTCGCAATGGTCTCGCCTCACAGTTTCAATCTCCGGCCCCATCACCCAGTAAGTTGTGTAACATATGTTCAGGATAACTTTGTAACAATGTAATAATCCAGGACTTGACAAAATGAAACAAGCTGACTTGATTTGACTAACTTTTATTTAGTAAGAGACTAAGGATAACTTGTAATGAGATCAGGATATGCACAGGCAATAATTGTGTCAGTCAACTCTGTATAAACAGCAAATGCCAGATGGAAATGAGGCATGAGAAACTGAATTGATACAGTAGTACATGACACATGTTGCCTGACCTGCTGAGTGTTTCCAGCATTTTCTGGCTTGATTTGCATTCCAACATTTTCAATATTTTGCTTTGGCTTTAGTACATCATTGCTTTTTGACAAAGTTACAGACAGGACTAGGGGTAAATTGCATCTTGACCAGGTTCTTGCAAGTCATTGAGGCAACATACATCACTTAGTACTACTGTAGTAACTCTTGAGAACTAGTGATTATAGCACTAGATTCAATTTTAAAGCATCCAAAATTCAGCACTGATGGGCACCAAGACAAATTTAAAGTGTTGAAAAGGGAAACTACAAAGTAATGAAAGATGTTTCCTTTGAGGAAAGTTGAGCAATTCTCACACCATATGTAATGTTGAATATGCATAATAAGCATGTACCCAAGTGAAACACATTAACCAAATAGTCCCCAAAATGGATGAATAGGACATTTAAAATAAAAATTAGGTACAACAGTTGAAAATTAGCGAGTAGTTAAAAGTCTACTTAAATCAGATGTCCAAGAACACCCAAGATAATAGATGTCGGGAATGATCCTCCAGGTAGAGTAGTAGATATGTAGAGATTGAAACTGTAGTGCTCTTCAGAATGCACTTGGATGCTAAGTTGAGAGTGTTGAGGTGCTACGAGAGAGACCAGGCTCTCTGCTACATGGCTTCTTGTCATCCTTGACTATGTTGTAGCATGAAAAACTGGCGGGTGGTGCTATCTATTCAGTTTAATTTAAATTATTTATCTCTTTCTCTCCCACCCCTCCCTTTTCCTTATAGGATGCTCAGACATCTCGAGCCTTGACCCTAATTTCTAAAACAATCCAAACCTTGGGAAGCTGGGGCAGTTTATCGAAAAACAAACTGGTCAGCACCATCTCTCTCTCTCTTTAAATATTTTGTTTTTTTGGCTTTTTATTTGTATACTAATTTACAATCTGTTATGATTTGCAGTCAAGCTTCAAGGAATCCTATATGTGTGATTTTTTTAAACTGTTTCAAGAAGAAAAATGTATTGATTCTGTTAAAAAGGTGAGTTTAATCATTTAAACTCATTAGAAATTAGAAAATAATTAAAACTTTATAAATGTATTATACTATTAAAGTTCATTGACTGATGTATCCTACGAACAGAGAATTTTGGTAGTTAAATTTATTCTACGGTTGATTTTAATGTAATATTGTGTTGTCAATATTGTCAGCATTCTATTTTATTGGCCCAAAAATTGCGGTTGGTGGTGTAGCTCTGGAGAACGCCGCCGACCTACAAAAAGAATACGAACTTACCTTGTGCGAGGCCCAGAACAAAGACTTGCTCTTCGGCGCTGCAGAGTATTACATCACGAAGGCCCAGGAGCGCAGCGTACAACTTATGCGTAAAGGAAGACATGCCCACAAAAGCTGTAAAAACTAAGCCACGCACACAGAAACTTCTTTCAGTCTCTTCCATTGAAATTACATTTTAAAAACTTTTAATGACTTTTAATTAAACTGGTCCTAGGACTTATTTCATATATCAGCATTTAAAAAAAAAATTTCCATCCAAACTTGCAATTTATTAGTCCCAATGTGCAACTTCCTGTTTTGATACTCAATTAAGGTCCAACACTCCTACAAGTAATAAAGGCCAACATTCCATTTGCCTTCCTGATTACTTGCTGTACCTGCATACTAACTTTTTGTGTTTCATACACAAGGACCCCCAGGTCCCTCTTTATTGCAGCACTTTGCAATTTTTCTCCATTTAAATTATAATTTGCTTTTCTATTTTTTTTTCTGCCAAAGTGGATAACCTCACATTTTCCCACATTGTACTCCATTTGCCAAATTTTTGCCCACTCACTTAGTCTGCCTCTATCCCTTTGCAAATTTATTGTGTCTTCCTCACAATTTGCTTTCCCGCCCGTCTTTGTATCATCAGCAAACTTGGCTACATTACACTCTGTCCCTTCATCTATGTCATTAATATAGATTGGTAAATAGTTGAGGCCCCAGCACCGATCCCTGCAGCACCCCACTAGTTAACATTTGCCAACCGGAAAATGACCCATTTATCCCGTGTTAGTTAGCCAATCCTCTATACATGCTAATATATTACCCCCAACCCCGTGAACTTTTAACTTGTGCCGTAACCTTTTATGTGGCACCTTATCGAATGCCTTCTGAAAATCCAATTACACCACATCCACTGGTTCCCCCTTATCCACCCTGCTCGTTACATCCTCAAGGAACTCCGCAAATTTGTCAGACACGATTTCCCTTTCATAAAACCATGCTGACTCTGCTTGATTGCATTATGGTTTTCCAAATGTCCTATAGTGATTGTATTAAGTTCCTCCCTCCCTATAACCCCTTGATTATCCACTATTGGAATGTAGTGCTATCGTCTGAATTCTTAATTCTTTCAGTAATCACTTCCCTTATCATTCAGAAGATATGCTGGACACAGTTAAGTTCTCTGATCTTTGTTTCTCATGTCGTTCTGTCTGGATACGGCGAACTGGTTGAATATTCATGATCAACGCAATTTACAGGAGGAGCCATTTATTTTAAATGAAAATACTCCCTCCCAACTCTCATATATTCTCAAACTATGTAGTGAATCTATGAATTCACAAACTGTCTATAGTTTGAAAATTATAATACATATTTTGTTTTTAGTTTATAGATGAAATATCTTCTGCACAAAGTAAGGAGCCCAGTGGTGTAGATGAACCAATTATTCTCAAAGAAGGGTAAGAGTTAAAGCAAGTTACTAAAACCAGAAGAGCATTATGATATTAAAGGGCACATTGAATAACAAATGTATCATAATGTGGAAGTGGTGAGGGCATCCAAAAACTATGAATGCCTGTGAGAACAGGCATCTTAACAAAACAATGAGAAACATAGCATCAAGACCACAGAACCGAGATAGTTCAGTTGAAGGAGATAAATTCAACCCCCCCCTCATAGGATATACCTGGGCAATTTGTCACATTGTTGCGTAGCTGCCATTGTCATAGCTGAACTGGGATAGCATGGCGAGGGGGTGGATGGTTCTGATACGATAACAAATGAGATAAATGTTTTAGTCACATCCTTGAACAACAGGTAATCAACTCCTTGAGACAATGAAAGCCAAAAAAAAAAATTGTTTCTCTTTTGCAGAGAAATTATTAAAAGAGCTCAGGGAAGAAATCCAATCCGTAAAGTGCATAATTTTAAGAAGCGATGGCTCCGTTTGACCAACAGAGAGATTTCTTACCACAAGCAGTCAGGTATGCCTGTTAAACTTGCTTCCATCAGTAGCATCAACAGCTGCTAATGTCATAAAGTCATCCTCGATTCGAGGGACCGCCTAAGAAGATGATTCTAGCTTTAAATTTCATTCAAGATTGTAAATCTTTGCCTTGTTTAAATACCAATTCAACTATAAAACATTAAACTGTTTTTGTATCCCTGGAGATCAGTTATAAATTAAATAGTTTGCTTATAGTTTAAAGTACGTTTGCAAAATAATTTTACAGCATTTCAACGTGATGACTTTCTGAGCTACTCAATACCCAAAATGGAAGTTGTTGAGTCGAAGTTAGATGTGCTGCAGCAATGAAGTCGATATTTATGAGTAATCGCCTCCAAACAATGCAAGAATACCATTGGCAGAGATTTGAGAGCATGACATTGTGCCTGCTATCTCCTGAGAGGAATGTCGAGAGAGAGCTAAAAAGGAGGGAAATAATCAAAAGTGAAGTAACAATAATTTAGCAATGCATTGCTGCTTGGTGGGCAGTGCTGAAGAATATACAGTAAGTTTACATGTTTCTCGTGCAACTGAAATGATTCCAACTGTCCACACTTGGGGAACAGATTTGAAGCACGTTGATTAATACCATTTTAATTGACAAATATGTTGACGATTTCCTATATTGCCTTGGGCTATTCTTTGGAAGCCTGGACCCCTCCATCTCCCCTTCCCACCTTTAAAAACTTTCTCAAAAAGCATTTATTGGATCAAGTTTTAAGTCACCTCATAACCCTCCCACAAAGGCCAAGTGCCCACTCTGTTTCTACACTCTGAAACCCTTTGGGCATTTTTTCCAAGTTAATATTAATGATGATGTCTAAATACAGGTTGTTCTGTGAGTCATTGGAGCACTATTTATGCCCATAATGTTCAGTAAAATGAGCATATATTTAAGTGATGAAAAAAATTGCACTCACTAATAGCTTTGCGCAAGGAAGCCGCAGAGAAAGTATTTTTGGGCAATGGAGACATCTCGTTGATGCAATGGAGTAGGGCTTTCGAGCTGGGGGGTAAAGGCACATTGCATAGAGGAGATCGAGCTTTGCTGTAAATCTGCACTGCAGTATTGCTGGTGCTCGATACTGATACCAACAATCAAGTGGTAACATATTCTATTCTCTAGCACTGACATTCCTCAAGCTCAGTACAAAATTCACCCACTAAAAGTTTGCTTTTGAAGTTTGCAGATGCTAAGTTCGAAGGCACACTAAGTTTTGTGGATGGGAGCAGGAAATTATAAATGGACATAGATTAATTGAGTGGCCAAAACTTTGGCAGCTGGAGTTTGATGTGGGGAAGTGGGCGGTCATCCACTTTGGATATGAGAAAGACAAATCTGTATATTTTCTTAATGGTAAGAAACTCAGAGCTTTGGAGAAGCAAAGAGATGTCCATGTATACAAATTACTAAAAGCTAATACACCAACACAAAAAGCGATTTTAAAAAAAAAAGGCTAATGGAATGTTGGCCTTTATCTCAAGGAGGCTGGAATACAAAGGGGAGGAAGTTATGCTTCAGTTTTACAGAGTGTTGATTAAACCCATCTGGAGTATAAGTGTTCAGTTTAGGGCACCGAACTGTAGGAAAGATGATCTCCTCTAGTTCATGATGTGGTCTCCTCTACATTGGGGAGACCAAGCGTAGATTGGGTGACCGCTTTGCTGAACACTTCCTTCCGTCAGTGACCCTGAGCTTCCGGTCACCTGTCACTTTAATTCTCCACTCCACTCCCACTCTGATATCTACATACAATGAAGCTCAATGCAACCTCAAGGAACAGCACCTCATCTTTCGTTTAGCCACTTTACAGCCTTCTGGACTCAACATTGAGTTCAACAATTTCAGGGCATAACCTCTGGCCATCTTTGATTCCCTTCTCCGTCCCCTCATATGTTTTTTTTTCTCTTTGTCTCTAATGGCAGCTGGTCATTACACCACCATTCACACCCTATCCAGTTTAACCTTTTTCTAACTTCTCTCATTACCATTTCAATTTGGCCCATCATCCCTTTTGTCTCTCTAATCTCTCCTGCCTTCCACCCAATCACAGACCTTCGCATTTGTTCATTCTTCCCCTCCCCCTTTCAGTGCTTAAGAATGTGCTCTTTTCGAACATTAGGCAGTTCTGACGAAGGGTCGCCGACCTGAAACGTTAACTCTGTTTTTCCCTCCACAGATGCTGCTTGATCCGCTGAGATTTCTAGCATTCTCTCAGATTCCAGCATCCGCAGTATTTTGCTTTTATATTATCGTAGGAAAGATATGTTGTATATTGGCCTTGGAAGGGGTACAGTGCAGATTCACCAGAATCACACCATGGATTAAAGGGTCAAATTATTTTGGGGCAGGTTATATAAACCTGGCTTGTATTCTCTTGAGTTTTGGAGGTTGCTAGGTGATCTAATCAAGGTGTTTAAAATGATGAAGGGATCCGATAGGTTAGATACAAATTTTTCCTCTGGTGGGGGAAATCAAGAACAAGAGAGCATAAGCTTAAAATTAGAGCTAGGCCCTTGAGTGAAATCAGAAAGCACTTTTTTACAAAAGGGTAGTGGAAATCTGAAACTCGCTCATCCAAAAGGCTGTGGATGCTGGGGTCAATGGAAATTTTTGAGACTGAGATCGATAGATTTTTGTTGGGTAAGGCTATGAAGGGATATGGAACAAAGATGGGTGAATGGAGTTGAGGTGCAGATCATCCATGATCAAATTGAAGGTGTAACAGGCTTAAGCAGCTGAATACACTGCTCCTGTTCCTATGTAAAAGTTTTCCCATAAAACGCAATCCTGTAGACAAGACAATGTTGAAAAATGGAATAATTTATAATATTAAACAAAAACTTTGGACTCAGCACTTGCAGTAGCAACGACTTGCTAATACAAGTGCAGCGTCGAGAATCCGAAGTTCCGGACTGTTCCGTGAACCGGACCGATCGGTGGCAGGGTCTTCCGGAATCTGGACCCGACAACCCTGCCAACCTCGGGGGAGGGGGGGCCTCATCATTCGCTCGCCTCACCGTTGCTGCCCTTACCTCGGGGTCTCCTCGCTGGCCTGCCCGAACACCACCTCGGCGGGACCGGCCCGCTGGGCGGCAATCTCCTCGGCAGGGCCGGCCCACCCGAACACCACCCCGACGGGCCGGCCCGCTGGGCGGCAATCTCCTCGGCAGGGCCGGCCCACCCGAACACCACCTCGGCAGGGCCGGCCCGCTGGGCGGCAATCTCCTCGGCAGGGCCGGCCCACCCGAACACCACCCCGACGGGCCAGCCCGCTGGGCGGCAATCTCCTCGGCAGGGCCGGCCCACCCGAACACCACCTCGGCGGGACCGGCCCACCCGAACACCACCTCGGCGGGACCGGCCCGCTGGGCGGCAATCTCCTCGGCAGGGCCGGCCCACCCGAACACCACCCCGACGGGCCGGCCCGCTGGGCGGCAATCTCCTCGGCAGGGCCGGCCCACCCGAACACCACCTCGGCGGGACCGTCCCACCCGAACACCACCCCGACGGGGCCAGCCCGCTGGGCGGCAATCTCCTCGGCGGGGCTGGCCCACCCGATCACCACCTCGGCGGGACCGGCCCTGCTCAAACGGCTCCTCGGCGGGAATCCCCCACCCCTTTCTGACGTTCTGAAATCCAGAAATACCCGAACCTGGCCTCGGGGGTTTTTCCGGATTCATGATGTCAGAAAGCAAATCGAAAACCCGGAACGACCTCTGTCCCGCGAGTTCCGGATTTTAGGCATTGCATCTGTGTATATATATATATATATATCACCTTTAACATAGAAAATATCGCAAGATGTTTTACAGAGCAAAAATGAATGCTAAGTAGTAGTGGAAGAGTAGAGGAGCTGACCAAAAGCATGGTCAAGACAGCTGAAGCAGCATCACTGATGGGGCAGAAAGAGAGGATACACAGAAGGTTACTGCCAAAGAACCATGGGGTTAGAATATAAGGGATACAAGAGACCAGGAGGCCAGCGATAGGGACATTGTAAAAGTGGAGTCTGGAGGTAATGAAAGCATGGATAAGAATTTTATTGGCCGCAAGTGGGAGCAGTTAAATGGAGAAGTGAGTGTAAGTAACCGATCTTAGTGATGGATACAATATAAAATTTGAAGCTCAACTCGGTTCAACCTGGAGGAATTCAAATTTAAAAACCAATCCCCTTCTGGACCTGAATAGCACATATATAATTCAATGTACTGCTGAATAAGTGACTGTTTTCTCTTAATTTGGAAGTGTTCCAACAGAGAGCACAGGTTGTTTTAATGTCAAGTAAATCTCCAGAGTTCTTCCACAATTTTATTTGTTTCAATATGTGCTAAATTAGCACCATATTTGTGTTCAGACTAACCAGATGTAACACAATTCCAGACTGCTGATCACATGCAACCTTTGGATGCTCACGTTTGGTTCCTTAAAGCTGGAGAATTCCTTTTCCAATAATCTACGTATCTGCGTTAGATCAGATTAATAAATATCACTTCAGTCAGTCTGGTTAATGAGCGAGTAGAAATGCCGTATCTGTTTACGATACAGAAAGAGGACATTGCCCATCATGTCTGTGCCGGCTCTATGCTAGAGAAGTCCAAAAGTAAATGGATGTTTACAGCACAATCTCATAGGAGTTTGCAATACTGTGCCTTTTTCTTACCGTTCTGTTCTAAAAGATTCTGACTTAATTTCAGTTTTTCGTTTGTTTTCCTTTCACGACCAATGCGAGTAATTCCTCCAAGCCTCCCATACTGTTGTCAATATTTATCATTTAAATAATTACTTCAAAATTATCATTTGACGGTTGTTCACAGTTTATATGTAGCTGTGCTGCTGGAGAAGCACAAATGTCAATAAATGGTTATCTTGCAATTGTCAGAAAATTCTCTCCCTGCCCATATCTTGCCAAGTGAAAAATTCTGAATCAAAATACCATAATGGCTGGTTTTCTGCCGGTTTAAATCGTCAAACCCACGTTAGCTTGAGTAGAAAACATTTTCTGCACAATGTTGAGATCCATACCAGGCAACAGTGATTCTCAAGCTGCGAGGGACTTGCCTACCCCAGGGAAATTGAGAGCACAGACTCTTTAAAACAATTTTGTTCTGCATTTCAAGTTTCTGATTTGCTGTCAATCATTGTTCAATTCTAGTTGAGGTGGGGGTTCTCTGTTGTGTTGCTCTGGCGATGGATAAGAGCCGGATTTACACTGGGCTAATCCAACCATATTGGCCCAGAAATTGCGGTCGGATGCTTCCTGCAGGCGATGCCTCTGACCTGAAAAATTTCTACGAATCTATCTGGTGATCTGGGGGAATTGGAGACTTGCGGTCCTGGGCCTCTACGCGAAGACCTACGTAGAGGCCCAGGGACGTGGGCGCTTCGTATATGTCCCTGGGATCCCGTTGGCCGGCCCAATCAATCAAAGAAGGGGTATTCACATTCATACTTGAGTTCCGTATGTACGGAATCAGCATAAGTATGAATGAGAATACCCAAAAAAAACACACAAGCACTTAAAATTTTTTTTAAAACATCACATTTAAAATTAATCAAAATGGAATTTAATTATTTAAAACAAAAAAAATGTTTTGAATAATAAATTTACATATTTTAAAGGGTCTAAAAATAAACTTACTTTATTTAACAGGATTTTAAATGTTTAAATTACTTTTGCCTTTTTCTGTCCTTTACAAGTCTTGTGCTGATAAAAGCAGACCTTACTCCTGCTTTTATCAGGCATAACAATTTCAAGGACATTCGCTGGGCAGGAGGAGTTGGGCAAATCTCTCCAACGGCGGAGGCCCTTTACTTCCCGATGCATGCAATCTGTCAAGAGGATTCTTGACAGATTGCAAGTTCCGGGTTAGGCGAATGCACTTCGCATGCCTAAACCCAGAACTTGCGGGACCCCCACAGGTGCGTTAGCACCTCGAATTCAGGGCCATTATGCACCAAGACTTCTGTAGTCATGTCCAGTCATCGGTTAAAATGTTGGGCGTAGCTTTATTTAATGATTGACCCAAGTCACTGCTTTCAGAAAAGTTGTCTCATTTCACTGTTCTATTTGTTTTCTGATAAACATGTCTTGTGTAAAAGATACTCTGCAGGATTAACTTTTTAATTTTGAGTGTATATGCACAGAGGTATGTGACATGATGCCTTCTACCAGCAACATTTTACATGCTTAACAGCAAAGCTTCCTGCATTATTTGCAGTGTCGTAAACGACTGAGTGCTGTTTTTCACGTAGTAATGGGTTGTTTTGTAGTGAGAAAAACCAAGCGTAATACTGACCAAAAACAAAGACCATGGGCTCAATTTTCCCCCAAGCTGTTGTTTGCGTACTTGAAGAGTTATGCCCGTTTTTGGGGGGCCCAAGTATGCCAAAAAAATGTTTTCCAAATTTCCCCGTTTTGATTTTTTCATTTTGGCGCCACCTAGCCTGTCGTTTAGTTTTGGGGGTGAAGCCTTGATCTGCGCCAAAAAGATCGGGTTATCGCGATAACTAGGGACACAATGCGGGCTGAGGCTGGAAAGTGAAACATACAGCCGGCACGCAACCTGCACAAGCACATTAAAATACATTGCAGCAACTTACCGCCATTAAATTATTAAAGTCTCACCCCACCCCTCCTGGTGCCAGTCTCCGCTCCTATCCCAGGCCGAAGGGCCTCCCGATGTCGGTCCCGATCCCCGCACTTATCCCTGGCCGAATGGCCTCCTCCTGTCCCCGATCCCTGCGCCTATCCCAGGCCGAATGGCCTCCCGATGATGGTCCCCGCGCCTATCCCAGGCCGAATGGCCTACCGATGATGGTCCCCGCGCCTATCCCAGGCCGAATGGCCTACCGATGATGGTCCCTGCGCCTATCCCAGGCCACCTGGCCTCCCTTCCGGTCCCCACACCTAACTATACCCGAAAGTCTTCCACTCCCACTCTCTCTCGCCTCTCCTGCTGCTGCTGTCTGGGCATCTGCTGCACTGATTTACTTACCTGCGCCAATTTCCTTAACTCTCCAGAAGGTTTTTCTACAGAGGCCACATACACTGGCCTAAGAAAAACTGGAGTAACTCTCAGCTGGCCAAACTTGCCAAACTGGCCAGAATTGGCATGGGTGGCAGGTCACGCCATCTTTGACTGGAAAAAAAACGAACCTAAAAAAATAATTGTAACTAACTGAGTTACGTTGGTGCAAATTGATTGGTAACTTTTATTTTTTAAGTAAGGCCAAAAAATGCGACCTGTGCCAAAAAAAACTGTGCAAATCACTGGGGAAAATTGAGTTAAAATCTAAAATTTGCCAATTATCTGGAATCTGGCAGCATGGTCCAGTCAATGAACATGAAATGAACTGCTCCCGAGTTTGTTTTGGGTTTGGAGAGCCAATTCATACTGGCACTTCCAAAACTGATTCTACAATCTGAATTTGAGTGCAAATGAAAAAGATTTTGCATTGATATCATGCCTTTCATGACCTCGGGATAATCCAAAGTGCTTCGCAGCCTATTAAGTATTTTTGAAGTGTAAGCAATCTTGTAAATGTAGAGACACTATACATATTGCTTGGCTAAAATTTCCAGGATTAACAATCAATGTGATAAATTTTTCATTGAATTAAAAAAAAATCTTTGTTGCTGGCAAAGTTTCAGTGTTGCCCTGCTCCACCATGCCTTTCGAAATCCAAACCGCAGAAGGTTACGTTTAGACTTTGTATGGCATCAAGGAGCCCGAGTAAAATTGATTGCAATGGGAATCAGGGAAAACACTCCACTGGCTGGAGTCATACCAAGCACAAAGGAAGATGGTTGTGGTTGTTGGAGGCCAATCATCACAGCCCCAGGACATCACTGCATGAGTTCCTCAGGGCAGTGTCCTGCGCCTAGCCATCTTCAGCTGCTTCATCAATGACCTTCCCTTCATCATAGGATTAGAAGTGGAGATATTCACTGATGATTGGACAGTGTTCAATTCCATTTGCAGCTCCTCAGATAATGCCCACATGCAGCAAGATGCAAGGCCTGGACGATATTCAGGCTTGGGCTAATAAGTGACAAGTAACATTCGCGCCACACAAGTGCCAGGCAATGGCTGTCTCCAACAAAAGAGAGTCTGCCCACCTCCCCTTGACATTGCTGAATCCCCCACTATCAACATCCTGGGGGTCACCATTGGCCAAAAACACAAATATTGTGGCTACAAGAGCAGGTCAGAGGCTGGGTATTCTGCGGCATGTGCCTCACCTCCTGACTCTCAAGCCTTTCCACCATCTACAAGTTACAAGTCAGGAGTATGATGGAATACTCTCCACTTGCCTGGGTGAGTGCAGCTCCAACAACACTCGAGCAGCTCGACACCATCCAGGCGAAAGCAGCCGGGTTGATTGGCACCCCATCCATCACCTGAAACATTCACTCCCTCTTCCAGCAGCATACCATGGCTGCAGTGTGTATCATCTACAAGATGCACTCCAGCAACTTGCCAAGGCTTTTTCGACAGCACCTCCCAAATCCGCAACCTCTACCACTTACAAGGGCAGCAGGCACATGGGAACATCATTACTTCCAAGTCGCACACCATCCTGACTTGGAAATATATCGCCGCTTTCGTCACTGGGTCAAAATACTGGTTCTCCCTCGCTAACAGCACTATGGGAGTATCTTCACCACACGGACTTAAGCGGTTCAAGAAGGCAGCTAATCACACCTTCACGAGGGCAATTAGGGATGGGCAATAAGAACAAGAAATAGGAGCAGGCCATACGGCCCCTCAAGCCTGCTCTGCCATTCAATAAGATCATGGCTGATCTGATCATTGACTCAGCTCCACTTCTCAGCCCGTTCCCCATAACCCCTTATCCCCTTATCGTTTAAGAAACTATCTATTTCTGTCTTAAATTTATTCAATGTCCCTGTTTCCACAGCTCTCTGAGGTAGTGAATTCCACAGATTTACAACCCTCTGGGAGAATAAATTTCTCCTCCCATCTCTGTTTTAAATGGGCAGCCCCTTATTCTAAGATCATGCCCTCTAGTTCTAGTCTCCCCCATCAGTGGAAACATCCTCTCTGCATCCACCTTGTCAAGCCCCCTCATAATCTTATGTTTCGATAAGATCACCTCTCATTCTTCTGAATTCCAATGAGTAGAGACCCAACCTACTCAACTTTTTCTCATAAGTCAACCCCCTCATCCCCAGAATCAACCTTGTGAACCTTCTCTGAACTGCCTCCAAAGCAAGTATATCCTTTCGTAAATATGGAAACCAAAACTGCACGCAGTATTCCAGGTGTGGCCTCACCAATACCTTTTATATAGCTGTAGCAAGACTTCCCTGTTTTTATACTCCATCCCCTTTGCAATAAAAGCCAAGATACCATTGACCTTCCTGATCACTTGCTGTACCTGCATACTATCCTTTTGTGTTTAATGCACAAGTAACCCCAGGTCCCGCTGTACTGCGGCACTTTGCAATCTTTCTCCATTTAAATAATAACTTGCTCTTTGATTTTTTTTCTGCCAAAGTGCATGACCTCACACTTTCCAACATTATACTCCATCTGCCAAATTTTTGCCCGCTCACTTAGCCTGTGTATGTCCTTTTGCAGATTTTTTGTGTCCTCACACATTGTTTTCCTTCCATCTTTGTATCGTCAACAAACTTGGCTACGTTACACTCAGTCCTTTCTTCCAAGTCATTAATATAGATTGTAAATAGTTGAGGTCCCAGCACTGATCCCTGCAGCACCCCACTAGGTACTGGTTGCCAACCAGAGAATGAACCATTTATCCCGACTCTTTGTTTTCTGTTATTTAGCCAATCTTCTATCTATGCTAATATATTACCCCCAAACCTGTGAACTTTTATCTTGTGCAGTAACCTTTTATGTGGCACCTTGTCAAATGCCTTCTGGAAGTCCAAATACACCACATCCACTGGTTCCCCTTGCCAGCATTGCCCACATCCCATGAACACTACACTCTGCAATTTGGAGCTCAAACTATCAGCTGCTGGGGGTACATTTTTAGGGTGTAGACCAGCTCGAACTGATAATAGCTTCACTTCTGCATGGCATCTTTAGTCCTTGGTGGAGTGGAAACAAATGGCAGTATGTGACTGCAGGTTTCTCAGCATCTGGAACCATGCGTTCAGCTGTTAGTAAATCCTTTCAACTTTATCAAAGGAAGGTGGCTGAGCTCCTGGGGCAAACAATGGTTCATACACAGAGTCGTGTTACTGGAAAAGAGTTGGAGCCACAAGGTGTTTTGATACGTATTGTTAATACTACTAAGCCTCAAATTTAAATAGATTTTGGTCCGGGTTATGTGGCCAGCAGTAATTTAACAGCTTGACACAGTGCAGTACTGAGCAAATGTTGTATTGTCAGAAGTGCCATCTTTCAGATGAGATGTTAAACGGAGTTCCCACTTATCTGCTCAAGTAGACATACGATCCCATGGCACTATTTTAAAAAAAAAAAGAACATGGTGTTATCCAAGTGCCCTGAACAACATTTCTCCTTCAGTGCAATTGAAAACAGATGATCAGGTTGTTTATTCATTTGCTGTACACATGTTGGCATCTGCATTTTCCTTTATAATAGCATTTCAAAAGTAAGCTATTGGCTTTGGCTCATCCTGACAAATCTGAATTTCATCGCAGCATATTGAGTTAATTTACTATTTGTGTGTTGAGAAGTGCTGGACGTGAATCAGCAGCAGTTGTTGCTGGACAATCAATCTGTTGGCTGTCTGTGGAAAAGACCTGATTCTGCACTGCATTTGAACACTCTTGCAGATAGCATTCACCCCCTCAATTTTGCTGAGCTGCTTTGTTAGCATATATTTTTTGTTTATTTGTGGGATGTGGTCATCACGGGCGAGGTTGGCATTACTTTGCCCGTCCCTAGTTATCCTGAGAAGGTGGTGGAGGGTCGCGACTTGAGCCGCTGCAGTCCATGTGCTGAAAGTGCTCCAACAATAATATTAGGTTGCGAGTTCCAGGATTTGGACTCAATGACAATGAAGGAACGGCGATTATATATTCAAGTCAGGGTGGTGTGTGACTTGGAGGTGGATGTGTTCCCATGCATCTCTTGTTCTTGGGGGCGAAATTGGTCGTCCGCCCATTTCTCGTCGGTATGCCGGTGGTATGTCGTTTCGTACCGCCGGGTACTGCTGGGGCGGAGTATGCGTGATTTTCGGCACTTTTTTCTCGGCGGCATGCTGAGTGGAGTGCAGCGGGCGGAGCGGAGTGCAGTCGGCGATGTCTGGGTGATGAGTCATTTTCACTCGGGAATCTTCAGGCCCTGAGTTGTGAGCAGGCTGCTGTGAACCCCCGCCCCCCCCCCCCCCCCCCGAGAGGCACTGACGAGAATCCATGGAGATTGCCGGCCTGAGAGCAAGGTGTAGGTATGTGGATGGGCGGGGGGGGGGGGGGGGGGGAGAGGAGAGGAGAGGAGAGGAGAGGAGAGGAGAGGAGAGGAGAGGAGAGGGAGAGAGAGAGATTGCTGCTGCTGTGGGGGTTGGGGGGGGGGGGAGAAAGAGGGGAGATTGCTGCTGTGGGCCGGGGGGGTGGGGGGGAGAAAGAGGGGAGATTGCTGCTGTGGGCCGGGGGGTGGGGGGGGGGGGAGAAAGAGGGGAGATTGCTGCTGTGGGGCGGGGGGGGGGGGGGGAGAAAGAGGGGAGATTGCTGCTGTGGGGCGGGGTGGGGGAGGGATCGCCAGTTGGGGAGGAGGACATAGCTACTTAGGAGGAGATTGTTGGGGGGGTGGGTGAGCGATAACCTTTTTATTTTACAGATAAAGATGCATACCGCCGACTAAAGATCGACTTAAAACCACCTTTTCCAGGGTCGGTGGTAAGTGCTCAATTTGTTACATTTTGGGCAGTATGTCGGCGGTGTGCATGGGTGGACAGTATGCATATCGCCCAGCGGTTTGTCACTGATGAATTTTCCGACGGGCAGTATGTAGTTATTATTCTAATATGTTGGCGATCCGCAAACGGTATGTCCACCAATTTCGTGCCCCTTATCCTTTTAGGTGACGTAGGTTGCCAATTTGGGAAGAAGCCTTGGAAAATTGCTGCTGTGCATCTTGTAATTAGTACATACTGCAGCCACAGTACTGGTGGTGGCGGGAGTGGACATTTAGACTAGTGGATGAGGTACTGATCAAGTAAACTGTTTTGTCCTGAATGGTGTTGAGCTTATAGTGTCTTTGCACCTGCACCTGCCTTCACACGTGGGGAGTATTCCATCACATTCATGACCTGTGCCTTGTAGATGCGGAGTCAGGAGATGAGCAGCTTGTCACAGAATAGTTAGCCTTTGACTTGCTCTAGTCGCCACGGTGTTTGTGGCTGGTCCAAATGAGTTTCTGATCAATAGTGAACCACAGAATATTGATGGTGGGGACTGTGTATTGGTAATGTAATGGGGAGGAGGTTGTTATGCGCTCTCTCTTGTTGGAGATGGTTATTGCCTGGCACTTGCGATGTGAATGTTCCTTGCCACTTATTTGCTCAAGCCTGGATGTTGGCCAGCTCTTGCTCCATGGGAGTAAGAACTGCTTCATTATCTGAAGATTTATGAATGGACCTTTTAACACTGCAATCATTATCAAGCATCCCCACATCTGACGTTATGATGGAGATAAAATCATTGAAGTAGCTGAAGATAGTTGCCCTGAGGAACTCCTACAGCAGTGTCTGGGGCAGAGATGATTGATCTCCCAACAACAAATGTCTTCCTTTGGGCCAGGTATAACGCAGCCACTGGGGAATTCCCCCCTGATCCCCACTTACTGTAATAGGTCTGGAGCTGAGTGATCCTGGTGGAACTCAAACTGAGCAGTGAGCAGGTTATAGCAAGTCCATATAAAAAAACAAACCAAGCACTAGGGTTTATTTCTAGATGTATAAAGGTAGGGAAGTTCTACTAAACCTGTATCAAACCTTGGTTTAGACCACAGTTAGAGTACTGCGGACAGTTCTGGTCGTCATATTATAAAAGGCACTAGAGAGAGTGCAGAGAATATTTACAAGGATGATACCAGAAATGCGAGGGTATAGATATCAGGCAAGGCTGACCAGGCTATGGGTCTCTTCTCATGGAAAAAAGAAGGTTGAGGGGTGATCTAATAGAAGTCTTTAAAATTATGAAAGGTTTTGATAATGTATACAGAGAGAATGTTTCCACTTGTGGGGAAGTGCATAACTAGAGGCCATCAATATAAGATTGGCCCTGAAATTCCGGCCTCGCCATACGTACGTACAGGCCCGGCGAGACCTCGCAAAAGCTGGTTTTTGGCACATAGCTTACTTTTACCAGCGTAAGAGTTTTAAAGCATATAAAAATAAAATTTAAATACACATTTTTATAATAAAAACCTTATCCATGAAGGTAAGTTTATTTTAAACCCCATTAAAACACTTTTTTAAAAAAAAAACTAAAATTTTTTCTAAAACATTTAATTAACTTTAATTTCAATTAATTTTAAATATGTGTGGTGTTTTTTTAATTTATTATGTTGTGTTTGGGTGCTTTAGGGGATTATCTCATTGATAGTAATGAGAACTCGTAAAATCAGAGTTCCCATTACTATCAATGAAAATACTGCAGAGTGATTGGTGGTCCAGGTCCTCGTGACTCCAGCTTCTCTGTCTGTATCTAGAAGACGCGGACGCGCTGCAAAGCGCGTGGAGAGAAAGCCTCCGACCGGAATCCAATGCATCTCCTGGACCACCAGGTACATTCGTAGAGAAATTTCGGGTCGGCAGCATTCGTACAAAGGAAGCCTCCGACTAGAATTTCAGGGCCATTATCTTTAGTACTACTAGCGAGGATGCTATTAGGGCCCAGTAGTATAGTGGTTATGTTACTGGACTAGTAATTCAGAATCTTGGACTAATGATCGAGAGATGAGTTCAAATCCCACCACGGCAACTGTGAAATTTAAATTCAATTAAAAATAAATCTGGAATAAAAAGCTAGTAACAGGATTGTTGTTAAAAACCCATCTGGTTCACTTATGTCCTTTTAGGGAAGAAGATCTGCTGTCCTTACCTGGTCTGGCCTATATGTGACTCCATACCCACAGCAATGTGGTTGACTCTTAACTGCCCTCTGAAGTGGCCCAGCAAGCCACTCGGTTGTATTTAAGGCGGCAGCTCACCACTTTCGCGAAGGCATTTAGGGAAGGGCAATAAATGCTGGCCTTGCCGGCAACGTCTACATCCCGTGAATGAATTTAAAAAACTGTGTCCAGTGCACTCAACCGTTTCTTGATATCACGTGTAGTGAATCAAATTGGCTGAAGACTGGCATCTATATTGGTGGGAGTTTCAGGAGGAGGCCGAGAACGATTATCCACTTAGCCTTTCTGGTTGAAGGTAGTTGCAGATACCTGTACTTCAGCTTGACTTTTGCACTCAAGTGCTGGGTTCCTCCAATGTTAAGGATGGAGATACTCACTGAGTTTCATTATTTGTTTAATTGTCCACCACCATTTGCAACTAGTGGTAGGGCTACAGAGCTTTGACTTGATCTGTTTGTGAGATTACTTAGCTGTGTCTATAGCATGCTGCTTTTGTTATTTATCGTGTATGTAGCCCTGTGTTGTAGCCTAACCAGGTTGGCATCTCGTTTTCAACTACGCATGGTGGTGTACTTGGTATGGTTTCCTACACTTCTCATTGAACCTGGTTGGGTGGTGCTGGAGAAGTGACGGATATGCCAGGCCATGCGTTTACAGATTGTGATGATATACAACTCTCCTGCTGCCGATGGCTTATAGTGCCTCATGAATGCCCAATTTTGAGCTGCTAGAAATGTTAATCTATCCCACAGCATGGTGGTAGTGCCACACGAAACAGTACTAGGTCTCCAAGAAGATGTCACTTTGGCTAATGTTGTGCAAGATGCATCTGCAACAGGTAGATTTTTGAGGACGAGGTTACATAGGTTATTCCTTTGTGTTGTTTCTCTCACCACCTGCCGTAAGTCCAGTCTGGCAGCTATATCTTCCAGGGCTCGATCAGTGGTGGTAGTACCAAGCCACTCTTTGCAATGGACATTGAGGTTTCCCACCCACAGTACATTCTATGCCATATTATCTTTGATATTTCCTCCAAGTGGTGTTCAACATGGATACGGACAAGGATAGACCAGGAATAAAAGTCCTAACTTGGGGGGAAAAGCAAACTTTGCTAAGTTGAGAAGTGATTTGGCCACAGCGGGCTGGAAACAGCTACTTGAAGGTAAATCAGTGGGAGGCATTCAAAGAGGAGATCCGGAGGGCTCAGGCCAAACATGTGCCCTTAAAGAAAAAGAGTGGGAATAACAATTCTAGAGCCCCCCGGATGTCTAGGGACTTGCAGGGGAGGATAAAGAAAAAAAAGGGAAGCTTATGTCATATACCGACGGCTAAATACTGTAGAATATCTGGGGAATATAGAAAGTTCAGAGATAAAATTAAAAAGAATATTAGGAATGCTAAGATTCTTGGCAAGTAAAATTAAGGAAAACCCAAAGATGTTCTATAAATATATTAAGAGCAAGACGATAACTAAAGAAAGGGTAGGGCCTATTAGAGACCATGAGGGTAATCTGTGTGTGATGGCAGAAGATGTTAGTATGGTTCTTAATGAATAATTTGCATCTGTTTTCATAAAGGAAAGGGGCAATGCAGATACTGCTATCGAGGAGGTGTGTGAAATTCTGGATGAAGTAAACATAGTGAGAGAGGAGGTATTAAATGGTTTAGCGGCTATGAAAGTGGATAAGCCCCCAGACCCGGATGAAATGCATCCCAGGCTGTTGAGCGAAGCAAAAAAAGAAATAGCAGAAGCCTTGACCATCATTTTCCAGTCCTCTTTGGATTCGGGCAAGGTGCCGGAGGACTGGAGGACTGCTAATGTGGTACCCTTGTTTAGGAAAGGAGAAAAGGATAGGCCGAGTAATTACAGGCCTGTCGGCCTAACCTCGGTGGTGGAAAAAATCCTGAAGGACAGAATAAACCTACATTTAGAAAGGCAAGGATTAATCCGTGATGGTCAGCACAGATTTTTTAATGGAAGATCATGATTGACTAACCTAATTGAATTTTTCGAGGAGGTAACCAGGAGGGTCAATAAGGGTAGTGTGTATGATGTAGTGTATATGGACTTTAGCAAAGCTTTTGATAAGGTCCCACATGGCAGACTGATCACGAAGGTTAAAAGCCCATGGGATCGTGGGCAAAGTGGCAAGTTGGATCCAAAATTGACTTAGAGGTAGGAAGCAAAGGGTAATGGTTGATGGATGTTTCCAGTGGGGTTCCGCAGGGCTCAGTACTGGGTCCCTTGCTTTTTGTGGTATACATCAATGATCTAGATTTGAATATGGGGGTATGATTAAGAAGTTTGCAGATGACACTAAAATTGGCTGTGTGGTTGATTTTTAAAAAAAAGAGGAAAGTCATGAACTGCTGGCGGATATTAATCTACTGGTCAGGTGGACAGAACAGTGGCAAATAGAATTTAATTCGGAGAAGTGTGAGGTAATGCACTTGGCGAGGGCTAATATGGAAAGAGTAAAAACATTAAACGGTAGGCCACTTCGAAGTGCAGATGAACAAAGGGACCTTGGAGTGCTTGTCCACAGGTCCCTGAAAGTAGCAGGCCAGGTAGATAAGGTCGTTAAGGAGGCATACGGAATGCTTGCCTTTATTGGCCGAGGCATAGAATACAAGAGCAGGGAGGTTATGCTTAAATTATATAATACACTGGTTAGGCCACAGCTGGAATACTGCATGCAGTTCTGGTCACTGTGTTTTGGGAAGGATGTGATTGCACTGGAGAGGGTGCAGAGGAGATTTACAAGGATGCTGCCTGGAATTTTAGCTATGAGGACAGATTGGATAGGCTGGGTTTGTTCTCCTTGGAACAGAGGAGGCTGAGAGGAGACCTCATTGAGGTGTATAAAATTTTGAGGGGCCTTGATATAGAGGATATCGAGGGCCTTATTTCACTTGGTGGAAAGGTCAATTACGAGGGGGCATAGGTTTAAGGTGGTTGGTGGAAGGTTTAGGGGGGGATTTGAGGGGAAGCTTCTTCACAGAGGGTTGTGGGGTCTGGAACTCATTGCCTGGAAAGGTGGTAGAGGCAGAAACCCTCACCACATTTAAAAGGTGCTTGGATGGGCACTTGGAGTGGCGTAACCTGCAGGGTTACGGACCTAGAGCTGATAAGTGGGACTAGACTGGATAACCTCTTGTTGGCTCGTGCAGATACGATGGTAAGCACGTCAGGAAATCTAATACGGCCAGACTGATCTCCTCGACTAGTTTCGATCGCTTGGATGGGTCGGAGAGGAATTTTCCCAGATTTGTTTTCCCCAATTGGCCTAGGTTTTTATGCCTCTCCCAGGAGATCGCATGGCACCGGGTGGGGTTCTACGAAAGACTAGTATTAGAGATTCATAAATATATATTCAATTTGTAGTCATTGACCAAATTAATCTTACCCATGATTCTCTGAGCATGGGAATGTTAGGAGCTTCTTGAATGCACGCTGATCTCAGTTTTGACTAGGTTCAAATAACAAACTAGCGAGCTACAGTCACATTATTATAATAAAGTAGAAATTGGAGTCGGTCTAATCAACAGTTAGAACGCAGTAGCATAAACAAGACAGGTTCCAAGGAGATGAAAGAATTTATAAACAAGATAATATGGTCAAGCAGGCATTGATGGAAAATTACTGGAGACAGGCGTGGCCACATGCCAGCTCTGGTTTTGCGTGACAATGGTATTTCACCCATTGGAACCAATTAAACAAGGTGCTTTTGTTCAAGACCATATATGGACACTGGCCAAGTGAACTTTTGATAAGAAATTGGTTAAAACATCGATACTTAAAGAATGCCTTAGTACAGAGACGGCTGGAGTAACAACGTACAGATTTCGGACAACATTGACCTGCGCGCGGGCGTTCCAGGGACCTGGGCCTGTGAGCTTTTGGCAACTGTCGCTTTTTGTTAAGTATATACTATTGCTGTAAGCTTAATAAATCTAATCCATTGCACAAACCATACTGACTGCTGCCTAATTGATACGTCTGGCTATGAAACCTTAAAAGGTTTTATAGGGTGGAGTGTAAAATGTTGCGATACATGGGGTATCGCAGTTGTGTGGGGCGGACTGGTTGGGCCGGATGCTCTTTATCTATCCGCCATTGTTCATTGTTCATAGGTTTATATGTAACCTTCAGAGCTGCTGACCGAGGGCCGTGCGGCTCTTTGTCGGCTGGCACGGAAATGATGGGCCGAAATGGCCTCCTTCTGTGCTGTAAATTTCTATGTTTCTATGGAGTGCTGATTTAGTCAGCTGAGGGAGGATGATGCATGGTAATCAGCAAAAGGTTTCCTTGCCCAAGTTTAACCTAAATGGGGACTGGAGTCAATGCTGAGGATTCCCAGTCCCACTTCCACCCAACTCTATACCACTCTGCCCCCACCTCTGGTGGGTCTGTTGTGCCAGTGGGACAGTGCATACCTTGTGATGGTGATGGAGTAGCCTGGGATGCTGGATGATGGGTATGATTCTGCGAGTATGACTATGTCAGGCTGTTGCTTGGTTAGTCTGTGGGACAGCTCACCCAACTTTGGCACCGGTCCCCAGATGTTACCGAGGCGAACTTTGCAGTGTATACCCTCGTCATGTCCAGTTTAATGCCTCGTTCGCAGCTGAGTGGTCCGTCCAGACTTATTTTTGTAGCAGTTTGATACAACTACGTGGGTTGCTATGGCAGTCAAGAATGAACCATATTGATGTGGGACTGGAGTCACATTTAGGCCAGACCAGGTAAGGACTGTAGGTTTCCTTGCCCAAAGTTGGGTTTTTATAACAATCTGATAGCTTCATGGTCACTTATTTTTAACTGATGCCAAATTTTTATTTCCAGATTTTAAAAAAAATTGAATTAAAATTCTCATATTGCCATGGTGTATTTTTAACGCACATTCTCTGAATTATTAGTCCAGACCACTATTCCCTCTTTTTTTTTTTCCCCCTGGTGCACGGTCCCTTTCAATTTGCTGTAGCAGCCGCACATGTGCGGCATCTCGAGCAGCCTGCAAGCAGCCTGCGCGGGACCTCCCGATTAGAAACATAGAAAATAGGTGCAGGAGTAGGCCATTCGGCCCTTCTAGCCTGCACCGCCATTCAATGAGTTCATGGCTGAACATGCAACTTCAGTACCCCATTCCTGCTTTCTCACCATACCCCTTGATTCCCCTAGTAGTAAGGACTTCATCTAACTCCTTTTTGAATATATTTAGTGAATTGGCCTCAACAACTTTCTGTGGTAGAGAATTCCACAGGTTCACCACTCTCTGGGTGAAGAAATTCCTCCTCATCTCGGTATTGGTGTGCAGCCACGCACCTTAGGGGGAACATTGGTCCAGACTTCTGGATTACTGGTTCAGTTTCATAACCACCACGCTATTGTCCCTGATTTTGAAGATTTGAATTCAATCAGTATGTCACCTCAGATGTGATCTCAGTATTTTTGTTTCAAAAGATCGGATTGAGGCATTCATTCACGAGCTTGTTTTGTGAATGAAGAAGGGCTATCTGCCCCTTTGTGACAGTGGAAGACTGCGCAAGTCTGTCGGCTGAAAGTGTCCAACACTTGCCTGGCTGTAGGATCAGTTGCAGAAGTGTTTCCAGAATCTGGCAATACAAAAGGTGATACATGAGTCAGGAATCCTATTATCACATTAAAACCTACAACTAATCATCAAAGGATGAGGAAAACCTCATTGAATTGGCAAGTGATCAAATGCTAAAGTTTCCTCAGAAATCACAAGCTAATTTTTGGCTGTGGATCTAACCTGATTTTAGCACATAATGAGCTATGAAGCCATTCATTTCCAGTGCATCCACCTGTCTATTGGAATTTGGGTTTTCCATACGGCTCAACTTAAGTATTAAACTTGCTTTAAGATGGAAACAGGAAAAAATGTAATCACGTTTGACCTGGATCAGATATTTTAAAAAGTATTGTGGGTGAGGCTGGGAAATGTATAAACTCTGAATCTTTTACTTTATACGGTCAACTCGACAGTAACAGAAGCATTACAGTGTTGTGAAAAACATTGCTTTAATCGTTCCTATTTAGTAAATACTGTGGCTTGACTGGGTACCCAACTCTCACTGAAATGTCATTTTATTAATTTATAAATTGTCCAATACAGGTGAACCCTAACTGTTTGTTGAATCTGTTTGTACAGCTAAAGAGTCCCTGTACAGCATCCTGATTAAGAACATTGTTGCAGTTGAGAAACTTGAAGAAAAATGCTTCAACAGAAAAAATGTAAGTGATAACTCCATTCTAAAGTAGCTTATGGAAGTACATATAACTAAACAGAAGCTGTTTTTTCTTAAATATAAACAGAAAATGCTGGAAGTAGTCAGCAGGCCAGGCAGCATCTGTGGAGAGAGAAACAGAATTAATGTTTCATGTCAGCGACCTTGTGTCAGAACCATTCTGACGAAAGGTCATTGACCTGAAACAATGGGGCTGAATTTGCACCCACTACGGGTGTTTAAGAGGTACGCACACGCCCGTAGGGGCCCCACAAGTTCTGAGTTTAGCCCTGGTTGGGGTAGAAATAGGAAAGTTAAATGTTAATGAATCTTGAAAGATGTAAAAAAAAAACTTTCCGCTGTCCTGAAAACTGAAGTTTTGGATGAAGGCAATGTTAGACCCACCATTCGTTTCAACTTCTAAATGGCATTGAAAGTACAGAGCTGGCACGCGTAATGAATAGTTGAGTAATCCTTTTTGTTGCTGGAACTAAGCTTAAAATTGTCTTCTGAATTATTGGGCCCAAGTTTCGGCCTCAGTTGCTCCTGATTTTTTGGAGCAACTGGTGTAGAACGGAGTATCTTAGAAATCGGAATTCTCGGCATTTAGTTTGCTCCAGTTCTAGTCAGTTAGAACAGTTTCACTTTGGAACAGAATTTTTTTTTTCAAAAGGGGGCGTGTCCGGCCACTTACGCCTGTTTTCAAAGTTTCGGCAGTGAAAACTTACTCCAAACTAACTTAGAATGGAGTAAGTGAAGATTTTTGTACGCTCGAAAAAACCTTGTCTACACTTTATAAAATCAGGCGTAGGTTACAAATCAGGCGTAGGGAATGGGGGGGGAGGGGGTTTAAAGGGAAGTTTACAAACATTAAACACTTCAGTTTTACAAATAAAGAGCCATCATCAATAATAAATGATGAATACATCAATAAATCAACCAATAAATCAATCCAAAAAAAATTTAAAATTTTTTAAAAATCAATAAATAAAACATTTTCTACTTACCGACTGCAGCACCGGGAGTCCTTCAATAGCATGCTGGGACGGCCCCCCCGAGTGTGTCTCTGTCAGTGTCTCTATCTGTCTGTCTATGTGTGTGTCTCTCACTCTCTGTCAGTGCCTGTGTTTCTGACAGTGAGGTGGGGGGGAGAGGGAGAAGGGAGGTGGGGTGGGGAGGGGGAGAAGGAGAGAGAAGGAGAGAGGAGGGAGAAGGGGAGAGAGAGGAGGGAGGAGGAGAAAGAGAGGGGGGAGGGGGGGAGGGAAGGAGAGGGGGGAGGGAAGGAGAGGGGTGGGGAGGGGGAAGGAGACAAGGAGGCTGAATGGCTGGGCCCAAGACCTCGGGCTAGATTTACAGGGGGGTGGGGGGGGGAAGAGAGAGAGTTGCGGGGTGGGGGAGGGGAAGAGAGAGAGTCGCGGTGGGGGGGGGGGGAAAGAGAGAGAGAGAGTCGCGGGGGGGGGGGGAAGAGAGAGAGAGAGAGTCGCGCGGGGCGGGGGAGAAGAGAGAGAGAGTGTCGCGGGGGGGGGGGAGAGAGAGAGAGAGAGAGAGAGTCGCGGGGTGGGGGGGAGAGAGAGAGAGAGAGTCGGGGAGGGGGGGGGGAAAGAGTCGCAGAGGTCCAGGGGGGAGTCGAGTCTGGTTGGGTTGGGGGAAAGCAGGAGCTGGGCGTGGGAGGAGACTTATGCACGCAGCCCCAGTGAGGCCATTCGGCCAGGGCTAGGGGTTGCGTGCTTCGGGCCCCTCCCACACAGTTTTGGGCGCCTGGAGCTACTGCACATGCGCGCCCACTGTAGCGTGCATGTGCAGAGGTCCCGGCACTGTTTTCGGCGCAGGGACCTGGCTCCGTCCCCAACAGCTCGTGCTGCGCTGCGCCCGGCTGCAGAAGACCTGCAGGGAGCCGGAGAATAGGGAATTTTTTTTTAGGCACACTTTCTGGCGCGAAAAATGGGCGTCCAGGTCGGGGCTGCGCCGTTTTAGGCACGTCCCGAAACTTGGGCCCATTATGAAGATGGAGAGGAAGTCAGCACCTGCTTCAATATGCCAAAGTGTTGGAATGGTTAAATTGTTTTGAACTTTGAAATAAAGCATTGATTTTTTTTTTTCGTTCATGGAATGTGTGCATCGCTGGCAAGGCCAGCATTTATTGCCCATCCGTAATTGTCCTTGAGAAGGTGGTGATGAGCCGTCTTCTTGAGCCACTGCAGTGGTGAAGGAACGCCTGCAGTGGTGAAGGTACGCCCACAGTGCTGGTAGGGAGGGAGTTCCAGGATTTTGACCCAGCGACGATGAAGGAACGGTGATATAGTTCCAAGTCAGGCTGGTGTGTGATTTGAAGTCTGTGGGAATCGGGAAAACTCTCCACTGGCTAGTCATACCTAGCACAAAGGGAAAATAGTTGTGGTTTCTGGAGGTCAATCATCTCAGTCCCAGAACATCGCTGCAAGAGTTCCTCAATGCAGTGTCCTAGGCCCAATCATCTTCAGTTGCTTCATCAATGACCCTTCCTTCCTTCCATCGTAAGGTTAGAAGTGGGGATGTTCGCTGATGATTGCAGTGTTCAGTTCCATTCGCAGCTCCTCAGGTAATGAAGCAGTCCATGCCTGCATGCAGCAAGACCTAGATGACGTTCAGGCTTGAGCTGATAAGTGGCAAGTATCATTTATGCCACACAAGTGCCAGGCAATGACTATCTCCAACAAGAGAAAGTCTAACCACCGTCCCTTGACATTCAACGGCATAACCATCGCCGAATCCCCCAACATAAACATCCTAGGGGTCACCATTAGCCACATAAGTACTGTGTGGCTACCAGAGCAGGTCAGAGGCTGGGTATTCTATGGTGAGTAATTCACCACCTGACTCACCAAAACCTTTCCACCATCTACAAGGCACAAGTCAGGAGTGCGATGGAATACTCTCCACTTGCCTGAATGAGTGCAGCTCCAACAACATTCCAGCTCGACACCATCTAGGACCAAGCAGCCCACTTGATTGACATCCCATTCACCACCTTAAACATTCACTCCCTCCACCACGAGCGTATCGTGGCAGCAGTGTCTACAAGATGCACTGCAGTAACTCACCAAGGCTTCTTCGACAGCACCCGCGACCTCTACCACCTAGAAGGACAAGGGCAGCAGGCGCATGGGAGCACCATCACCTCCAAGTCATACACCTTCTTGACATGGACTTATATCAGCATGATCGTTGGGTCAAAATCCTGGAACTTCCTACCTAACATCACACTGACTGCAGCAGTTCAAGAAGGCAGCTCACCACCTGCTTGAGGGCAATTGGGGAGGGGCAATAAATGCTGGCCTTGCCAGCAACGCCAAAATCCCATTGATGATTTTTTAAATACAATAATTAGAATCCATCAGGTTACTGTTTGCCATAAAAAGTCAGTCTATGTCTACTTTGCTTTGGATTCATTCAATCTTATACCACAGAAGGCAGCCATTCAGCCCATTGCACATGCTCCAGGTTCCTTAGTCCCATTCCTCGGACCTTTCCCCATACCCTACCTTACATTATTTTTCTTTTTCAAATATTTATCCACCCCTTCTAAATACTATTCTGGATTCTGCTTCCACAACTATTTCTGATGGGGCATTCCATGTTGTAACAACCCTCTGTTTTAAAAAAAAATCTTCTAACCTTTCCCCTCATTCTTTTGGTGGCAATTTTATATGTAATCCTTCCTGTTTCTGACTCACCAACTACTTAAACTAGTTTTTCCTGATTTACTTTATAAAAACCTTTCATAGTTTTGAAGATGTATGCTAAATCTCCACTTAACCTTCACTGCTCTAATGAACTACTGTTTCTTCATCGTTCATTATTAACGCCATCCCTGGTATCACCATCATCATTATTAATCCTTTTTGTATCATCCCCATGACCTTGATGTACTTCCTAAACTAAGGTATCCAGAACTGGACACACTGGTCCAAAATGTTCTCTATTCCATTTGCACTGATCTTGCTGACACAAAGTTGCACCTATATTTTCTGCAGAGCTCATTTACCTATGCCAGAAACATTTTTTTTAAACTCATAAAACAAGTGCAAATGCAATGCAAACATAGCAAGTGAGCTTCAAAGCCTCTTGTCTGTGCTGCTGCTCTTCCACTTTCATTATTATGCAAAACAGTGGAATATCCATTGGGAAGGGCATTCCAGCTATTTAGTCCTTCTGAACATGCGGATGGGAGTGGGGGGGTAAGGGTCTGAAAAATCTCGGGTGTATGAAGACTAACCAACACCTTGGTTAAGTATAGTGCTGGTCTTGGTAAAGAAAACTTCAGAAACCTCAATTACACCAATATCAGGTGACTTCAGTTGTACTGGGCCTTAATTTTGGGGTGTAAATCTACACCAGAACATTACTGACATAAATTGAGCCGGCGGGGGTGTGGAGCTAATGTAATGAGCAGCGGAGCTATGTAAATGAGCAGCAGAGCTATCTGACAGACATATCCTGGAAGAGCAAATTCAGCATAAAACTGGTGGACGGGGTCCAAATCAAACGGGCGGTGTCGAGCTTTTTTGAGTATTGTTGGAGCTGCACTCATCCAAGCAAGTGGCGAGTATTCCATTGCATTCCTGGCTTTGGGGAGTCAGGAGGTAAGTCACTCGCTGCAGAATACCCAGCCTCTGACCTGCTCTTGTAGCTACCGAATTTATGTGGCTGGTCCAGTTACGTTTCTGCTCAAAGGTGACCCCCAGGATGTTGATGGTAGGGGGGATTCAACGATGGTAATGTCATTGAATGCCAAGGAGAGGTGGTTGTGGTGCGAGTGTTACATGCCACTTATTAGCCCAAGCCTGAATATTGTTCAGGTCTTGCAGCATGTGGACATGGAATGCTTCATTATCTGCGGAATTATCAATGGAGCTGAACACTAATCATCAGTGAACAGCCCCACTTCTGACATGATGAAGGGAAGGTATTAATCTGCTATGTCCTTTAGAAGTCACTTGAAATTCTCTTCACCACCGTTGACTATGTTCCCTATTTTTATGTCTGCAAATGTTGATATTGAGCCCTTCATACTTGAGTCCAAATTATTTAAATGAAATACTGAGAAAAGCAATGGTCTCAGCACTGGTCCCTGGGGATCACTATTTACATCTCCAGTCCAGCAGCATCCATTAAACTTTTGGTTAGAGCAAGTTAATGTTCGGACTATTTTGATTTTTTTTCTTAAGCTGATTGCTCTACTAGTCTTTAATTTAGTGTGAAGTGTTGGGGAGTTGCATGCTTTAGATTAATCAACAGACCGTGCGATTCTTTGTCCTCTTTTAGCTTTAACAAAATATTGTATCTGAATTTAGTTTCTCTCGTGGAATTATAATGCCGATTTTCCTATCCATTGCTCACTTCCCGGTAAAAGATCATTTTGGTTAACATACACAAAACAGGCCTAAAGAAGTAATGCAAGTGTCTCTTTGAACTCCCCTAGCCCTTCATTTTCAATCAAGGACTCAATAGAATAGAATAAAATAGAATAGAATGGCTACAGCACAGAAGGAGGCCATTCAGCTACTTATCCAATTCTCCTTTGAAAGCCACGATTGAATCTGCCTCCACCACCCTTTCAAGCAATGCATTCCAGATCATAGCCAATGTTTTTCCTCAAGTCACCTTTGGTTCTTCTGCCAATCACCTTCAATCTGTGTCCTCTGGTTCTTGACCCTTCCGCCAATGGGAACAGTTTCCTCTCTCTTTTCTCTGTCTAGATCCCTCATGATTTTGAACACCTCGATCAAATCTCCTCTCAACTTTCTTTGCTCTAAGCAGAACAACCCCAGCTTCTCCAGTCTATCCACAGTGCCCAGAATGGGACACAATATTCCAGTTGAGGCTGAACCAGTGTTTTATAAAGGTCCATCATAACTTCCTTGCTTTTGTACTCTATACCTCTACTTATAAAGCCCAGGATCCCATATGCTTTTTTAATCGCTTTCTCAACCTGCCCTGCCACCTTCATGATTTGTGTACATATACCCCCAGGTCTCTCTGTTCCTGCACCCACTTTAGGATTGTACCCTCTAGTTTATAGTACCTCTCCTCGTTCTTCCTACTAAAATGTATCACGTCACACTTTTCTGCGTTAAATTCCATCTGCCACGTGTCTGTTCATTCCACCAGCCTGCCTGTGTCTTCCTTGAAGTCTATCCCTATCCTCCTCATTCATTGTTCACTGTACTTCCAAGTTTTGTGTTATCTACAAATTTTGAAATTGTGCCCTGTACATCGAAGTCATTGATATATATCAGGAAAAGCAGTGGTCCTAGTACCGACCCCTGGGAAACACCATTGTATATACCTTCCTCCAATCTGGAAAAACAACTGTTCACCACTACTCTTTGTTTCCTGTCACTTAGCCAATTTTGTATCCATGCTGCCATGGTCCCTTTTATTCCATGGGCTTCAACTTTGCTGGAAAGCCTATTATGTGGCACTTTATCAAACACCTTTTAGAAGTCCATGTATACCATATCAACCGCATTACCCTCATCAATCCTCTCTGTTACTGCATCAAAAAACTCGATCAAGTTAGTAAAACATGATTTGCCTTTAACACGTGCTGGCTTTCCTTAATTAATGCACATTTGTCCTAGTGACAATTTTGTTCCAGATTATCATTTCTAAAAGCTTCCCTACTACCGAGGTTAAACTGACAGACCTGTAGTTGCTGGGTTTATCCATGCATGCTTTTTTGAACAAGGGTGTAACATTTGCAATTCTCCAGTCCTCTGGCACCACCCCCGTATCTATGGAGGATTGGAAGATTATGACTAGTATCTCCGCAATTTCCACCTTTACTTCCCTCAGCATTCTAGGATTCATTCCATTCCATCCTGGTGACTTATTTAATTTAAGTACAGCCAGCCATTCTAGTACATCCTCTTTTTATCAATGTTTATCCCATCCAGTATCTCAACTACCTATTCTTTCACTGACTTTGGCAACATCTTCTTTCTTGGTAAAGACAGATGCAAAGTATTAATTTAGTACCTCGGCCATGCCCTCTGCCTCCATCCGTAGATCTCCTTTTTGGTACCTAATCAGCCCCACCCCTCCTACCACCCATTTACTATTTGTATGCCCATAGAAAACTTTTGGATTCCCCTTTATGTTAAACTCAAAGTAGATTTGAATAACAATACATTTTTGTTTCAGATGTTTCAAGTCCTCAGTATTGAAAGACCTGAAAGACCACTTTATGTTCAAGCCAGTAATTGTGTGGAGGCCAATGAATGGATTGAGATAATCACCAGAGTGAGCCGTTGCAATCAGGAAAGGCTGCATGTTTACCATCCTTGTGCTTTTTTATCTGGAAGCTGGCTCTGCTGCAAAAAAACAGATGAAAAAGCTATGGGGTGCGCCAACTGTACTGGGTAAGTCATTCTCATTGGGCCCAAGTTTCCACACGCGCCTAGAACGGCGCAGTCCCGACCTAGACGCCCGTTTTTCGCGCCACAAAGTGCGCCTAAAAAAATCCTCGGTATTCTCCACCTACCTGCAGGTCCTCTGGCCCTCGGCGCAGCCAGCACGAGCTGTGGGGGGCGGAGCCAGGTCCCGGCGCTGAAAACAGTGCCGGGACCTCTGCACATGCGCGCTACAGTGGGCGCGCAAGTGCAGTAGCTCCAGGCGCCGAACTGTGTGGGAGGGGCCCGAAGCACGCAGCCCCTAGCCCTGGCTGAATGGCCTCACTGGGGCTGCGTGAATAAGACTCCTCCCACGGCCAGCTCCTGCTTTTTCTCTTTCCCCCCCCCCCCCCCCCCCCCCCCCCCGGACCAGACCCAACTCCCGCTCCCCGACTGGACCCGACCCGACCCGCGCTCCTGTTCCCGCTCCCCACCTCCCCGACTGGACCCGACCCGACCCGACCCGCGCTCCTGTTCCCGCTCCCCGACTGGACCCGACCCGCGCTCCTATTCCCGCTCCCCGCCCCCCCGACTGGACCCGACCCGCGCTCCTATTCCCGCTCCCCGCCCCCCCGACTGGACCCGACCCGCGCTCCTGTTCCCGCTTCCCGCCCCCCCCCCCGACTGGACCCGACCCGCGCTCCTGTTCCCGCTCCCCACCTCCCCGACTGGACCCGACCCGACCCGCGCTCCTGTTCCCGCTCCCCACCTCCCCGACTGGACCCGACCCGACCCGACCCGCGCTCCTGTTCCCGCTCCCCGACTGGACCCGGCCCGCGCTCCTGTTCCCGCTCCCCGACTGGAACCGACCCGCGCTCCTATTCCCGCTCCCCGCCCCCCCGACTGGACCCGACCCGCGCTCCTATTCCCGCTCCCCGCCCCCCCGACTGGACCCGACCCGCGCTCCTGTTCCCGCTTCCCGCCCCCCCCCCCGACTGGACCTGACCCGCGCTCCTGTTCCCGCTCCCTGCCCCCCCGACTGGACCCGACCCGCGCTCTGTTCCCGCTCCCTGCCCCCCCGACTGGACCCGACCCGCGCTCTGTTCCCGCTCCCTGCCCCCCCGACTGGACCCGACCCGCGCTCCTGTTCCCGCTCCCCGCCCCCCCCCCCCCCCCCCCCCCCGACTGGACCCAACCCGACCCGCGCTCCCGACCCGACCCGACTCCCGCTCCCAGACTGGATCCGACCTGACCTCCCCCACCCCCTCTCCCTCCCTCCCCCCCACCTCTCTTCCCCCCTCTCTCTCTCCCCCCCTCCCTCTCTCTCTCTCTCTCTCTCTCTCTCCCCCCCTCCCTCTCTCTCTCTCTCTCTCTCTCTTTTTCCCCCCCCTCCCTCTCTCTCTTCCCCCCCCCCCTCTCTCTCTCCCTCCCCCCCCCCCCCCGAAAGGCCTGCCTAAAGCACTTTCACATAGGTAGGAAGATGGTTTATTTAATCTTTGCTTATAAATGTTTATTCAGGTTGGATTTATTTGTATAAGTATAAATAAGGATTTATTATAGAATTTAATGACTTCCCTCCCCCCCCCCCCCCCCCTCGTTCTGGACGCCTAATTTGTAACCTGCGCCTGATTTTTTAATGTGTAGAACAGGTTTTTTCAATTCTACAAAAATCTTCACTTGCTCCATTCTACTTTAGTTTGGAGTACGTTTTCACTGTGGAAACTTTCAAATCAGGCGTCAGTGGACGGACACGCCCCCTTTTGAAGAAAAAATTCTGTTCCAAAGTAGAACTGTTCTACCTGACTAGAACTGCAGAAAAAAAATGTGGAGAATTGCGATTTCTAAGATAGTCCGTTCTCCACCAGTTGCTCCTAAAAAATCAGGCGCAAATCATGTGGAAACTTGGGCCCATTAAGTGAAAAATATTATCATGGACATGTTCCCTTTTAAGCATGCAGGCTGATTATGAAAAAAAAGCAATAAATAAAGATCAAATGCTATAATGAAACTAATCTGTAACGATAACTACACTCTAATCTACAGAAAGTGAACTTAGTACCAAATTGAAAATATTTCACAGTTTAATAAGTTGTGCTTTGCCAGACTGGAATCACTTCCTGTGTAGTGTCCAGTTTGGTGTCTGCCTCAGAAATCATGGTGACCCCAACGTAATGCATAACTCTCAATGCTTGTAATCATGTTAGGAAGTACTGATGTTGATTTATTCCAATTTTTGTTTCCCTTGGCCTAGCATTGTCCTGAATTTTTTAATTATTTTTATATAAAAATGTATATTTATAAACTTGATTATTGGGCAAGAATAATGCCATAGTAGCTATGATACCAGATTGTTAGAAAACCCAAAACTGAGTACTGAATTACACTTGGCAAAGGTTCTTCTCCAAGTAATTTTGGTCCAAATTTATTCAAGTTGAAATAGAAAAACAGCCATAGTAATGAGTTCTGGGTAGCTCTGTTATACTTTAAGTGTGATGTGATGTGATCTATTAATATTAACATAGGAATGCCGTCTCGTGGGACAATAGCAATACAACACAGATTTGTTCAATTTCAACACTTTTGATCTTTCTGTGGTGTCTAATTGTAATATCATCAGCCCATTCTGTAGAACAAATGCTGTTTTTTTATTTGCGGTGGGGATAAGATATAGTATAGATAGTCCAAATCATTTAGGGAAATATCAAAAGGAGTGCTTTTACTTATTAGTCTACTTCCTGCATTACTATTACTACAGTTTTTGTCTTTGCCTTCAGAGGTTCTCCAGCAAATATCCAACTGGACATTGACTGTGACCGGGAAGTTGAAAGGATATTTTCACTGTTCCAAGCCAACCTGCCTAGGCTGCAGAAAATGGAAGGTAAGTTTCCCAGTGATTGTGAGTTTTTTATTTTCATCTCTTGATTTTAAATGTAAAAGTGAAATTAAAAACATGTAGGACCTGAAATTGTAGTTGGGGGCTTCCCATGGGCAAATGCCTCCAATCCGCTAGAAAAGTATGCACCTAACTGGTGCCTCCGTATCTTCGGACTCTTGCAGTTCCGGGCCTGCAGGTGTATACCTGCGTATCCCAAGTGTTAGATCTCTTAATTCTCAATGAGATGTGAAATCCGGTTGTAGGTTTAAAGTAACTTTATTCCAGCAGCAGCAAACAAGCACATGGCTTAAAATGGCTGAATTTATAACGGATCGACTGACAATAGTGAGCTCGCCCCCTTTGACCTTATTGGCTCAATCGATTCAACAGTATGTGTTGTTAACCCATGGTTGGCTCTCAGCCCAAAGTCCTGAGATGTCAAGTTGATTGATAGCCTAATGCATCGTGCCATTTCACAATACACAATCTAACTGCTATCTGTGTGTTCTCCCAACTTTGCAGCCTGCTTGAATTCTCTTATCAATCCCCCCTTTGATTCTTTCACAAACTGAATCATAAAACATCCGATATCACTGGTTAAACATTCTTAATAGAGTTTCCTTCTAAAATTTGTTGTTGTGTTTCGCCACATGTCCGGGCTAGTAGCTTCCACACAAATTTACACCAACCTGAATTCCATCGTGGCCACAATGGAAGTCTGGTTTTAGTAGGTTAATTAACCTCATTCCAATTTAATCCAAATCAGTATCTTAATTCAACCAGTAAACAACCTTCCCTTAAACATAACATACCCCTGTGCCACATACAGACGGTCTGCTGGGACCTGCTAAGCGTCTCACCTGTGGGACAGCAACTACATGCCGCCTGGTTGCAACAACATTGAATCAACATAAACAAACAATATAAAAGTAAAGTAATTATAACAAATAGAATCAAACCTTCCACCAATGAAGTTCCTATTGAACCAGCCATCCAGTGGCCCCGTTCCACAAAGTGAATGATGGGGGTTGCTTAAGTTTTTCTACCTCCTTTTGGATATGCTCCGCTAATTTCTTCAGAGCTATCTGGGATATATGTGCAGCACTCAGTTCCGAGTAGGGTGCAAGTACCTCCCTTTTCAGCCAGGATGTAGTCAAGGGCCATTCTATTCTGTAGGGCTGCTGTGCGGATTGCTACCATTTCTGCATTGATTTTAACTAGGGCCTCAAGTATCATTGGCTACCTGTTCCACAATGGATGCCATGTTAATGGATTCCCTTGCCAGTTTGGTGGTCCCACACCCGGGGATCAAAATGGCAAAGGACCTCTCTGTTTCTGTGATAGCTCTCTTAGGACAGTGTGGATGTTCCGACAGTGACTTTATATGACACATATATGGCACAATGTAGGCTAAATAGCAGGATCCCATCCAATTCTGGGGCAGCCAAGGGTAGGCCTTGTGGCCACACACCCAATAGGTGCCATTATAGGCAATGAATGTTAGCTGATCCTTTGTCAGCAACACTCCGGGGTCTGTCCAGGCTTTTCCATCTGTTTTATTCAGAATCCCCGTTACGTTAAGAATTCCCACATCGGCCCAGTTTGGAAGGTTCCGTGGCTTGATTATATTATAATTCCGGGAGCAGTTATTATACCCCATATTTTGGCCTCCCTTCATGTTTCTAATCAGACAGACTGATTCCCCCGGTCTTCCTACCCCTGTTGTATTAGTGATAACAAAAATTGGGGGCCGTTTGGAATTATTGTACCACGGTTGGTACCCCCCTTCAAAGGTAGTCAGATTGTAACCTGCTGACTTCCATTTAGGTGCCCAGTCTTCCGTGTCCTGAAACGCATTGCCTGTTTTGTTTTGATCAATTATCCACTCAGCCATTTCCGAGATATTCAAGGGAATTGGCCTCAAGGGAATTCCTCCCTTTGAGTGAATAGGAATATGCGCACACACCCAACAACTGGAAATGTTACCTTGTTTGGCATAAATGTATGTCATATATAAAAAGGTATTTACATGCGATTCCCTGGGCACTCTACTATTTCCCTTTGGTGCAGAGGGTCGGCTAGTAAGAAGTAGGCAAATGCCTAGAATACCTACAGTCAGTAGTACAGTAAATTTATACATTTTGGCAAAAAGTAATTGTCCTTATCAGATTTCAGCTTCAGTTACGGGTGCTCATTTAACATGTGAGGCGTGGATCCAGGCTTTCTTTCCTTGGACTTTAACAGCTGTCTGGGTGGTCAATAACACTTGGTAAGGTCCCTCCCACTTGGCACCCAAAGGTTCTTTATGCAACTTTTTCACATAGACCCAGACTCCCGGGATGATGTCGTGTCCTCCTTCGGGTGGATTACCCCAAGCTGCCGATACCTGTCGGGAAACAGAACTAATAGCATTGGTTAGGTTCTGACAGTATGATAACAAAGTGTCACTCATTAAGTGAACATCAGCTTTCCGTAAATCAATAGTTCCTGGCAGCGACATGGGTCTTCTTGTTATGATTTCAAATGGGCTTAGACCTGTAGTTCTGTTCGGGGTTGCCCTAATGCGACATAGCACTATTGGTAGTGCCTGGGGCCATGGTGTTCCTTCTTGGTGATATTTGGCAAGCCATTGTTTTAGAGTTCGATTCATTCGCTCTACTTGTCCTGATGATTGTGGATGATAAGAACAGTGTAAATCCCACGTAATGTTCAGTAACCTACAGACTTCTTGGCAGACAGCACCTGTGAAGTGTGTTCACTGATCTGAGTCGATGCTACTCGGGACTCCCCATCGGGGAATGTAATCCTTACACAAGACCTTTGCAGTGTGATTGGCTGTGGCTCTTTTAGTTGGGACAGCTTTTACCCATCTAGAGAATCTGTCGACCATGACAAGAATGTTCGTGTATCCTTGGCATGAAGGAAGAGATATATAATCAACCTGCAGATGCTGGAATGGTCCGACAGGGGCAGGGGGCCTCAGTTGGGGCTTTACTGTGATGGGTCCAGAATTATTTTTCTGGCAGACCACACAGCGGTCTGCTACCAGCTGGGCATGTTTTTTAAATCCCCGACCCCACCAGCTTTTCTGGAACCGTGCCGTCATCTGTTGTGAGGCCAAGTGTCCCCACGAGTGGATCTGTTGGGCTAAAAAAGGCATAAGCACTTGTGGCGCGACTGGCTTGTCGGTAACTCTTTGTCTCCAGACACTGTCTTCACATTGCTTAATTCTTGCCTCAATCCATGTCCATTTTTCCTCTCGGGAGCACTCGCCTTGCATTGTTTGAAGGTCTCGTGTCAGAGTCCTGAGTGCTTTCAATCTGCACATCTGTGTTGGTTCTTCTGGGGGAACGCGCTAGGCGGCATGTTTAGCTGCCTGGTCGGCTAGGGCATTTCCCTGTGCTTTTGTGGTATTTTCCTTGATACGGGCCTTACACTTCAGGATGGACACTTCCTGAGGTAATTGTACAGCCTCTAGTAAGTCTCGGACTTCTTTTCCATTTCAGATAGGTGTACCAGCAGCAGTGAGGAACCCTCTTTTCCGCCATAACAGACCAAAGTCTTGAGCAACTCCAAAAGCATAACGCGAATCTGTGTAGACATTAGCTGCCTGTCCTTCTGCTATTCGACATTCTTCTGACAGGGCCCGTAACTTGGCCTGTTGTGCTGACGTTCCTGAGGGTAAACATCCTTTTGCCACTACTTCAAAAAAGGTTGTAACTGCCCATCCTGCTATTGTACCATTGTCAACAAAGGAGGAACCATCTGTAAACAGGATGAGGTCTGGGTTGTGCAGAGGCTCCTCTGTTGCTAAGGCTGCTGCTTCTGTTTCTTCTAAAATCTCCACGCAGTCATGCTTTTCACATTCTTCCCCCCTTGCTCCCTCGATTCTGACATCGGGAGCATAGTTGTGGGATTAACCGGGTTGGCCCGGACGATATGGAGATTAGGAGCTTCCAAAACTGCTGTCCAACGGGTCCATCTAGCTGCTGTCGCCTGAGACATTCTATTCATAGACAGCAAAGCGTGTACAGTGTGGGGACACTTGACAATCAGCTTTTGGTCGAGGACTAGACCCGCAGTGATCATTACCGCTCGACATGTAGCTTCCATGGCCCTGAGGCAACTTCCCCATCCGAGGGCTACCGCATCCAGTTTTGCCGAATAATAGCCAATAGGTCTTTGCCGATCCCCATGTTCTTGTGTCAGTATAGCTGTCATATATCCTTCTTTCTCATGGACAAACAGGGTAAATAGCTTACCACTGTCGGGGATTCCCAGAGCCGGTGCCGAATACAAGGCCTTTTTCAAACTCAGGAAGGCCTCTTGCTGTTCCTTAATGAGGGTGATGGCTTCTTTAGAGGCACGTTTCCCTTTAAGATATCATTCAGTGGCTGAGCAAGCTGTGTGAAGGAGTCAATCCAATTTCTGTTAAAGTTACACAATCCCAAAAAAGACCTTAGTTCCTAGATAGTGGTGGTTTTTTTAGCAGCCCGAATGGCTGCAGTTCTATCCTGGGTAAGTTCTCTCTTTCCTTGTGAAATCTTTTGTCCCAGGTATACAACCTCTTCTTGGGATATTTGTGCTTTGTCGATGCTGGCTTTATGTCCTTTCAGCCGAAGGTGGTCCAGCAGAGCTCGTAGATCTTGTTCATGCTGGTCTTCCGTGTTTGAAGCTAGCAGGATATCGTCTACATATTGGATGACTGTAATGACAGGGGAGGTAATTCTCACAAATGGCTTTGTAAAGCCATGTGGAATACCGTAGGGCTGTTGTGGAAACCCTGCGGTAACCGGGTCCAAGTATACTGTTGTCCTTGGACTGTGAAAGCAAACCACTGTCGAACCTCCGGTGCCAGAGGCACCGACCAAAATCCGTTGGCCATATCTATAACCGAGAAATATTTATGTTCCGGTTTGAGGGCATTAAAAATGGTGGAGGGATCTGCGACCAAAGGAGCTTTTTGATCAATACACTGGTTAGCTTTCCTATAATCGACAGTCAAACGCCAAGTCTCATTAGATTTCTGTACCGGCCACACGGGGCTATTGGAGGAGCTATGCGTTTTAATAAGCACCCCTTGTTTCTCCAATTGCTGAATAACCGGTAAGATTCCCGCAATGGCAGTTGGACTGATGGGATACTGTTTAGTGCATGGAGGCTTGGTCCCTGTAAATGCCGCAGGCTCCATCTGGAGTAGGCCACAATCGTTCTTATCTTTAGCCCATATCGGGTGTTCCTTCAATTCTTCTTTCTTCAAAGTTCTAATTGACCATGTCACCCGACCATCCTCTCAATGGCAACGATGAATCTACTTGGATTAGGACATCCATTCCCAAAAGGGGTTGATCTACTGGGCCTATCCAGACCGGCGTGATTAGTGCATGTGGACCCAGCCCTATAAGTACCGGTGTTGTCCTTTTAATTTCCATTTTATGGCCCCCAACTCCATAGGCTGTACGTGCCCTACCATCCAATGGCAAAGAGTCTCCATATTGTAGGGGTAAGCATGTTAATTCCGCCTCTGTGACTAAAAGACACATCCTTATCGCCCACCCTCAGTTATATATAGCCCATCTCCCCTTTGTTGTATCAGTGCGAGGAGGGGGGGCCAGGGCAGGCTCTAATCTTTTTTTGCTATCCCAAGTAACTCCTCCTGTTGTTGTATTGTCAGTCGCTTAAATGCTTCTATGAGGTTGTTATCTTGTGACAAGCCTGGTTTGTTGGCTGAATTGTTTCCCTGGCCACATCCTCTTCCCCGGCCGTGATCTTGCTGTTTCGCCCTGCACGTCTTGGCCCAGTGACCTTCTTTCTCACAATAATGACATTTTCCGGGTAATTTTCCTAATGACTATTTATCGGAATCCTGGGATTTCCATCCCACAGCCTGCAGGGCTCGGACTTTAGCTCCCATATCCCTGTCTAATTGGTTATATCGATCCACCAACTCTGCAAAGGTAGTTCCTCTACCTTCCCAGTCCGCTAACACTACCGTAAACATTTTGGACAGCTCTGGCTTTAGACCTGCCACGAAAGCTGCTTTCAGGGGTCCAAACACTTGTTCATCCATTTCCTCATCCGTGTTATTCATACCCGAATGTTCTAACCACGTGCATCTAAACCGCTCGTCATACTCCAGGACCTCCTCTGTTCCTTTCTGTTGGCAGGCCGCAATTTTTCCCCAGTTTGTCTTTGGCTGCAAGCCTTCAGTCCAGCTATGTGTTTAATCGCATCCCACCCTGCGTGTAATTCTTGCTCATCCTGCCCCAAAGCTTCTTCTACCTTGTCGTGCAATTTTCTTCCTTGCGTTTTTGGCACCATTCTGGTCAAAATTTGCACTCCGTCCCAGGGATGAAGTTGATATATATTTCTTAAGCGGTCCAATTGGTCCCACGTTTTCACTCCCCCTTTCTTGGGATTGGGCAACTCCTTGGACCATTTATCAATTTTCTCTGGGTCTGCCGGATCATGGACTAAGTATTTTTCATACACCCTTTTCTTCGTTTTTTGGTTCCGCCCTCATCTGCAGTCTCTTCTGATTTGACTACAACTCGTCTTTTTTTAAAAGGGGCAAAGCGCACCCCTAATTCTTCTTCCTCCGACCCTGTATCGTCGGAGGACTCAGAATCCGTATCTATTCCTTGGTCGTGACTTCGGGTACCCTGGGAATTGACTGATACATTTTCCTTTTCCTTTTACTGTCTCTTGACCTAAAGATTTTTTTCCATTCTTTAATTTCACCTTTAAGATCTTTAACTTCCGCTTCCAACTTTTCAAGTTCAAGTTTTTTCTGTCTTCGTTGTTCACAAACCACTTGCAATTGATCCTTTGTACTGGTCAGGTCCCTATCATGTTGGGACCGCGTCATGATTTCATTCCGCTGTCGGATCTGACCCATAACCGCTAGGTACCATCTGGTTCGTTCTTTATTTTTCATACGGGTCGTTTTTCCCCAGACCCTTTTGATCTCGTCCAAGGACCATTGTCCTTTGGAGGTTCCGTACTTTTGTTCAATCTTGATACAGGTTTTAGATAAGTTGAATTGTTGCTCTGTGTATTCTCTCAACTGTTGGGAGGATTTCATCTATCGAAACCTCAGGTGGGGCTCGCCCACCTTTAATAGTTGCAGGCAATTCTTTGCTCTTATCTTCTGCTGCCATAATACTGATTTCTTTACTGGGGTCTTGAGTCGCAGGCTTTCCAGCCGGATCAGTGGGTCGGTAACTAATTAACTAACACACCGCCGAATTTAGACGTCTATATGGGACCTCGAGCCGACTACCAACCGGAGGCTTTCGGAATCGCGTGGGGGGGGGGTGAATTTAGACAATTGACCGAGGACTTTTATAAAGAGGAGTCCTTTCCTCAGTATGTCGGTCCGATGTCCAAAATTCAGTTTCTTCCCTCAGCGATCCTGTTCGTGACGCCAAAATTGTTAGATCTCTTAAATCCGGCTGTAGGTTTAAAGTAACTTTATTCCAGCAGCAGCAAAGAAGCTTCTGGCTGAATGCCAGGTCTTTGTTAAACTGCAGCACATGGCTTAAAATGGCTGAATTTATAACAGATCGACTTACAATAGTGAGCTCGACCCCTTTGACCTTATTGGCTCAATCGATTCAACAGTATGTGTTGTTAATCCATGGTTGGCTCTCAGCCCAAAGTCCTGAGATGTCAAGTTGATTGATGGCCTAATGCATCATGCCATTTCACAGTACACAATCTAACTGCTATCTGTGTGTTCTCCCAACTTTGCAGCCTGCTTGAATTCTCTATCACCAGGGTCGCATGCAGTTTGCAAGTGTCCCTGGGATCACGTGGGCCAGTCTAACTAATCAAAAAGGGGATCCTCATTATGCTTATGGGGATTCCATTTACATACGTACACGCCATAAGCATAATAGAAATGACATTAAAAAATACACTTTCACACAACCTAAATAAAAATAAATCATCACATGTTTAAAATTAATAAAAATACAATTTAATTAAACATTTTAAACAAAAAATTTTATTTTTCAAAATACATTTAACATTTTTAAAGGGGCTAAAAATAACCTAAATTAATTTGAGTTTTCAATGTTTAAATGATTAAAAAAAAATATATATATTAATATTTAGTTAAAGCCTTATGCTGGTAAAAGAAGGCCCTTGTCTGCTTTTACCAGGTATGAGTTTTGTGGGCATTCGCTGGGCATATAGCCCAACTCCCCACCAGTGAATGACCATTTCCTGTGCATGCAGATGATCTGTCCAGCTGAAACGTGACAGATCGCAAATTGCGGGTTTTCGCGCATGCGCAGTGCATACGAGCAGTCGTAGGCCCCGTAAAATCTGGGCCATTATGATAGATGTGATCTATGACATAATTATTAACTCCTTTGTCTGTAAACAAAGGACGGTATCTTGGAAAGACATGTTACTATGTTGACGCTGACCTTTGAAGAAACTGGTGAACTAACATACTAAGTGAGAATGTGAAGATTGCTGATGTCTTTCGCACTTCAGTTGTGTTTTCAACTCTCTGTAGATGCTTGTGGGAGTATAGATGTGTATCAAGGTCCTCAACTGGAGCAAGATGAATATGCCCACTTTACTATTCAAGATTCAAGAGTCACCTTTAAAACGCTTAAACAAATAAACATAGTTGTGGATAAGTTGGCTGAATTTCATGAACAGTACAGAATTAAAAGATCAACACGGGCTAAATATGGCAGCGAGTAAGTATTGGTTTCATTTTTAATTGTTTCAGTTCAAATGCCCTGGGAGTGAGTTGGGGCGCAGGGCGGGGGGGGGGCGATTTTTAACCTAACCTGCCTGGCAGGAAGCTAATGGGATTGAATTGGCCGCTTGTCTTGCACCCAATCTGGTTTTACTTTCCATTAACTTCAATGCTAAACATGAAAATGAGTTACATGATGTACAGCTTTTGTACAGCTGCAGGTTGTACAACACCATGCTGTTTCTGAGAAGATCATTCTAAGAATTTAATCTGTGGCAGTGCCAAAACCAAGCTTGAAATTTTTTTATAAAAATCATCCTTATTAAAGTCACATTGTTGTGCTCCTTTGGCATGATTCGTGGATTTCTCAATCATGAAGTAGTCATGCATTTCAGACAATTTGTCATCTTAAGACTATTCTGAATGTTCAATTTTATTTATATTTTGTTAGAGAAAATCCTATAGGAGCGAAATAAGAGCAGCACCTGATAGCTGCAGAAGCCCTGCAGGAAAAGCCTCTGGAATCACTTAATTTTCTTCCTTACACTGCTGGTGTTTATAAGGACGTGAGACGGGCAAACCCAGCCTTTAGTAGGTGTACAGAATGTTTTACCAATGACAAACATTTATGTGAAGTCCACAAAAGAGAACTGATTTCAATGCACTTTAATCATCTGAACTTTTCCAGGTGATCTTAATTTATAATTTTTTAAAAAACTGATACCTAGTATCAATTTTCTCCGATCAGTTGAATGATCCGTTTGGCCATAACGTGGTTATTCATTGTGCATCCGTTCTGTGTATTCCATTTCATTTTCTACCGTGTAATGTGTCTGAGGATCTGCCCGAATTTTCTTAACATGCTTTAGGTATTTTTATATAGTTTAAATATTTTTCTATCTTTAATGACAAATGAATTGAGAGGGGAAGCTGTTAAATATTTGTTTTAATGCCCTAGGAAAGTCTAATTTCTGCTGATTGCCAAAATCATCCACAGTATTTTCCGCAGTAATTGTAATGTCCTCTCCATCATGCACTCTCAGTATTCCTTACGTGTGCTAAGTTCAGACTGGATTCTTTAAATATTCCCTATATGGGCTGTGAGCAGTTTGGGCTTTGGCATTCCCTGTTTATGCTGCTTTACAGAGCCGAACATCATGCCATATGGTTCCTATCATCTCAAGATAGCTTTAATAAATACTTGAATATCTTTGACCATAGTGTCAAGACCATAATAATTTTTAAATGTTAGTATGCTGGATAATTTGTGGAGAGAAACAGTCAGTATCTCATCAGACATACTGGATTTTAATTACAAAATAACTTAATATTTCCAGGTACATCATAGAAATAAATAATAAAGGTACTAATGATAGGAAACTGGTTTATATTGGGATCTTTTTATATTAGTAATCAAAGCATTATGATAAATTCTACAATAACCACATGCCAAAAGATCTTAAAATAGCCTCTACTAACCCTAAGCAATTTGCGCTTCGTTCCAACCTGAAGGAATTATACACACTGGAGTACAGTTCTGCAACCCTCCAGTACCAATACTCGTCCAAGTGACCATTCTTGCTGTATAACCATTCTGATAAGGGCTTGCATGATGATTTATCCTCCTGTTCCCTGAAGAGATGAATTCCAACATTTGGGTTAAATACAGTGAAGCCCAAAAGCATTTACATCATTCAGTAGAACCAAGCAATCAAAATAAAACATTCCACACTTCCCTTATCGCGAACAAGTATGATAACTCTCGTACGCTGCCTCCCCTTCCCCTTTGCAAAAGCAAAATAGATTCTTGCTTATTGATTAACTTCATTGCCATGATTTCCCAATAAAATGCAGATTTCTATTTGTTTCTTTAACTCAAAGAACATATTGGCTGACAGTTGATTTCACCTGTTTTTTTTCCAGGAGTGGGGGAGGGTAGAAACTTTTAAGTAAAATCCAAACCTCAAATCCTCCTTGTGAGAGATTCTTGGACAGTGAATGCTGGCAGAATATTCAACTGTACAGACCATCATAACCAAGTCCAATGCCATCTTCTCATGTGTACGGCAAGAATCATTAAGTTCTTCTATGGAATGTGAGCATCACTGGCAAGGCCAGCATTTATTGCCCATTCCTAATTGTCCTTGAAGAGGTGGTGGTGAGTCACCGTCTTGAACCGCTGCTATCTGTGTGGTGAAGGTACTCCGACAGTGCTGTTAGGGAGGGAGTTCCAGGATTTTGACCCAGAGACGATGAAGGAATGCCGCTATATTTCCAAGTCAGAATGGTTTCCCCCGCCACGTCTTCCCTACACTATAGGCACTAAAGCTAATTGCAGTGTTCCAACCAGCTAAGGTCAGTCAACTCAACAACATTAAAGTACACTCCTCAAGCCTTTCTAGACTGTATAGTTAAATATTACACCATGTGGTACTTTCACTCACTGTCTTTGGGTGAGTTCCAGAGCAATTAACTTTAATTCTGCCTGTCAAATACTTTTAATTTTTGGGGATTAATTACAAAAACAAAGAAATTATTGTTTGCAGGATGTGGGTGGTGGATTTGTCAAGAGGCCTTATTGTGTGAACAGTTGGTTAAATCCCATTTTGGAAAAGCATTGTCTTCTCAAGTGACTCAACAGTACATTTGTTCTTGGCTGCCTCATTCGTATAATTTGTGTTGGGTAATTGCAGAATGTCTTTTTTTTAAAGAAACTATATATAATGTAAAATAAACAGTCCCCTAAGAATACAGCATTCAGTAAAAGAGAAGTTATCTTGTTTTCCTGATTGTCAGCACTGATTAGAAACTCATAGAATGAAAGCATATGATTAATTTCTACCAGCTGATTGAGCATTGTATAAACTGTTGAGCAATTTGGTACGTGAATAGGCATTTTTCAGACCGTCTGCTTTATATTTTGATGTCTATAGTTTATATGTTTTCTTGAAAACAATGGATATTTTAATGTGTATATGTTGAAAAGCCACACTGCTGTATTATGTTGTATACTTGTCTCGAGGAAATGTACTTTTTTTAAAGACCCGGCACTTGTTTATCTGCATGTTAGTGTTTTAGAAATGTTTTTATTTAAATTTTATTTTCTTATCAAAATATTAAAACATGAATTTGAAATTTACTCCATACTTGTGTATTTGTAGATAATCGCAGATATTTTGAGTAAAGGTGTTTATTCATTTTGTCATAAAATCTATTTGTGTGCATGTACTTGAGAGCATTCTGCATCTATCTAAGCTGTCATGCAAAGACACCACTTCCTTTTCTGGCTCCCATGTTAGCCAACATTGTTAACGGTTCTCTCTCAGGTACTGTTCCTCTCTCTTTCAAATCTGCGGTCATCACCCCTCTCCTCAAAAAACCAACCCTTGACCCCACTGTGCTTGCTAGCTACCGCCCCATCTCCAACTTCCCTTTCCTCTCAAGTCCTTGAACGTGTTGTCGTCTCCTAAATCCGTGCCCATCTTTCCCGGAACTCCATGTTTAAATCCTTTCAATCTGGTTTCCGCCCCTGCCACAGTACCAAATGGCTCTCATCAAAGTCACAAATGACGACATCCTTTGTGGGTGTGACAAAGGTAAACTATCCCTCCTCGTCTTCCTGGACCAGTCTGCAACCTTTGACATAGTTGCCCACTCTATCCTTCTCCAACACCTCTCCACCATTGTCCAGCTGGGTGGGACTGCACTTGCCAGTCTTCCATTCTTATCTATCTAATCGTAGCCAGAAAACCACCTGCAATGGCTTCTCTTCTCTCTCCCGCATCGTTACCTCTGGTGTCCCCCAAGGATCTATCCTTGGCCCCCTCCTATTTCTCCTCTATATGCTGTCCCTTCACAATATCATCCGAAAACACGGAGTCAGTTGCCACATGCACGCTGACGGCACCCAGCTCGACCTCACCACCACTTCTCTCGACCCCTCCACGGTCTCTAAATTGTCAGACTGCTTGTCCGACATCCAGTTCTGGATGAGCAGAAATTTTCTCCAATTATATATTGGGAAGACCGAAGCCATTGTCTTTTGTCCCCACCACAAACTGCATTCCTTAGCCACTGACTCCATCCCTCTCCCTACCATCTATCTGAGGCTAAACCAGACTGTTCGCAACCTAGGCATCATATTTGACCCTGAAATAAGCTTCCGGCCACATATCCACGGCATAACTCAAACTGTCTGTTTCCCCACCTCTGTAACATTGTCCACCTTCGCCCCGGACTCAGGTGAAGCCCTCATCCTTGCCTTTGTTACCTCTAGACTTGACTGGATGGCCGCCCACATTCTACCCTACGTAAACTTGAGGCGATTCAAAACTCGGTTGCCTGTGTCCTAACTCGCACCAAGTCCCGATCACCCATCACCCCTGTGCTCGCTGACCTACATTGGCTCCCAGTTAAGCAACTCCTCGATTTCAAAATTCTCATCCTTGTTTACAAATCTCTCCATGGCCTCATGCCTCTCTATCTTTGTAATCTCTTTTAGCTTCACAATCCATGAGATGTCTGCCTTCTTGAGCATCCCTGATTATAATCGCTCGACCATTGATGGCCGTGCCTTCAGCTGCTTGGACCCTAAGCTCTGGAACTCCCTCCCTAAATCTCTCCGCTTCTTTCCTCCTTTAAAACGCTCCTTAAAACTTACCTCTTTGACCAAGCTTTTGGTAATCTACTGTAATTTCTTCTTGTGTGGCTCGGTGTCAAATTTATCTGTCTTATAACACTGCTGTGATGCGCTTTGGGACGTTTTACTATGTTAAAGGTGATATATAAATAAAAGTTGTTGTCACAACCATACTCCCCTTGTCTTCAGCTTAGCTCAAGGGTAGTAGTTTCTCCTCCTGAGTAAGAAGGTTGTGGATTCAAGTTCACACCAGGATTTGAGCATATAATCTAAGCTGACACTCCAGTGCAGTACTGACTTGAGTATTGCATTGCCAGATGTGTCATCCTTTGGATGAGATGCTAAACTGAGCCTCATTTTCCTGTTCGGGTGGACATAAAATATGCCATGCCACTATTTTTGAAGACGACCTGGGAATTCTCCCAGTGTCTTAGCCAAAATACATCCCCTTAACCAGTATCACCAAAACATTAACTTGTTGATGCTTCTAGGGCCTTGCTGCAGGCATTGCCTGTCATGTTTGCCTACAAAACAACAGTCGGCACTTTGAAAATAATTACTTTGCTGTGAACTGCATTGGGATGTCCTGTGGATATGAATGTAAGTCTTTTTATTTTCTTTTAATTCCTTGACTAATCCCTTGAACAGATGAATCAACCATCAGACACATCAGTATTCATCCCCAGGTTGTTACATCAGCCCATTCTCCCTAACAGATACCTGTGGGTCTTTAATGCATATGTAGTTATACTTTCCTGCAAAGCAAGATACAACTGTGATGGTTTTTTAAAAAATCTTTCCGTATTCCTACTAGAAACTAATTTAAAGATTAAAAGATGACAATGTAGTTTAGCGTGTTGGGGATTTTGGGTGGTGTGCCTGAACACTATTCTGTGTCTGCCGTTCAGGGTCCTCAGGACATCCCAAAGTTTTTCACAGCCAATGAAGTACTATAGTCACCATTGTAGTTGTAATGTATTGTATTCAAATACAGCAGTCAATTTGTGCACCGTATGATCCCACAAGCTGCAGTGAGATAGATGGTCATTGTTTATTTTTAGTGGTGTCGAGGTATAAATGTTGGTCAGGACACTGGAGTATCTCCCCTGCTCGTTGATTAGATCGATCACATCCACCGGAACGAGCATATGGGGAACATTATTGCCTCCAAGTTCCCCTCTAATTCTCATATCATGACTGCGACATATACTTTATTTTCTTCATCACTGGAATTCTCTACCTCACCATCATGGGAGCATCAGCAGCTGGGACTGCAACAGTTCAAGAAGGCAACTCAGCATCATCACCTCAGAGCAGCCACGATTGGCAATCAACATGGCCTACATCTTGAGAAATAAAAGTATATAGCACCCTTTGTATAAAGTAGTTAGTTGTGAACCATCAGTTCAGCTTCCTTCTGAGGTTGAGCCTGTTGTGATTGTTAATCATATTATTACAGTTCAATTGTAATTTAGAATCCCTTGAATGGTGGTTCTACCAGTTGAAGGTGCAGAGATTTAGTGGCATCTTCTCACCTCTGCGATTCAGTCACACTAGATAATGAATCCTGGCTTTGAGTAATTGGTCAGATAACCAATCCACGGCTACTGCCTTCCAGCTGCTGTCATGCCAAGCCTCAGTTATGTCATCAGCTATATAACAAACCTATGCAATGAAAGCCATGCAAGTGTTTCCACTGCAGTGTTGTGTATAAAGCCACAACCTGCCTTACACATTCCTCACAAAAATCAGAATTTAGCCTGTTCTTTTGTGGTTACTCTGCAAACCAATTAAGCAACTGATATACATGTGAGGACCAAAAGAACCAGCTTGGGCAATAAATACGGAAGGTAGCAGGTGAGCAATGGCACAAGAAGCTATGTAAGATTGAACTTGTTAACAAATACAAAAAAAGAACTATTGGCAGCCTTGTTACTTTACCAAGACTATATGATTGTGTTAAGCTATGAACCTAAAAGGTACACAAATGCTTGCATCACAGTAGAATCACCAACCTTAAGAAAACTAGTTAGAGTGCAACAGACAGATCAAAACATCATCTGGTTACAAAATGCCACCAGGAAAATCCAAAGCTCAGATATTCCAACTCGGGTATTATCCTTTCCTTTGAGGCTACTGCATTTCCAAGTGGAGAAATAAGGTGCCTCCCACAACAGATTTTAGTGGGTAGGTTGATGTGATGTGTTCCATGGTCTGGGACTCACCATTGCAATTTGGGATGTCCCTTATCTTCCACTTGTGGAGCAGGTGGCCACATCGTCCATGCCCTGTGCGGATTCGGTTGAGTGCCGTCCACTGTCTTCGAGGGAGGTCAAAGCCAGTGAACCTCTGCTGTTCAGTCACTGATGAGGTGTTGCTTCTTTATGTTGCATGCGTCCCATGTTCTGGTAAGGAACTGAATCATTTTCTTAGTTGTGATCATAAATACATACAGTATTCTAATTTTAATGTCTATAAAGTCAATAATATTTTCAAGATTCTAAGGGATGCAGATAAATACCCAAATAAATTGTTTTACCATAATCTCGAACTCTAACATAAGAAATAGGAGCAGGAGTAGGCCATTCGGCGCTCAAGCCTGCTCCGCCATTCAATAAGATCATGGCTGACCTACCTCAACTCCACTTTCCTGCACTACCCCATATCCCTTGCTTCCCTTGATATCCAAAAATTTATCGATCTCTATCTTGCATATACTCAAAGACTGAGTCTCCACAACCCTCCTGGGGTAGAGAATTCCAAAGATTCACCACCCTCTGGGTGAAGAAGCTTCTCATCTCAGTCCTAAATGGCCAACCCCTTATTCTGAGACGGTGACTGAAGGGGAAAATGGAAGGCTTCTCTTCCCATGAGGGTCGACGTTCGTCCCAACCCGCATAACAGCCCTAAAAGTTATTCAACGGAGACGGATGGCAAGGTATAATGATCTTTAATTACGAACGTCCGGGAACACTTCTCACCACAGCCGCCTGTGAGTGGAGATGTTCCCTGAATAGCAAAATCGTACATCATTTATACATTTAATAGACTCCTTCGCTCCCTGGTACGACCTCCCTCGATCTCTAATTGGGTTACCTTATCAGTAATATTTTGGATTGACAGACCAGGATCTCAAGGCAACCTCAGACCTTAACTGGGATGACCTCATTGGGTTAGAATTTACTGATGGTACATGGCGCCTAAAAGTTTGTTTAAAGTCTTTTCACAGAGTCTTATCAGTATCTGTTTAGAGTCTTCCATGGTGTCTTATTTTGTCGGACTGGACATACCTTAATGTTATCTAGTGTTCTAGTACATCAATGTTGAATCAGAGGCCTCTGGGGCCTTGGTTCTGGAATATGTTAGAATGTGAGGTCAGCGACAGAACTTCTGTCCCTTTTGCTGAGCCGATGTAGAAGCCGGCACTTTTAAACCTTATTTTGCTTATAGCCTTAATGCCAATTTTCTCTTACAATGACTTCTGCTTTTAAACTCCCCAGCCATGGGAAACATCCTCCTTGCATCTATTCTGTAAGAATTTTGAGGGCCTGAAATTGCAGCGTCTCAAGTTCCGCATTTAGGCGCGTGAAGCGCATGTGTCTAAACCCGTACTTACGATCTGTCAAAATTGTCTTCGCGGGTGGAGAGTTGGACTATTTGCCCAACTCCTGCCCAGCGAATGTCCTTCAAACTCTGATGCTTTTACCAGCATAAGAGTTTTTAAAAAACATTAAATTTTATCATTAATTTTTATATTTAAAAACCCTGTCCAGTGAGGTAAGTTTATTTATAACTCTATTAAAACTTTTTTTAATTAAAGAAAAATGTTCTTAAACATTTATTTTAATTCAATTTCTATTTTAAATAAGTGAGTTTTTTTAAATTTATGTATTGCGTTTTCTTTGTTTTTGGGAGTATCCCCATTCGAGTAATGCTGTACGAATGGAGCTCCCATTACTATCAGTGAGAAAATACTTCATTTCGATTGGTGTTCTGGCCCACGTGATCCCAGGATGCGCTTACACTCCTGGGATGTGTGGGCTTCTGTGCTGGACTGCACAGCTAGGCCTATGAGCGCAAGTGTTCGTTCCTCTGGGACCACCGGGTATTTTCGTAATTTTTTTGAGGTCGGAGGCATCTGCCTGTGTGGAGCCTCTGAACTCTCTTTCTGGGCCACAGTATATTTCAATGAGATCACCTCTCATTCTTCTAAACTCTACTCAATCTCTCATAGGACAGTGCCCCCATCCCAGGAATCGGTCTGGTGAACCTTTGTGGCACTTCCTTCTTGCATAACGAGACCAAAACTGTACACAATAATTCAGGTGTGGTCTCACCAGGGCCCTATATAACTGCAGTAAGACATCTTTACTCTTGTACTCCAATCCTCTTGTAACAAAGGCCAACATACTATTTGTTGCTTAATAGCTTGCTGTACCTGCATGTTAACTTTGAGTGATTTGTGTACAAGGACACCCAGGTCCCTCTGAACACCAACATTTCCTAATCTCTCACCATTAAAAGAATACTCTGCTTTTCTATTTTTCTACCAAAGTGGATAATTTCACATTTCTCCACATTAAATTCCATTTGCCATGTTGTTGCCCCCGCCCGCTTAGCCTGTGTATATCCTCTTGAAGCCTCTTTAGAGTCCTCCTCACAACTTGCATTCCCACCTAGCTTTGTATCATCAGCAAACTTAGATATATTACATTTAGTTCCCTCATCCAAATCATTGATATAGGTTGTGAATAGCTGAGGCCCAAGCACTGATCCTTGCGGTACCCCACTTGTTACAGTTTGTCAACCCAAATATGACCCGTTTATTCCTACTTTCTGTTTTCTGTCCATTAACCAATCCTCAATCCATGCTCGTATATTACCCCCAATCCCATGAGCTGTAATTTTGTTTAATAACCTCGTGTGGCACCATATCGCATGCCTTCTGAAAATCCAAATACACCACATCCACTGGTTCCCCTTTATCCATTCTGCTAGTTACAACCTCAAAAAACTCAACAGATTTGACAAACATGATTTCCCCTTCATAAATCTGTGTTGACTCCGCTCAATCGTGTTATTTTCTTAGTGCCCTGTTACTACGTCCTTAAAAATAGATTCTAGCATTTATCCTACCACTGATGTCAGGCTAACAGGTCTGTATTTCCCCATTTTCTCTCTCCTTCCTTTCTTAAGTAGCAGGGGTTACATTTGCTACATTCCAATCCATGGGAACCATTCTAGAATCTGGAATTTTGGAAGATGACAACCAATGCATCCACTATCTCTATCGCTACCTCTTTCAAAACCCTAGGATGTAGGCCATCAGGTCCAGGGGATTTATCAGCTTTCAGTCCCATTAATTTCTCCAGTACTATTTTTTTTTTTACTAATACTAATTTCTTTCAGTTCCTCATTCTCATTAGACCCTTGGTTCTCCAAGAGTTTTTTTTGCATCTGCTTCCGTGAAGACAGACACAAAGTATCTTGTCCCCAGTGCAGGAAAATGTTATTTAATGCATATCTTTCAACTGTTTATAAAATAATGTAATTCCTCCAAAGAGTTCTCAATTTTTCTTGTTTGATCGAACTTTATGAAAGCAATCTTACAATACATGATAGAAATATACCTATAAAATCCACTTTTATCTCTTTGTGTTGCCACATTTTTTTTTTCTTTTCCCCCAATTTTTTCAAAAATATTTTCCTCTTCCCTTAGGTCTTTTCACATCACTCACCATTCCTTAGGTCAGAATTGTCCAGCGTGTTAGCCACTAGCTGTAGCTAGTCAGCAATTTCTATTAGGCTAGAAAGTTGGAAAAATAAAAGAATGAGTTACTGAATCTGGCCCTCTGCACCTCCAAGTAGCCAATTGGCAGAAGATTGAGACACACTGTATGAGCCAGGCAGTTCTTAAGAAAATGTAGTTGGTATCTATCATAGTAAAGCACCGATAGGGTGCAAGTGTCAGCATGGCTCAGTTAGTAGCACTTTTCTCCGAGTTAGAATGTTTTGGATTTAAGCCCTATTGCAGAATTTCAGTATATAATCTAGACTGATACTCAAATATAGAAGCAGGGGAGATGTTACATATCTCTTTGTTCAAGATCTCCTCAAAGAAAAGGAGGAAAATGTGCTGGATAATATTCCTCCTTTAAAACTGCTAAAAACATTATGGCCTGAAAATCTGTGGGATCACCAGTACATTCGTCTTTCTTGGCATACCAGCTTCCAGTAATATGCTGGGTCCCTTCCAAGTTGCACAAGCAGAATTGCAGAGCAGGCAGAGGTTCTGCCCCTTCCAGGTTTGATGGGGCGCTGCCAGAGTCAGTGGATCCTAGTATAATTGGATCTTTGCTTTTTTTCCGGCGGGTTCTGTCAGTTATGCCAGGAGTCTAGTGGAACGTTCGAGTAAATTTGGAGCTTTTTTGATTGCTGTTTGTGGAATCACTCTGTGCACAAAATAGCTGCCATAGTTAGTTACCTACATAACAACAATGACTGCACTTCCAAACGTAATTGGTTGTATGTGAAATCATTTGAGGCATTTCTGAAAAGTGTGGTATGGCCTCAAAACTGCGACTAAGCTCATGATCTATAGGGCTCCTGTATGGCTCAGAGTCATGGACCATGTACACTAGACATCAAGTCGCTGGAGAAATATCATCAACCATGTCTTCGCAAGATCCTACAAACCCCCCTGGGAGGACAGGCGCACCAACATCAGTGTTCTCGTCCAGTCTAACATCCCCAGCCTTGAAGTACTGACCACACTCGCTCAACTCTGCTAGTCAGGCCACATCGTTCGCATGCCAGACACGGGACATCCAAAGCAAGCGCTCTACTCTGAATTTCTTCACAGCAAACGAGGCAAAGGTGGGCAGCGGAAACGTTACAAGGACACCCTCAAAGCCTCCCTGATAAAGTGTGACATCCCCACTGACATCTGGGAGTCCTGGCCAAAGATTGCCCTAAGTTGAAAAGGTGCATCCGAGAGGGTGCTGAGCACCTCGAGTCTCATCGCCGAGAGCATGCAGAAATCAAACGCAGGCAGCGGAAAGAGCGAGCGACAAACCAGTCCCATCCACCCCTTCCCTCAACGACTCTCTGTTCCACCTGTGACAGAGTCTGTGGCTCTCGCATTGGACTATTCAGCCACCAAAGAACTCACTTCAGGAGTGGAAGCAAGTCTTCCTCGATTTCGAGGGACTGTCTATGACGATGATGGTATGGCAAGGTAAATGCAAGTCCCCTTCGAGTATTTGGCCACTTGCTACTACCTCTCCATCTCACTCTTTGTCAGCTCCCTCTCATGCAACTTCAGTTCCCATTTGAGTTGCCCTAAAGCTTACCCCCCTCCCCTGAGGGTTCCTCCAGCACCATTACAAGAACCAATGAATTGTGTTTAGAAGAAAAGAACAAATGGGGAGATCTGGCTCAAGTGATGGTCTGTCCCTACCCAACAATACCCACCCACCCGTATCTGCCGACAGAGGTGAGCAAAACTTGCCCAGGCAGATGATTAGTGCAGGTGGAAATTTCTCTTCCCAAAGGAAGTTGAGACAACAAATCTAATGTTGCCATTAAGATAACGTAATGTTGGATGCTTCCCATCACAGTACATAATTCTTTCAGTATTACTGCATGAAAGAAGGCATGCCAGGGTGATCAACATCTAGTGTAGTCTGATTGCCTGCATCTGCCAAGAAGTTATCTTTTGTTTCTGCAGGCCTTGGCACATTTACTTGGCAATGCCCACAGGCCCCTGAGTGCATCTCACTCTCTAACCAGTATTCTGTTCCTCTGGGGAGTGCAGTCAGAGCCAAGCCCATGGTCCCACGGGTAGCTCAGCTGCACGGGGAGAGATAGAGTGGAATAGCAATAGTGGTCGGGGATTCGATAGAGGAGCAGACAAGTGTTTCTGCAGCCGCAAATGTGACTCCAGGATAGTATGTTACCTCCCTGGTGCCAGGGTCAAGGATGTCACTGAGCGGCTGCAGGGCATTCTGGGGGAAGAGGGTGAACAACCAGAGTTTGTGGTCCAGAGAGGTACCAATGGCATAGGTAGAAAGAGGTTTGAAAATGACCTGCAGGAAGATTTTAGGGAGCTAGGAAAGAGATTAAAAGGCAGGGCCTCAAAGGTAGTAATCTCCAGATTACTCCCGGTGCCACATTCTGGTGAGTACAGAAATAGGAGGATAGAGCAGATGAATGTGTGGCTGGAAGGATGGTGCAGGAGAGAGGGCTTTAAGATTCCTTAGGCATTGGGACCACTTCTGGGGGAAGTGGGACCTGTACAAGCCGGACGGGTTACACCTCTGCACCTCAACAGAGCCGGGACCAATATCCTCGTAAAGCGGGGGTTGTTGCTAGTGCTGTTTGGAAAGCTGGAAATGGAAAGCAAAAAAGTAGACAATGAATTTGGAAGACAGAGGAAACAAGGGCTAGAAAATAGACAAACAGTCAGAGGGAGATAGAAGAGCAAATATGTAGGCAAATTTCTGAGAAGTGCAACAACTATAGGGCAGTAATAGGGGATTTCAACAACCCTAATAATAACTGAGATAAAATTAGTGTGAAAGGTATAGAGGGTGTGGAATTCCTAAAATGCATTCAGGTGAACTTTTTTAGTCAGTATAAAACAAGCCCAACAAGGGAGAGGGCGGTTCTGGACTTAGTTTTAGGGAATGAAGCTGGGCAGGTGGAAGGGGTATCAGTGAGAGAGCATTTTGGTGCTGGTGATCATAATTCAGTTAGATTTAGGGTTGTTATGGAAAAGGACAAAGATAGACCAGGAATAAAAGTTATCAATTGGGGGAAAAAGCCAATTTTGATAAGCTGAGAGGTGATTTAGCCAAAGTGGACTGGAAACAGCTACTTGAAGGTAAATCAGTGTCAGAGCAGTGGGAGGCCTTCAAGGAGGAGATCCGGAGGGTTCAGAGCAAGTATGTGCCCTTAAACAAAAAAGGGAGGGACTAACAAACTTGGAGCCCCCTGGATGCCAAAGGACATACAGGATAGGATAAAGAAAAAAAAAAGGAGGCTTATGACAGATACCGAGGGCTCAATACTGCAGAAACTCTAGAGGAGTATAGAAAGTGCAGGGGTGAAATTAAAAAGGAAATTAGGAAAGCAAAGAGAGAGCATGAAAACATTTTGGCAAGTAAAATCAAGGAAAGCGCACAATGTCTTATACATACATTACGAGTAAGAGGATAACTAAAGAAAGAGTAGAGCCTATTAGAGACCATAAAGGTAATGTGTGTGTGGAGGCGGAAGACGTGGGGTATGGTTCTTAATTTGAGGAGAAATTTCTTCACCCAGAGGGTGGTGGGGGTCTGGAACTCTCTGCCTGAAAGGTTGGTAGAGGTAGAAACCCTCACCACATTTTAAAAAGGAATTGGATATGCACTTGAAGTGCTGTAACCTACAGGGCTACGGACCAAGAGCTGGAAAGTGGGATTAGGTTGTATAGCGTGGACACAATGGGCCAAAATGGCCTCCTTCTGTGCTATAAGTTTCTATGATTCTATGTTGCTGCCGTTTTGCGGTGTGGAGAAGCAGATGTGCCATTGCTACCCTGAAGTTTCGGGCCGTAGTCTGAAACTTGGCCCCGATTCCTTGCAGCCATATTGCCATTGATCAAGTGTGAACTCTCCTTCGCTTCAGAAGATCCCAAAGCTATGTGTCAAAACAGAGGGCTAAGTTTGCAAAACCTGGCAGCGAAAACTATGGGAAGATCAGGCTCAAATTTCTGCTTTATAGTCAAAATACATTGCCAGCCATGTGGAAGTGTAAAATAATCCCATGACCCAAATTTTGAGGAAGTCTTTTAGTCGTTTAAATGCTAGCCAAAATCATTTCTGGACCACTAGCAAAGGTCAATTAATATTTCCAGCTGTTATAATTTGCATGATTTCAGCTTGTCTCAATTTCCATGGTGTGGTTTATTGGTACTATTATTAGCTTGTGAAAACACAAAATACCACATTAGTAATAAGATATTATTTCTGTTGCCTGCCCATCTTTTGTGATATCCTGTCTGTAGTCATATGCCAATATTTTTAAAAAGAATTACAGCCTCCTGACTGCTTTAGAACTTCTAAGCAAAAACATGTTTGTTAAAGTACTGAAATGTAATCTTTAATGCCTTACATTTATGAAATGCTATAACCATCGGCTACATCACGATGATACTTTTGTCATGCAATTATCTTTCAAAAGTTGTTACAATAGCTGCCCCCGTGACTCAATCACCTCCAATTTCCCCTCCAAATCACACACCATCCTGATTTAGACATATATTGGTATTCTTCCATTGCCAATGGGTCAATATCCCTCTAGGCATATACACAATGCCAATTTCAATAATTGATGGTAGTAAGCAACAAAATATGAATTGCTTTTAAATAATGTTTTTATTAAAAGTGCTTTTGAAGAAGTTATGCAGATTATACCGAAGAGAACTTTCTACCAACAAATTCCATATTTAATACTATAATGGAAGTACCATCATTTCAAGGACTGTAGTGGTTCAAGAAGACAGACCACCAACACCTTCTCAGGGCCACTGGAGAAGGACAGTAAATGATACCTTCCAGCATCACCAACATCTGAAAACAAATGGAAAAAACCAAGCCAAATTATTAAACACAAAACCCTTATTTTCACACAACGCAGACCTGGGTAGGTACATTTTATATTGATGTGCTCATAGTCTGCCTGCCTCTAGGCATATACACAATGCCAATTTCAATAATTGATGGTAGTAAGCAACAACACATGAATTGCTTTTAAATAATGTTTTTATTAAAAGCGCTTTTGAAGAAGTTATGCAGATTATACCGAAGAAAACTTTCTACCAATAAAGGAGGAAGCAATGTTGGATCTAGTTCTGGGAATGAAGTGGGAAGTATAAGTGGACAGAAAGTTAGTCACTAAAGTGGGTACTGAAGGTAGTGAATTGATCTGACACGTGAGCTGGTTCAGATTAAAAGGGCCTATCAGTATTAGGAGGTTGTGAGAAGTTGGGAGTTCCTCTACCCCAATAGATAATATATCACCGATTGTATGTAAAACTCGCTTACAAATGATAGAAAATGGCCATATAACATAAAATGAAAACTTACATATTCAGTACATTTAAGGGAACAACACCTACTAATAAAGCTCCAAGGACAGCAGGGAGTAAGCTGTCTGGAAACATAGATAGGATGATGCTGCAGCTGCACTCATGGAAAAGGGATAGTTTTGGCCGATAAGAAGCCAGGTGCACAACAAACCATGGGGAGCAATGTTAAACAACACGTCAGGAAAAATCAAAGCAAGAGTACCACTGTAAAACAACACATTCCAGAAGGCTGACACACTATGGGAGATGGAAAGGTTGGGAAGCCACTCAGCAGCCAGTCTGATGAGGGTCAATGAAGCTCCGCTGATAAGCTGTAGGCCAACTGGTGGTCATAGAAGTTTTGTAGGAGGGTCGCACACCTTGTATAAAGATGTGTGAAGAACCTTTATTCTTTGAAGGTTCATTACTGAACTCTTCCCCTGCATATGCTTGAATAAAGATCGGTTGAACCAAGGTTTCATCTGAGTGATTCCTATATGGGCGGGTGTCGACTCCTTATATCAGGGAGACCACCTTGAAGAAGAGAAGTCTTTTTACCCCAACATGGGGTAAGTGGAGAGTATTTCAGTGAGAGAGCATTTGGGGAACAGTGATCATAATATCATCAGGTTTAGAATAGTTATGGAAAAGCATATGGTACAGTCAAGCATAAAAATACTTAACTGGAGGAAAGCTAACTTCAGCGAGTTCAAAAGCGATCTGGCCAAGGTAGATTGGAATTAAAAATTGGTAGGGAAAACAGTAATTAAACAATGGGAGGCCTTCGAAGAAGGTACAGACTAGCCATATTTTCATGAGGGGGAACAGAAATGCATCCAAAGCTAGAGCTCCCCAACAAAAATATATTCCAGTGAGGAAAGAGAAGGGAGAAGCATCCGTGGCTAACTAAGGAAGTAAAGGATGGTATCAAATTGAAAACAATGGCATACAATGTGGTCAAGATTAGTGGGAGGCCAGAGGTTTGTGAAATTTTTAAAAACCAGCAGAGGACAACTAAAAAAAAAAATAAAGAGAGAGAAGATGGATTTTGAGAGTAAACTAGCAAGAAATATAAAAACAGACAGTAAGAGCTTCTACAGGTATATAAAAAGGAAGAGGGTAGCTAAAGTAAACGTTGGTCCCCGAGCGGATGAGACTGGGGAATTAATAATGGGGAACTGGGAAATGGCAGAGACTTTGAACAAATATTTTGTATTGTTCTTCACAGTAGAAGACAATAAAAACATCCCTATAATAGATAATCAAGGGGCTATAGGGAGGGGGGAAGTTAATACTATCACTAAAAAAAAAAGTATTTGGTAAAATAATAGGACTAAAGGCAGACAGGTCCCCTGGACCTGATGGCCTGCATCCAAGTGTCTTAAAATAAGTGGCTGCAGAGATAGTGGATGCATTGGTTGTAATCTACCAAAATTCCCTGGAGTCTGGAGAGGTCCCAGCAGATTGGAAAACTGCAAATATAACGCCTCTATTTAAAAAAAGGAGGGAGACAGAAAGCAGGAAACTATAGACCAGTTAGCCTGACATCTGTCGTTGGGAAAATGCTGGAGTCCATTATTAAGGAAGCAGCAGCAGGACATTTGGAAAATCATAATGCAGTCAAGCAGAGTCTACATGGTTTTATGAAAGGGAAATCATGTTTGACAAATTTGCTGGAGTTCTTTGAGGATGTAACGAACAGGGTGGATAAGGGGGAACCAGTGGATGTGGTGTATTTGGATTTCCAGAAGGCATTCGATAAGGTGCCACATAAAAGGTTACTGCACAAGCTAAGAGCTCACGGGGTTGGGGGTAATATATTAGAATGGATAGTGGATTGGCTAACTAACAGAAAACAGAAAGTCGGGATAAATGGGTCATTTTCTGGTTGGCAAACGGTGACTAGTGGGGGGGGGGGCATAGGGATCGGTGCTGGGGCCACAACTATTTACAATCTATATTAATGACTTGGATGAAGGGACCGAGTGTAATGTAGCCAAGTTTGCTGATGATACAAAGATAGGTGGGAAAGCAAGTTGTGAGGAGGACACAAAGAATCTGCAAAGGCTTATAGACAGGCTAAGTGAGTGAGCAATCATTTGGTAGATGGAGTATAATGTGGGAAAGTGAGAGGTTATCCATTTTGGCAGGAAAAATGAAAAAGCAAATTATTATTTAAATGAAGAGAGATTACAAAATGCTGCAGTACAGAGCGGCCTTGTGCATGAAACACAAAACATTTTTTTAAGCAGGGTAGGAGGCCTCATCATGGTGGTGGAGCGGAGTGGACATCACTAGCGGGGCAGAAGTGGGGATGGGACTGAGTCTCCACCGCTGTCAGTCATCAGCGCCACGCCGATGATGTCATCGCGCTGGCGTGTCAGCACGTCTCTCCCCTTTCGTGAAAGGTGAGAGTTGCTGCGAGCTCTGCATCTTTTTCAGTTAGGTCCACTGAGCCACCAGAGAGGGTTTTGGCCGGGCCAGCAGCCCGTCTCGCAAGAGGGGTTGCCAGGTTGACTGTTAGCGGCTCGGCCAAACCTGGGGGCATAATTGTCGGCCCAACCAGGCAGTCGGCCGACAAAAAAAATAAAATGGCGTCGCCGACGGCGCCACCTCTGGTAGCCACGCCCCCTACCAACGAGGCCCGACAAGGATTGGACCGACATTAAAAGCTGTCGGGGGCACCGAGCGGAGGCTGGGAAACTTTTGCAGGTGAATTTACTTCCCAGGGCGGCTCCGTTGCAGAGCGCACTCTGATGACGTGTTTAAGACACATCTGCAAGAGCGGGGCGGATCATCACACTGCAGCAAAAAGCCCCCAGGTAAATTTAGCGAGCGTCGGCGAGGCCTCATTGGGAGGATGAATTTCGGCTTCATTGTGTTTGACTAACTTGATCGAGTTCTTTGATGAAGTAACGAACAGGGTGGATGTGGTAGTATGGTTGATGTTGTGATTGTGGACTTTCAAAAGACATTTGAGAAAGTATCACCTAATCGACTTGTTGGAAAAATTAAAGCTAATGGGATTAAAGGACAGTGGCAGCCTGGATACAAAATTGGCTAAAGGGAGAGTAGTGTTGAACGGTTGTTTTACAGACTGGAGAGAGGTACACAGTGGTGTTCCCAGGGCTCGGTATTCAGACCACGGCACTTTTTGATACCTGAACTTAGGTATAGAGGTCATCACTTCAAAGTTTGCAAATGATAAGAAACTCAGAAATGTAGTAACTCATGGGTTCTCAATCTTTTTGCTTCTGAGGCACCCCTCCTGTGTTATAAAAGTTCCACGGATCCCCTGTAACACAACACAAGTATTTATTCTGTATAAAAAATTTTTATACAATTAAATATATATATTTCTTATTATTTGTGTTTTATTTACTGAATATAAAACGAAGAGGATACCTTCACTCTCAAACAGAACTTTCCAAACATGGTGTCGAACTTAGACTCATTCTAGGCTGAGCCTGAGGAGAGTTTTCCTCCAAGAATAATCCTTGATCTACATTTTGACTCTTCACAACTTCAGACTATTTGTCTGCCTGAGTCGGACTTGGACTTAAATTCTGACTTTCTCTTGGACTGATTTCTAGTACATTTGATGTAGGATATGCTACTGGTTCTGTACTTGTAATAACTCTATCGATGAGGCAGAAGTAATCAAATCATTCCAACTTTCAACTCCTTCCACATCTGTAGGTAAAATATGATCAATGTGAACAAACCTAACTTGTCCATGATCAAATATCTTGACCAAATATGTGTGAGGACCAGATATCTTCACCACTCTTCCTGGTAATCACTTTAACCATTTATGGTGGTGGTTCTTCACTCTAACTTTCTGATTTAATTTCACACTTCTCTCTTACTCTACCTCTGTCATGATTCTCTTTCTGTCTTAATTGTTTCTCTTCTATGGACTGTGCCAAGTTCGGCTTTATTAACGAGAACCTGGTTTGTGGCTGTCATTTGAGAAACAACTCTGCTGGTGTTCTACCAGTAGTTGTATGAGGAGTACTCCAATAAGTAAGCAGAACATCAGCCAATTTGTGGTCTAATGGTAACTGCTGTTTTACAATTTGTACTGTGCACTCTGCTGCACCATTGGAACAGGGTGGTACGATGGAACCTTGGTATGTTTCACACCATTTTTGCTCGTGAACTGTGCAAATTTTTCTGAACAAAATTGTAGCCCAATTTCCGACATAATCTCTTCTGGGAGGCCATGTGAAGAAAATAATCTTTGCAAGTTGTCTAGTGTTTTACTTGTTATTTTCCGCATCGGAAACACCTCTACCCACTTCAAATGGCTATCAATCACAATGAACAATTGCTGTCCTTCTGGCTCAGCAACATTTATATGTAACCTTTGCCTCACCATGGGAGGCCATTTTCATGGCTGTAATAGTGGTGTAATGGTGGGTTTCTTGGTTACCGATTGACATGTTGTACACTGACAAACGATGTACTCTATGGGCTAAACTTTCCATTGAGATTCCAGTTACCATTTAACCGCTGAGATTGAGTTTAACGCCCATATTTGATTAAAAATGGAAACTAACGCCCAATTCTCAGCCATTTATCACCGGCGTAACTTTCGACATACAATTAACGCCGGGAATTAGCTGAATCACCCGGCCATATTTTTTTAATAAAATCTGATGTCATGACTCATGCATCACCCAGAAGACTGTTTATAATGTAAACTAAAACCCAAATACGGGCAGATTATCACCGAGTGCTACTTTTGGCATCTCACCCATATACCGCCCAAATGATCGTCTGCCCAAAAAGGTGCTCAAGTAAAATTGCACTCACCTGACCGTAACCATTTTGTAATTGGGAGGACTTTTCATAAAAGGCTGCTTCAAGTTCATAGGAGCATTGAAGTAATTCGTGGGTGCTTTTAAGTTGGTTTTAAAATCTCTTGACAACCATCTAGTCACATTGTGGTGAATTTTGAGTTTCTGTGCTTTAAGAGGACAATGTAATAATTTTCAAGACTTAATAGGGCATTTATAGTGATGGGGCCTGTAATTTCTCAGCCAGTATTGATGACTACTCACATGCTACAGAGTCGAGATGGGAGAAGGTTTATTGAAGAGCATTATTTGCCCAATCAAAGAGGTGGCAGACTGCTGAAGAGGAGGAGACCTTACACCCAACGCATTTACAGGGACAAGCGATCATACTTGGACTTGTCCGATAACACGTGCCCTAGAAGGCTCCGCTTCCGAAAGGAGGTATTCAGTGAGATATGCCAGCTTATCTTCCAGGGAGCTCTGCAGCCTACCAGTACCATCAGGACCGCACTGCCCGTTGAGGTCAAGCTTACTGCGGCACTTCCCTTCTATGCATCGGGCTCCTTTCGGGCCTCAGCTAGCAACATTTACAGTATCGCTCAGCAGGCCACACATTGCTGCATTCGACAGGTGACTGAAGCCCTTTACCCTTGCAGGATGGATTTTATGAATATCTCTATGACCAGGGAGGCAAGACTGAGAGGGCTTTGGATTTCTCGAGAATAGCAAACTTCCCCAAGCTGTAGGGAGCAATAGACTGTATGCACATCATCCTGCGAGCACCTTTTCAGGATGCAGAAGTATTTCGGAACCGAAAGAGATTCCACTCCCTGAATGTGCAACTCGTTGTCAACCACAAGCAAATAATAATGGCAGTAAATGCAAAATTTCCAGAGAGCATCCATGATGCGCACATCTTGTGTGAGAGCACTGTCTCTGACCTGTTTAACAGTCAGCCACAAGGGCACAGTTGGATGCTGGGGGATAAAGGATATGGCCTTGCCAGCTGGCTCATGACCCCCTTGCATTAGCCCCAGATGGAAGCCGAGAAGCGCTACAACGAAAGTCATATAGCCACATGCTCGTTGAAAAGACAATTAGAGTGCTTAAGCAACGCTTCAGATGCCTGGACCACTCAGGAGGCGACTTACAATATCACACTGAGCAGGTCGCTGAGTTCATTGTGGTGTGCTGCATGTTGCATAACTTAGCTATCAGGAGGGGACAAGAATTGCCAGATGGGACTGCCGGTCCACCTCAGGAGAGAGGGGAGGCAGAAAAGGAGGACGAGGAGGTGGACTAGGACCTCGGCGAGGACAATCAGGCTGGCGTTGAAACCATGCCCCCACCTCACCCTAGACCACAGGAAAAGCCCCATGGTAGTTGTGCAACTGCGAGACTGTCGAGTCAGCAACTCATAAATGAACGTTTTGCTTGAAGTTACGTTGGTGACGGGAACAGGTGCATTACGTTACGTTTCTTCCCTGCCTGGTCTGGCCTGGCCATTGTTTGCAAGCTTTGTATTGATGTTTAACGTTTCTGTTATTGGAAGACACTGCACAACAATGTTCAGTTCATTAAAAAATATTTAATGATTATAACATTTTTTAAGAATTTTTTTAACAAACACCCATCTACCCCCCATCCCCACCCCAACAGTGAAAATATTTAAAATAACAGTAGCAAAAGCATAATATATAACAGTATAACAACAACAAACTTTCAAAAACAATTATAAATCTAACTAACACCCACCCACCCAATAGTCAACAAATTTATTAATAAATAATAATACAAAAAACAAAAAAATACAGTCCCCCCTCCCCTACTTGGGGCTGCGTCTCGCCTTGCCTTTACCCGCCTCCCCCCCCGCCCCTGGTCTGAATCCCCCTCTCCCACACTTGCACCCTCCCTTTTACCCACACCAAGCCACCTTGTAGCAGGGCACCTCGAGCACTGTTGCTGTGTGGGGGGGCTGAGAGTGACAGATTCACAGATGAGGCTGGAGAGGACATTTCCAAAGAAGTGTCCTCCGAGTCAGAAGCAACTGCTTCCTCCTGACTTGCATCCATCGACAATGGCGGCATGGCATCTTGGGGTGCAGTGCCGTATCCCGAGACCACAGCCTGCCGTCTGGCATCCGTGGAATCGGCTATTCTCTACATTTCCGCAACCATCCGCAACATCTCCTCCGGGACTATCTACAGTCGGAGCGGCAACGTGTCCAGTTAACCCGACCATTGCCTGGAGGAGCCCTTGACCAATGTCGACGCTCGTCCGAGACAGTGGTACCATGTCCAGGTTGACTGCTGCCGGTCTGGGAGCAATCTGACCTCGCCGAACCAATCTCTGCGGGGTCGGTGCAGGCATTGAACCACTCGGGGTGCCCTGCTGCAAGGAGCTTGGCCCCGCGGCTTCTTTGGTGGACGAGGACGTGGCCGCAGGAACATTGGAAGAATCTGCTGCAGGCTCTTCCTCCACCTCCTCACTGTCCTCAGCGGACAAGAGCACTTGCACAAGCAGAGGAGAGGCTCTTGCTCCAGGCCTCCAGACACTGCCTGGGGAGGCTGGAGATCCTGGCTGGATAGCCTAGGGAGGCTGGGGAGGCTGGGGAGCCTGTAAAGCCTGGGGACCTAGAAAACAAATGAGGTTAGTAGAAGAGAAGGGGATGCCAGGGTGACATGAGAATGCTTATGCTATGCAGGCATATTTACAAGGAGCAACACTGCTGCTATAAATATCGCTGACAGATGTCACATATAATTAACATCATGATAGTACAGAATCTGCATGGCATTACAATGATATTTCTTGATCCCATCATTAATTACATAACATTATATCAATCATATATTATACTGAAATGGCATTAAATTACTTTAAATAACCAATAGTTTATACATTACTCACGTGCCACAATAACAGGTTCAGCACTACCACGGGTGGCCGAACGATTGTGGACCCCCACTAAATCCAATGCCTGCTCCTCGAGGTTGGTGAGTTGGCACAGATTTGCCGGTCCTCCTCAAGTCCACCTCTGCTCTGCCCGGTTTTTGGGCAGTTTCCTTTGCAAAGGTGACAAGAGCATGGCATAAGCTCATTGCCTCGGCACTATTGCAAATATACAGATATTAACAGATACTATTACTATTACACAACACACAGAACACACAGATAATCCACAATTAGTCATCACCCTTGCTATTCATCGTTAACGTTATATGCTAATACGCTTTGCATGCAATTGAATGCATGTTTATATCTACGGTCTGAGAATAAATTTAATAAGATCAAGGTTAGGAACTAACACATGACACCAAGATTACCAGCTTAATTACAATCCAGCAGATCTACATTTGAATTAATGAGTCATTGCATCATTACAATTTATAAATTTAATACTTATTCTGCCGGAGCCAACAAGGTCGTTCCAGCGCTTGCGCCACTGGTTCAGCTCATGGACATCATGTGCTGCCAATGAGACCACTTCGGCAATCTCCACCCATATTCTCTGATATACCCCGGGGGGTGGGGGGGGGGCGTTCCCACAACCACCCGGGTCAATTGGGCCCAACGCGTTTCCACCTCGTAGACTAGGTCAGCATTTGCCTCCTCTGAAAAATACTTGGCACACCTTCTGTCACCCATCTCTCCCACCTCACCCAGATCACTCCCTTCACCCACCTCCTCCACCTCTATGACATCACTCAACATGGTCTCCTCTACGTGTTCCATTATTTATTTATAATTATTTTCAGTTATTCCCCTCAAAAAACAATTCTTCAATATCCAGTCAACAAAACTAGCTTTCCAACCACACTCGAGTCTCTTGCTCTCTCTCTCTCTCTCCGTTAGATGTCCCCTGACTTCCCGAAGCGCGGGAAAAGTTAATCGCCTAAAAAAAACACACGCATGCGCAGAATGGCCGTTACTATGGACGCCGGCCTTGTACAACGGAATAAATCGCTAACGCCCATTTCACATCGTTATGGCTAATGCCCAAATTAAAAAATCGAAACTAGCGGTTTTTAAAATGGGCGATATTCTGGCGATCCCGAAAAATAATAATATCACTAACACTGGAAATATGGCCCAAAGATCCTGATGGAAAGTCTATCTAGCTCAGGCTACCATAAGTAACCGCGTGCAAAACTCTTGGTCAAGCATATTCCCAGGTGCTGGTCATGAAGATCTCCTAATAATTTGGACCTGAATTTATTTGCAATAACTACTCTTGCACTCCACATGATACAATCGTTACCCACGGACAATTCATTCCTATGAACCAAGTATGGATGAATATCTTTCTCGGTTACCTGGTTTGGCCAGCCATTTGCAATGTACTCATACACCTTTGACATAACTGGGTCACGTTTGGTTGCTCTACCAATCTCTTCAACTGTGACTAGCAGTTCATCAATGTTTGAAAAATAGAACACTTCGTCCCTATCGGTTGTAACTTGTGATGGGGAAGGTAACCTGGACATAGCATCAGCATTACTGTGATCAGCTGATTGCACTCAATATCATATTTATATGCTGACAAAATCAAAGCCCATCTCTGCATTCGAGCTGCAGCTAAGATTGGAACTGGGGACTTTGGATGGAGGATTGCTGTCAGGGGCTTATGGTTCGTAACGATAGTAAACTTACGACCATACAAGTATTTGTGGAACTTCTTGACCCCAAAATTTAATGCCAAAGCTTCTCTTTCGATTTGCGCATTATTACGCTCAGTGACACTGAGAGTGCGTGAAGCAAAAGCAATTGGTCTCTCCTCTCCACTATATAATAAATGAGAGATCACTGCCCCAACTCCATATGCAGAGGCATCACATGCTAGCTTGATTTCCTTAGATATATCAAAGTGAGCTAACATGGTGCTCTCTACCAACTGGCTTTTACATTCCTTGAATGCTACATCACATTCTTCTGACCACTTCCAATGGACCTGTTTTTTCAACAGCTCATTCAGTGTAGCACTGTAGCCAAATTTGGTAGGAACTTTCGATAATTGTTCAAAAGACCCAAAAATGATCGAAGTTCAGTGACATTCTTGGGAGTGGGTGTGTTTCTTATAGATTTTACTTGGTTGGATGTAAACCATCTTTATCTACTCTGTGCCCTAAGTACTCCACTGAGTTTTGAAATAACTCACGGTTGCGTGCAAACACTTGTACTCTGTGCTTCTCTAGCCATTAGAGCACTTCATTCAAAACATTATTATGGATTTGCCTGTTTGGTGCTGAAATGAGTATGTCAACTAAATAACATACTACCCCTTCAATGCCTTGCAGAATCTGGTTCACCACCCCTTGGAATATGGCGAGGGTGGAAGACACTCCAAATGGTAGCCTATTAAATTGATATATGCCTAGATGATTATTTATAATCTTGGACTCCTCATTTAGCTCCAGTTGTAAGATCCAACCTTGAGAAGATGTGACCACCTGTCAGCATTGTGAACAAATCTTCTACATTTGGCAATGTATTGGGGAGATTACCCTCTAGAACCTGGTTTACGGTTACTTTATAATCACCACACAACCTTACCTTACCATCGGACTCTGTTACAACAACAATAGGTGTAGCCCAATTACATCGATCTATCTTAGAGATAATGTTCTCAGTCTCTAGTCTTTTGAGTTCTTGCTCAACTGAGTGCATATGGTACGGGACGTGGCTTGCAGTAAACTGGTTTAGCGTCCTTCTGTACCCTGACACTCACCTTGAAGCCTTGGATCGGACTGCCTATTTTACAGAACACCTTCGGATACTTCTTGATGACATCATCCTTCGATGCAAATCTTGTTTCAACATGAAAAATCTCATTCCAATCCAGCTTCAGTGATCCCAAACAATTTCTTCCGAGTAAGGAAGGCTTGTCTCCTGCCACTACTAAGAGAGGCAAGCTCTAAAATTGATCCTTGCATTTCATCGGTACGGTGATACGACCTACCACAGGAATTTTCTCTCCTGAGTAGCTTCACAGCTCTACCTTGGCTTTCTCCAATGGAAAATCACGCAATTTGTCAAGATATAGCGATTCTGGTACTATGCTCACAGATGCACCAGTGTCGATTACCATGGGTATCTTGGTTCCTGCAATGTCTACTTGGGTGATGATACTACTTGAATCGCTGTGAGATAACGTTGTGCTCCTGATGACGTGTATCTCTTCATCTTGTTGTTTTTCTTCCATGCTATGTAGTCTCTGAGGATTTCTACTTATAGCCTTGAAAGTTGGTTTACTCTTCAGTTGGCATGCCTTCACAAGATGCCCTGTAAAAGAAATAATCTGCTTCACATATGGACAACTTTGAGCAATGTGTTGTCCCAGGCACCGATAGCATGACTTCCATGTACTGTTACCTTCACCAATTGCTGAGGCCTCGGGGCCCAACGGCCTTTTTTTCAGCATCATCATCATAGGCAGTCCCTCGAAATTGAGGAAGACTTGCTTCCACTCTAACAGTGAGTTCTCAGGTGACTGTACAGTCCAATATGGGAATTACAGCCTCTGTCACAGGTGGGACAGACAGTCGTTGAAGGAAAGGGTGGGTGGGGAGTCTGGTTTGCCGCATGTTCCTTCTGCTGTCTGTGTTTTTGGTTTCTGCATGCTCTCGGCGATGAGACTCGAGGTGCTCAGCACCCTCCCAGATGCTCTTCCTCCACTTTGAGTGATCTTTGGCCAGGGATTCCCAGGTGCTGGTGGGGATGTTGCACTTAATCAAGGAGGCTTTGAGGGTATCCTTGTAATGTTTCCTCTGCCCACCTGGGGCTCGCTTGCCGTGTAAGAGTTCCGAGTAGAGCGCTTGCTTTGGGAGTCTCGTGTCGGTCATGCAGATGATGTGGCCCTGCCCAACAGAGCTGGTCGAGTGGTCAGTGCTTCGATGCTGGAGAGGTTGGCCTGATCGAGAACACTGACTTGGTGCGTCTATCCTCCCAGGGGATTTGCAGGATCCTGCAGAGGCAGCACTAGTGGTACATCTCCAGCGCTTTGAGGTGTCTAGTGTATGGTCCACGTCTCTGAACCATATAGGAGGGCGGGTATCACTACTGTAAGATTGGTGCCAGATTTGAGGTCCTGGTCTTCAAATACTCTCTTCTCTTTTAATCTGCAGGCAATTCACCTTGGTTATCCGATGACTGGAAATGGCTCGAAATTCTCAGGAGTATTGGTCGGCCATATCCGTTGACATAGCTGTCTGACAAGCTAAATCAAAAGTCAAGTTAGGAGTTGTCAACAATTTTCTTCTGATCACTTCATTTTTCTTCCATAAACAAAGCGGTCATGCAACGTTCGGTCCTGAAAGTTTCCGAAATGACAGTGAATGGATAGCTTTTCTAATGCTACGTTGTACTCACTGATACTTTTGTCACTGAATTGATCTCGTGTTCCTTAACGATAACTTTCAGCAATTTCCAGGGGCTCAGGACTGTAGTGCTGTTCTAACTTAGTTAGAATCTCCATAAGTGATGTGTCCTTTGGCTTGATGGGAAGAAGCATGTTTTTCAGGGTTTCTTACACCCAGGGGCCTGCTTCAGTCAGGAAAATAGCCCATTTTCTTTCTAAAATCAATCCAATTACTGTTTTCATCATTGGGGACTTCGATGATACTATTTGCAATGAAATACATTTCTAGCCGCTCCACATAGTCTCTTGGTGCCCTATTACTCTCCTAGGCGCAGCCATCTGGCCTCTTCAGTTCAGCCAAGTGTGCTTGTAATTGATGTTATGTATGTAACTATGTAATACTTGCCACCAGAGGGCGCGAATGTTGGAGTCCAAATGGTCACCTGCACACACGTGCAGGGCGAGTATAAAAGATTGGCTGCCATGTTGTTTAGGCACTCTGGAGTTGTAATAAAGGAGACACTAAGGTCACACTAAGTTTAGCTCACAGTACTCAGCCTATTGGAGTTCTTCTATACACAATAACTGGTGACGAGTAACAGAATATGAACCTTCACACAACCATGGCTGCCATTGGAATATTAGAGAGATTTCTAGAGGGTGATGATTGGGAAGCCTTCGTCAAGCGTCTCGACCAGTACTTCGTGGCCAACGAGCTGGAAGGAGACACTAACATGGCCAAGCGCAGGGCAGTTCTCCTCACTGTCTGTGGGCCTAAAATATACGGCCTCATCAAGAATCTGCTCGCACCGACAAGACCAATGGAGAAAGAATATACAGAGTTGGTTCGGGACCACCTCAAACTGAAGGAGAGTATCCACATGGCCAGATATCGTTTTTACACGAACCATCGCTCCGGGGGCCAGGACCTGGCGGATTATGTCACCGACCTGAGACGCCTCGCGGGACCTTGCGGTTTTGGAGCTATGTTGGGGCAAATGCTGCGGGACTTTTTCGTGCTGGGCATCAGCCACGAGGTCATTCTCCGAAAGCTGCTGGCTGCTGAAACCCTAGACCTGAGCAGGGCTCAGTGCTGGGACCCCAGCTCTTTACAATATACATTAATGATTTAGATGAAGGAATTGAGTGTAATATCTCCAAGTTTGCAGATGACACTAAACTGAGTGGTGGTGTGAGCTGTGAGGAGGATGCTAAGAGGCTGCAGGGTGACTTGGACAGGTTAGGTGAGTGGGAAAATGCATGGCAGATGGAGTATAATGTGGATAAATGTGAGGTTATCCATTTTGGGGGCAAAAACATGAAGGCATAATATTATCTGAATGGCGGCAGATTAGGAAAAGGGGAGTTGCAACGAGACCTGGGTGTCATGGTTCATCAGTCATTGAAGGTAGGCATGCAGGTACAGCAGGCGGTGAAGAAGGCAAATGGTATGTTGGCCTTCATAGCTAGGGAATTTGAGTATAGGAGCAGGGAGGTCTTACTGCAGTTGTACAGGGCCTTGGTGAGGCCTCACCTGGAATATTGTGTTCAATTTTGGTCTCCTAATCTGAGGAAGGACGGTTCTTGCTATTGAGGGAGTGCAGCGAAGGTTCACCAGACTGATTCCCGGGATGGCTGGACTGACATATGAGGAGAGACTGGATCAACTGGGCCTGTATACACTGGAGTTTAGAAGGATGAGAGGGGATCTCATAGAAACATATAAGATTCTGACGGGACTGGACAGGTTAGATGTGGGAAGAATGTTCCCGATGTTGGGGAAGTCCAGAACCAGGGGACATAGTCTTAGGATAACGGGTAGGCAATTTAGGACTGAGATGAGGAGAAACTTCTTCACTCAGAGAGTTGTTAACCTGTGGAATTCTCTGCCGCAGAGAGTTGTTGATGCCATTTCATTGGATACATTCAAGAGGAAGTTAGATGTGGCCCTTACGGCTAAAGAGATCAAGGGGTATGGAGAGAAAGCAGGAAAGGGGTATTGAGGGAATGAACAGCCATGATTTAATTGAATGGCGGTGCAGGCTCGAAGGGCTGAATGGCCTACTCCTGCACCTATTTTCTATGTTTCTACGTTTTTAACCCTTCGGCTGGCAGAGGTAGCACTTACGCAGGGGTAAGTGTCTTCAGCTGATGGAGGCAGCACTTGCACTGGTTTCAGGGGCTTCGGCTGGGGGAGGGATGCACTTGCGCTGGGGTAAGGGACTTCGGCTGGAACTTGGTGGCTTTTGGGGAAATCTATCCTCTGTGGCTTCTGAAGTCAAAATGGATCGAATTACAAATTGGAAAGTCAGTCAGCACTTGGGCTGGATGGTTCCAGTTACGCATTCCAGAGGAACTTCAGGATGTGGCTTATCCTCCAAGGGGACCAATCAGCATTAGGTCATGTGAAACTGGAGAGCCAATCAAAGAAGCGGCTGCCTTTCAGTTAATACAAATAGACGGATCCATAAATAAATGTGGGTGAATAAATAAATAGTGAAAAAGGACCTTAGCCCAGAAAACCAGATTGTAGAATTAGCATCCGAAATTAGAGGAGCATTTATCATATAGACTGTTCAAACCAAATTGGCTAAATTAGGTTACTTTAGATCTAGTATTATCTAATGAGACAGGGGTAATTAGTAATATAATAAAGGATCCTCTGGGGAAGAATGATTATAATGTGACAGAATTTGAGAATGATGTGGTTAAGTCCAAAACGCAGGTCTTAAATTTAAACAAAGCCAATTACGGAGGTTTGAGGGGCGAGTTGGCTAAGGTACATTGGGAAATTAGAATAAAATATATGACAGTAGATATACAATGGCAAACATTTAAATAAACAATTCAGAATTCTTAACAAATATACATTCCCTTGAGGAATAAAGGGCTAAAAATTGGATATGGCCAGAGCACAGGCAGTGTCACGGCCCAACGATGTTAAGCTTCACCGGGTCAAGATTGTCTGGATAGCACACAAAATTCATGCTCAGTCCTCATTAACATGATTATAGTGCTGATCTCAACGCTAACCCTGTTGCTCATTGGCCTACCACTCAACAGGTGGGCCAGAATCGAGTCCAGTCTAATTCTCAGTCATGTTTGGCACAGGCTTTATTCAGTACTTAAAGAGGAGGGGCATTGATGCTACAGCACTTCATTCTCAATCTGGTTCGAACACCACATGAAAGTAGACGGCAGTGGAAGCAGATGGCTGAACCTCAGCACATGGAGAGAGTCCGTTGATTCTCAGATGCAGCTCTTAAGGCATTGGTGGTGGCCATGGAGAGGAGGCGGGCTGTCCTCTTCCCACAGATTGGCAGGAAGCCCTAGCCCCAAGCATCTAGAAGGCTCTGGTAGGAGATAGCCGACAATGTGACGGCCAGCACCGTGGTCCCAGGTCGGCGATCTAGTGCCGCAAGAAGTTTAATGACCTCACACGGCCGGTCAAGGTGAATGAAGGCTTCAGCAAATGCCATTACCATCTCAAGCCTCACACACTGCTCAATGCCCAGCATTCACCTACAAACAATTTCTACCTATCAACACAATCATAGCTTCAATTCACCCTCATAACCCTACCACTGCTGCAACACCCACACCCACTTTTGCACACATTGACAGCTATTTAAATATGGCAGCCACACCACACAAACGCATTGCACCACACTTGCTCACATACTTCCCTTTCTCTTGCAGGCCAAGGTGGTGCACAATGGCCAGAAGGAGTGGCAGTCAGGCAGGGGAAAAGCTGTCATGCAGGACCTCAGTCAACTGGAGGAGCGAGTGCTGGAGATCATTGGGCAGGAGGTCACGCAGGCCGTGGCAACCGGTGAGGTTGAAGCCATTGCGGACAACCATGGTATGCTCATTCCTAATCCTTCTTCTCACATCCCACTTGGCCCTCATCCCACAATCTCTTCTCACTTATTGATGCATATCTTGCTCCCCACCCCCCCAACCCCTGCCTCCCCGTACCATAACCCGACTCTTGTGCCTTTCTGCTTTCAGATAATCAAGATCGAACACCAGACCATCCTGTCCCCGAGGCGATGCTGGAGAGTGAGGGGGGGGAGAGGGAGAAGAAGGCACAATGTCACTCGCAGGTACCAGCTCAAATGTAAATTAGAGGCTAGTGCAGAAGCAGCATCTGCACAAGGCGAGGCACCGGGCACACGTTTGCTGCGGCCAGGACAGAGGGAAAGGGCAGCTTGGGGGTCAGCTCCCCAGAGGACGAGTTCGCGCACGAGTTCTGCTGCACGGGACTCAGATGAGAACCTCAGTGGGGTGGTCTTCAGAAGAAGGATGATGGGCATGCTCACCGAATTGCGAGGTGCAACGGTAAGCCTACCAGAGAGCCTCTTGGCAATGTCAAGCAGCGTTGAGGAGTCTGCCTCCAACATTGCACGGGGCTCTGAGCAGAGCTTGGGGCGAAGGATTTCCAGGCAGGACAACTCCCAGAGAGACATGGTGCTGTGTATGAGGGGGGATGTTGCGGCTGCAGCAGAAGCGCAGACTGCCCTCATGCAATCTCAACTTGCTGCCACCCAAGATCAGATTGCTGCTATTGTGGCTGGATTTACAACTGACGACCGGGGATTGGAGGGTTTCGCAGCAGCCCAGCAATGTGTCCTCCAACATGCTACGAATGCTGAGGCACCGACCCGGAGAGTGGCAGTGGGTCACTGGAGCAGAACCCTGCTGTCCTCTATGAGACTCTATGTGAAGGATCCGTGGCTAACGAAGGAAGTTAAGGATGGTATCAAATTGAAAGAAAAGGCGTACAAAGTTGTGAAGATTAGTGGTAGGCCGGAGGATGGGAACATTTTTAGAAGCCAACAAAGGATGACTGAAAAAATAAGAAGAAGATAGGTTATGAGAGTAAACTAGCAAGAAATATAAAAACAGACAGTAAGGACTTCTACAAATATATAAAAGAAAGAAAGTAGCTAAAGTAAACATTGGTCCCTTAGAGGTTGAGATTGGGGGATTAATAATGGGAAACAAGGAAATGGCAGAGACTTTGAACAAATATTTTATAGCAGAAGACACTAAAAACATCCCAATAATGGACAATCAAAGGGCTATAGGGAGGGAGGAACTTAAAACAATCACTATCACTAAAGAAAAAGTACTATGCAAAGTAATGGGACTAAAGGCGAACAAGTCCCCTGAACCTGATGGACCTAGGGTCTTAAAAGAAGTAACTGCAGAGATAGTGGATACATTGGTTGTAATCTACCAAAATTCCCTGGATTCTGGAGAGGTCCCAGCGGATTGGAAAACCACAAATGTAACTCCCCTATTCAAGAAAGGAGGGAGACAGAGAGCAGGAATCTATAGACAAGTTAGCCTAACATCTGTCATTGGGAAAATGCTGGAATCCATTATTAAGGAAGTAGTTGCAGGACATTTAGAAAATCATGATACATCAAGCAGAGCCAACGTTGTTTTTATGAAAGGGAAATCATGTTTGACAAATTTGCTACAGTTCATTGAGGATGCTTCGAGCAGGGTGGATAAAGGGGAACCAGTGGATGTGGTGTATTTGGATTTCCAGAAGGCATTTGATAAGGTGCCACATAAAAGGTTACTGCACAAGATACGAGCTCACGGGGTTAGGGGTAATATATTGGCATGGATAGAGGATTGGCTAACTAACAGAAAACAGAGAGTTGGGATAAATGGATCATTTTCTGGTTGGAAAACTGTGACTAGTGGGGTGCCACAGGGATCAGTGCTGGGGCCTCAACTATTTACAATCTATATTAATGATTTAGATGAAGGGACGAATGTAATATATCTAAGTTTGTTGATGCTACAAAGCTAGGTGGGAATATAAGTTGTGAGGAGGATGCAAAGAGACTTCAAGGGGATATAGACAGGTTAAGCGAGTGGGCAAGAACATGGCAAATGGAATATAATGCGGAGAAATGTGAAGTTCTCCACTTTGGTAGGAAAAATAGAAAAGTAGAGTATTTTTTAAATGGTGAGAGATTGGGAAATGTTGGTGTTCAGAGGGACCTGGGTGTCCTTGTACACGAATCACTGAAAGTTAACATGCAGGTACAACAAGCAATTAAGAAAGCAAATGGTATGTTGGTCTTTATTACGAGAGGATTGAAGTATAAGAGTAAAGACATTTTACTGCAATTATATAGGGCCCTGGTAAGACCACACCTGGAGTATTGTGTACAGTTTTGGTCTCCTCACCTAAGAAAGGATATACTTGCCATAGAGGGAGTGCAACGAAGGTTCACCAGACTGATTCCTGGGATGGGGGGATTGTCCTATGAGGAGAGATTGAGTAGACTAGGCCTATAGTCTTTAGAGTTTAGAAGAATGAGAGGTGATCTCATTCTTTGGGATAGACAAGATAGAGGCAGAGAGGTTGTTTCCACTGGTCGGGGAGACTAGAACTAGGGGGCACAGCCTCAAAATACGGGGGAGCCAATTTAAAACCGAGTTGAGAAGGAATTTCTTCTCCCAGAGGGTTGTAAATCTGTGGAATTCTCTGCCCAAGGAAGCAGTTGAGGCTAACTCATTGAATGTATTCAAATCACAGATAGATAGATTTTTAACCAATAAGGGAATTAAGGGTTATGGGGAGCGGGCGGGTAAGTGGAGCTGAGTCCACGGCCAGATCAGCCATGATCTTGTTGAATGGCGGAGCAGGCTCGAGGGGCTAGATGGCCTACTCCTGTTCCTAATTCTTATGTTTTTATGTTCTTATGTTCTCATTGAAACATTAAAAATTCTTACAGGGCTTGACAAGGTAGATGAAGGGAGAACGTTTTCTCTGGCTGAGCAGTCTAGAGCCAGGGGTCAAAGTCTCAGAATAAGGGGTCGGCTATTTAGGACTGAGATGAGGAGAAACTTCTTCACTCAGATGGCGGTGAATCTTTAAATTCTCTACCCCAGAGGGCTGTGGAGGCTCAGTCTTTGAGTATATTCAAGACAGAGATCAATAGATTTTTGGATATTAAGGGAATCAAGGGATATGGGGATAGTACAGGAAAGTGGAGTTGAGGTAGAAGATCAGCCATGATCTCATTGAATGGCGGAGCAGGCTTGAGGGGCCGAATGGCCTACTCCTGCTCCTATTTCTTATATTCTTATGTTCTTATGGATGAAGAGCTGATAAGTGGAATTAGGCTGGGTAGCTCTTTGTCGACAGGCACGGACACGATGGGCCGAATGATCTCCTTCTGTGCTGTAAATTTCTATGATTCTATGATTGATGAAATGTCAGAGGCTTGTTCGAAAGATTCAAGTGTGGTAGAAGAGGAAATGTAGCCTGGATAGAAAGATGGTTGACATGGGAAATGGTAAATGGGTGCTGTTCAGTCTGGAGAAGGGTTGGAAATGGTGTACCCCAGGAGTCAATGATGGGTTCACTTTTGTGGTGTGTGTGTGTGTATATGTAATTTGTTTGGACGTGTGTTGTCAGCAAATTTCGAAATAGTGTCCTCTATATCCAAGAGCAAGTTTGGCAGACAGTGAGAAAGAAGGTAAAAGACTTCAGGCGGACAAGTTACCAGAATGAACAGACAAGTAACAAATGCAATTTATTGTGCACAAGTGAGGTAACATGCTGGGCATATACATTTAATGGAAACACACTAAAGCATGTGGATGTACAGATATATATGGTTTAAATTCGTAATTCCCCGGACAGTATGACCATATAAAGGTCAATAGAATTTGGGGTTTTGCAAGTTGGGTTATAGAGCACGAGTGTAGAAATAATGATTTTGTACAGCACCCGTGATTAGTCACAATACCCTGCTTTTTTGACTCTCATTATCGAAAGTACGTTAAAGACATCGATTCACCATGGTGTAGTGGATGGAGAAACTATAGTTATGAGGAGAGACTTGAAATACTGGGATTATTTCACTGGCGCAAACATAAGAACATAAGAATTAGGAACAGGAGTAGGCCATCTAGCCCCTCGAGCCTGCTCCGCCACTCAACATGATCATGGCTGATCTGGCCGTGGACTCAGCTCCACTTACCCGCCCGCTCCCTGTAACCCTTAATTCCCTTATTGGTTAAAAGAAGGCGAAGAGGTGATTTCAGAGGTTCATGAAAGGTTTTCAATGGTAAATAGAGAAATATTTTCTCTGTTTAGGGGGTTAAAGAGGGGGCATCAATATCAAATTGTCCCTCGAAGAGAGGGTGTGGAGAAATGTCTTTATACAAAGGGTTATAGGAGCATGCAACATCATGGGTAATAGTTGAGGGAGAGATCATTGAATTTTGTTTGAAAGGGAAAATTGGATAAATATTTGCAGCTAGACAAGAAGCAGTCCCTTGAAGAGCACTAGACATTAGGATTTGTTTCATTTTGCTTTAAACAGATGTCGTCTTTCGTACGATAGCAAAGCAAATATAAATATCTAAGTCAGCTATCCAGGTCAAAGCTACGGTGCAATAGTGAGGATAGCTTGTAGGCTGCCTGCGAATTTCCTGAAGGCAGTGCTCAATAATGTGCTCCAGGGTCTGATTAGGAGCTCCACAGTCTCTGATGGGGATGCAGTATCTTCCATCGATGGAGCATCTACCATGACTGCTTCTGAGGCGGTTGATGGTTGTCCACTGTTTGCGTGGAAGGTTTCATCCTTCAGGTTGTACTGTGGGGTCCTCCATAAGTAATCCATTCCGTATGTCACAGTTCCTCCAAGCATTTCACCATCGGTCATCAAGGCTGAGGGGAGATCACTGAAGGGCTTCAGCGACGGTCCAAAATGCTCTTCTAGATTTGATTTGGTGGTAAGTTGTTCAAGTCGGCCTGGATCAGCATGTCTTTGCTGGTAGTGGTTGTATTCCCTTTAAACAGATGTAGCGGGCTAAATGGCTGAATCCTGTGCTGCAAACATCTAATCGCACAAATATGATGAATAATCTGGGAAAAGAGCCAAGTATATTGACATCTTGTGGAGGAAGTAAGTAAAAAAAGCATTCCAAGCTGACAATCAGTTTGTGTAATTTAGCAGCAGTCTGAATGAACATAGAAACATAGAAACATAGACAATAGGTGCAGGAGTAGGCCATTCGGCCCTTCGAGCCTGCACCACCATTCAATAAGATCATGGCTGATCATCACCTCAGTACCCCTTTCCTGCTTTCTCTCCATACCCCTTGATCCCTTTAGCCGTAAGGGCCACATCCAACTCCCTCTTGAATATATCCAACGAACTGACATCAACAACTCTCTGCGGTAGGGAATTCCACAGGTTAACAACTCTCTGAGTGAAGAAGTTTCTCCTCATCTCGGTCCTAAATGGCTTACCCCTTATCCTTAGACTGTGACCCCCGGTTCTGGACTCCCCCAACATCGGGAACGTTCTTCCTGCAGCTAACCTGTCCAGTCCCATCAGAATTTTATATGTTTCTATGAGATCCCTCTCATTCTTCTAAACTCCAGTGAATACAGGCCCAGTTGATCCAGTCTATCCTCATATGTCAGTCCTGCCATCCCGGGAATCAGTCTGGTGAACCTTCGCTACACTCCCTCAATAGCAAGAACGTCCTTCCTCAGATTAGGAGACCAAAACTGAACACAATATTCCAGGTGAGTCCTCACCAAGGCCCTGTACTGTTGCAGCAAGACCTCCCTGCTCCTATACTCAAATCCCCTAGCTATGAAGGCCAATATATAATTTGCCTTCTTCACCGCCTGCTGTACCTGAATGCCAACTTTCAATGACTGATGTACCATGACACCCAGGTCTCGTTGCACCTCCCCTTTTCCTAATCTGCTGCCATTCAGATAATATTCTGCCTTCGTGCTTTTGCCACCAAAGTGGATAACCTTACATTTATCCACATTATATTCCATCTGCCATGCATTTGCCCACTCACCTAACCTGTCCAAGTCACCCTGCAGCCTCTTAGCATCCTCTCACAGCTCACACCGCCACCCAGCTTAGTGTCATCTGCAAACTTGGAGATATTACACTCTATTCCTTCATCTAAATCACTGATGTATATTGTAAAGAGCTGGGGTCCCAGCACTGAGCCCTGCGGCACCCCACTAGTCACTGCCTGCCATTCTGAAAAGGACCCGTTTATCCCGACTCTCTGCTTCCTGTCTGTCAACCAGTTCTCTATCCACGTCAGTACATTACCCCCAATACCATGCGCTTTAATTTTGCACACCAATCTCTTGTGTGTGACCTTGTCAAAAGCCTTTTGAAAGTCCAAATACGCCACATCCACTGATTCTCCCTTGTCCACTCTACTAGTTATATCCTCAAAAAATTCTGGAAGATTTGTCAAACATGATTTCCCTTTCATAAATCCATGCTGACTTGGACCAATCCTGTCACTGCTTTCCAAATGCGCTGCTATTTCATCTTTAATAAATTGATTCCAACATTTTCCCCACTACTGATGTCAAGCGGCGGATCCTTTGTATCATTTCAAACATACTTGGCGGGGACACTACCAAAGACTTAATACATTGGCACCCTCCAACCCCAACCACAGAGTATGATCAAATGAGCAGGGACCAGGATCAAATGTTTTGTGGTAGTGACCTGGTCTTGTTATATAGCAAAGGGAGGTTTGCAGGATTTCTCTGCTTCCACCAAATGGGTAATTATAGCCCCATTCTTCTTGATTCTGTCCTGTGTAAATTAAACTTGAACAATAACTCAGTAAACAGCAGTCATTCTGGATTCATTAGGGGAATATCCTACCTGACCAACCTCTTGACTTGGTGACATCCCAAGTGAACTATAGTAAACCCAATACATGTTGTCCAGAAGGTATTATTTGGCAGTGTTTTGCAAACAATGCTGTGGGGATTCAGTCTAAATCTTGGGTGTGGATAAGAAATGAGCTGAAGGGTAGAGAGCAGTGGGTACTTGGAGAAGTTCACGGGGTGACGGGGTAAAGTACTGACTCGGGTGTCCAAGGGAATCCTATTTAGGCCACTTACTGTTTCTCATTTGTATCAAAGATTTACACTTGGAATCTCAATAGAAATTCTTCAGATATGTGGATGATGAAAAAATAGGCCGGGCAACGGAATCGTGGAATGGGAGGAGGGAACCCGAACTGTAGAAGGAGCTGGCCAAAATATGTAAATGGGCAGAACAGTGGCAGATGAAATTTTATGCTAGCAAATGTAGATTGCTACGTATAGGAAAGAAAATGGGCATTCACATACGAATGGTTTTAAGTAGGTAAAAAGTTGTTGGAAAGACCTAGAAATCCTGGTCGACCATTTAACGTGTGTAATCCATGCAGAGGGGCAGTCGGCAAAGCTAATAGAATGTTAACTGACAAAATTACAGAATACTAGTCAGAATTTCATGAACCTGTATAGCACTCTTTCAGACCAGTATTGTCCCGTCTGATCAAAGAGAAGCCATGGGCTGATCCCTAGTCCTAAAGGTCTGAGTTATTAAGGAAAGACTGGAGAAATTTGGGTTTGCAGCATTGAAAGACATCCGAGAGATGAACTTGTAGAAATAGACAAGGTTTGTAAGGAATGTGGAAAAGGTAAATCTGGAAAAATTATTTGAAATTACATTGCAAGAGTAGGGCAAGGGGTGAAAGCTTCAAACTAGTAACGGGCAAATTTTAGAATTAATGTTGGGAAGTTCTTCACATTGAACAATAAGAAAGACTTGCCTTTATATAGCGCCTTTCATGACCACCGAATGTCTCAAAGCACTTTACAGCCACTGAAGTACTTTTGAGTGTAGTCACTGTTGTAATATGGGAAGAAGTTGCTGATCAAGTAATGGAGGCAAAATCATTACTTTCAGGTAATTCTGAACGGATTAACTGACGGACAAAATGGCTGTATTCATAATTATTGCAAACTTTTCTGCAATTTTAGAAGATATCATTTGCAAAACATTTGTGCTCTTACCAAAGAAGTTGTGCTCCTGAAGATGAAATTGTTTTTTAGGGAAGGTACCCTTCAATCAAAAATAGCACAAGTTTTTGAGATCTCTTCCTCTCAACGTTTATGGCAGGACTTAAATAGGAACATATGAACATTCAGCTCGTATCCTTTTAGGATTCTTAAATCTCCCAAAAATCTATATATGTATGTATTCAATTAGATCACGGCTGTTCTGTACTTCCCCTCCATTTAACCATCTTTGCTCCATATCCCTTGATAACCTTACCCAACAAAAATTTGTCTTGAACATTTCAATTGGCCCAGCATTCCCTTATTTATTAACTTTGATTCTTGCATCCAAACTGATATGTCCTTACTATGCAGTATAAATGCACACGAGGTCCATACTTGAGAGAAGGTCACTCTGTGACCTGTTGCCTTTATTACCGAGACCTCAAGTGATGAAGGTGGGTGGAGTTTCTCCTTTTATACCTGAAAGTCCAGGTTAGGAGTGTCTCCCACAAGTTCGCCCCCTGTGGTCAATGTTTTCAAGGTGTACAACTTAGCTCAGCTTATACATGGGTTACAATGATAGTTGAATACATGACATCATCTCCCCTGCAAAGTCTTATTGGGATCACAGGTTAAGTGGTGGTTTACGCTCCCTTGTAGAGCGCCTGAGTTGGGGCTCCGGTTGTTGGGCGCTGGCCTGAGTGCCTGCTGTTTGCGGTGTCTCAGGCCTGTCCGGACTGCCCACAGTGACTGGGCTCTCCTCCACTTGGTTCCTGTGTTCGGTCACCTGTGGTGGAGTGAACTCTACGTCGTGTTCTTCCTCTGCCTCTTCTATGGGGTTGCTGAACCTCCTTTTAGTTTGATCCACGTGTTTGCGGCAGATTTGTCCATTGGTAAGTTTAACTACCAGAATCCTATTCCCCTCTTTGACAATCACAGTGCCTGCAAGCCATTTGGGCCCTGCAGCGTAATTAAGGACAAAAACAGGGTCATTGACATCAATATATCGCGCCCTCGCATTTCTGTCATGGTAGTCACATTGTGAGTGACGCCTGCTCTCAACAATTTCTTTCATGGTGGGGTGTATAAGGGATAGCTGGGTTTTGAACGTCCTTTTCATTAGCAGCTCTGCGGATTGAACCCCTGTGAGCGAGTGTGGTCGGGATCTATTGGCCAACAGGAGATGAGATAAGCGTCTTTGTAGGGAACCCCCTTGGATTCCGAGCATCCCCTGTTTGATTATCTGCATTGCTCGTTCCGCCTGGCCGTTTGAGACCAGTTTGAACGGTGCCGTTCTGACATGGTTGATTCCATTGCCTGCCATGAAGTCCTGGAATTCAGTGCTGATGAAGCACTGGCCATTGTCGCTGACCAAGACATCCGGTCGACCATGGGCGGCGAACATTGCCCGTAGACTTTCTACCGTGGCAGAGGATGTGCTTGAATTTAAAATGTCACACTCGATCCATTTGGAGTAGGCGTCTACTACAACCAAAAACATTTTTCCCATGATAGGACCTGCGTAGTCCACATGGATGCGTGACCATGGCTTGGCGGGCCAGGACCAGGGGCAAAGGGGGACTTCCCTGGGTGCGTTGCCCAGCTGGGCACACGTGTTGCACCTGCGACTACAAAGTTCCAGATCTGCATCTATCCCTGGCCACCAAACGTGTGACCTGGCAATTGCCTTCATCTTGACAATGCCCAGGTGCTCATTGTGAAGTTTTCTGATAAACACCTCTCTGCCCATCTGGGGCATGACTACTCGGTTTCCCCATAGTAGGCAATTGGCCTGAATCGAGAGTTCATCCTTGCGCCTGTGAAATGGTTTAAATTCCTCGGGGCATGCCCCGTACGTGGCTGCCCAGTCCCCATTCAGGACACATTTCTGAACTAAAGACAGTAGCGGGTTTTTATTTATCCAGACTTTAATCTGACGGGCTGTCACAGGTGAGCCTTCGCTTTCGAAAGCTTCAACAGCCATGACCATCTCAGCAGCATGCTCAGTTGCCCCCTCGGTGGTGGCTAGTGGAAGCCTGCTGAGTGCATCGGCGCAGTTTTCAGTGCCCGGTCTGTGCCGAATTGTGTAGTCATAGGCGGCTAATGTAAGTGCCCACCTTTGTATGCGGGCCGATGCATTCGCATTTATGGCCTTGTTGTCGACCAAAAGGAACGTTAGGGGTTTGTGATCTGTCTCCAGCTCAAATTTCCTGCCAAACAGGTACTGGTGCATTTTTTTTTACTTTATATACACATGCTAGCACTTCCTTTTCTACCATCCCGTAGCCCCTTTCGGCCTGGGACAGACTTCTGGAGGCATCAGCTACCGGCTGTAACTGACCATTGGCATTAACATGCTGCAACACACACCTGACCCCATAGGACGACGCATCGCACGTTAAAACAAGTTTCTTACACGGGTCATATCACGTTAACAGTTTGTTGGAGCATAACAAATTGCGTGCTCTATCAAAAGCCCTTTCCTGGCTGTCCCCCCAGACCCAATCACGACCTTTGCGTAGGAGCACGTGTAGCGGCTCTAACAGTGTGCTCAATTTGGGAAGAAAGTTACCAAAATAGTTCAGGAGCCCCAGGAACGAACGCAGCTCCGTCGTGTTACGGGGTCTGGGTGCTCTCTGGATCGCTTCTGTTTTGGACACAGTAGGTCTGATCCCGTCTGCTGCTACCCTCCTCACCAGGAATTCTACCTCTGCAGCTAAGAAGACGCACTTCGCCTTTTTCAGTCGCAGCCTACCCGGTCCAGTCTGCGTAGCACCTCCTCCAGGTTGTGGAGGTGTTCTTCAGTATCACAACCCGTGATGAGGGTGTCGTCTTGAAAAACCACCATCCTTGGAATCGACTTGAGGAGGCTTTCTATATTTTGCTGAAAGATCGTAGCGGCCGAACGAATCCCGAGCGGACATCTGTTATACTCAAACAACCCTTGTGTGTCGTGATGGTGGTCAGCTTCTTCGACTCACTCGCCAGCTCCTGAGTCATGTAAGCTGAGGTCAGGTCCAATTTTGAAAAATGTTTGCCACCGGATAGCGTCGTAAAGAGTTCCTCCGCTCTCGGTAGCGGGTACTGGTCTTGGAGTGACACCCGATTGATGGTGGCCTTGTAATCGCCACATATCCTGACCGACCCATCCGCCTTGAGCACCGGCACAATCGGGCTCGCCCAGTCACTGAATTCGACTGGCGAGATGATGCCTTCCCTCAGCAGGCGGTCCAATTCGCATTCTATCTTTTCCCGCATCACGTACGGCACCGCTCTGGCCTTGTGGTGTACTGGCCTGGCCTCCGGGTTTATGTGAATCACTACCTTGGCCCCCATGAAAGTGCCGATGCCGGGTTGAAATAATGAGTCAAATTTGTTCAGGACCTGTGAGCATGATACTCGCTCCACAGAAGAAATTGCATTGACATCACCTATTTCCAGTTCATGGCAGCAAGTCAACTCCTCCCCAGTAGTGCGGGACCGTCCCCCAGGACAATCCAGAGTGGCAACCTGTTCTCCGAATCTTTGTGGGTCACGACTACCATGGCGCTGCCTAGCACCGGAATGATCTCCTTTGTATATGTCCGTAGCTGTGCGTCAATCGGCAATAATTTTGGCTTCCTGGCCTTGGACACCCACAACCTTTCAAACTGTTTGATACTCATCAGGGACTGGCTGGCCCCTGTGTCTAGCTCCATTAATACTGGGATGCCTTTGAGGAGCACTTTCATCATTATCGGTGGCGTCCTGGTATATGACCTGTATTTGTGCTCCACATGAACTCGCTGAACTTCAGCTTCCAGCGATTTTCCCCAGTATTCATTTGGCCTCGTAGGGCTTACATCGGGCCCGTCCTCCTCGTACATCATCCTGGGGCAGGCTTCCTGCACATACGTGCCAAGTGACTGCTGACGTTGCAGTTTCTGCAGGTATATTGCTGATACCTGCAAGCTCTGGCTGGGTGTTTGCCTCCACACCTCCAGCATGAGCTGGAGGCCCCGTTGTTGGAAACAAAAAGTCCATTACCAGTCGATCGTCTCTGACTGTCTCTGTAACTGTCCTTAAGCGCACCTTTAACAGGTGTTGATGGCCCCATTACTGGCCGCATTGTCCATTGCGATGGCATGAATCGCTGTTCAGCCAGCCATTGTCTCTGTTGAATTCCCCCTTTGGGTTCGACTACATGCTGGGGCATGTTTGATTGCCCTTGTCTGCCTAGAGAACTGTGTGCCGCGTTAACAATGTTGACTCCCTGGTCGTTTGCCGCATTTGAGCCAAGATTTTTGTCATACATCATTCTGGTCTCTTCCTCCCCGGAGATAAATGTATGGGCTATCAGAGCCGCCACTTCCAAGGTCAAGTCTTTTGTCTCAATCAGTTTCCTGGAAACCCCAGCGTGCCCGATGCCCTCAATAAAAAAAGTCTCGCAGCATCTCCGCTCTGCATGCATCTGGGAACTTACATCGGCTCGCCTGTCGCCGGAGGTCTGCCACGAAGTCTGGAACGCTTTGCCCTTCTCGCCGCCGGTGCGTGTAAACCGGTGTCTCGCCATGTGCATGCTGCTCGCCGGTTTAAGGTGTTCCCCAATCAAATTACTGAGCTCTTCGAACGTCTTGTCTGCCGGCTTCTCTGGAGCTAGAAGGTCCTTCATCAGGGATGAAGGTTCTGGATCCACAAACCGTCAGAAGATGAGCCCTGCATTTGTCGGCCGAATCCTGTCCCAACCATTCCTTAGTAACAAAGCTTTGCTGCAGTCTCTCAATAAAGTCGTCCCAATCATCACCAACACAGTACCTCTCTTCTGTGCTGCTAGTGGCCATGCTCGTGTGGTTTAAATCTGAGTTTCTCGTCGCCAATGATATGTCCTTACTATGCAGTATAAATGCACACGAGGACCATACTTGAGAGAAGGTCACTCTGTGACCAGTTGCCTTTATTACCAAGACCTCAAGTGAAGAAGGTGGTTGGAGCTTCCCCTTTTATACCTGAAAGTCCAGGTTAGGAGTGTCTCCCACAAGTTCACCCCCTTGTGGTCAATGTTCTCAAGGTGTACAACTTAGGTCAGCTTATACATGGGTTACACTGATAGTTGAATACATGACACAAACTATGTATTCTCGCAGTGAATTATAGAACTTTACAGCAGAGGATATTCATCCCACATGCCTACCCTGCGTCTGAACTATCTGCTTAATCCCATCCCTTGCTGCTTCCCATATGCTTTTTGAATCATAATACATGCAGCTGTACTTTAAACATCTATATAGGAATAGGATGGTTCCTTTAAAATTTGAGCCACAGCATGAGTTTTCCGTTTTGAAGTAGCCATATGAAATATTCAGGTAGTTGCTTAATGGGTACCTTCCTCAGCTGACAGTTTTAAAAGAAAATGTAACCCAGCAGCCCAAGCTGGGTGTGAAGGTGACACGGCAGGTTAAAAAATAAATCAAACTAATTTCCTCATCAATTGGCTGAATCCAAACTCAAACCAGTACCGGTTGTATACTTTATAGGGAATGATTCCATAGTCTCCATACTAGAGAACTGTTTGAGAATGAGAACTTGCATTCATTACTCTCGCTGTGGCAGCTAGGTTGGAGCGCAGTGGTTTTTGCAGGTCACAGGGCTATTGTCTGCTTGTTCAGGTTGCAAGGTGCAACACCAAAATAAAACCATTGGCTTACATAGTCTTTCAAATATCTTGGCTGAATTGTTGAAAATTGTGGGAACGTGTTATTTTCTTTCCCTCATTAGTGGGCATGTATACATAGAAACATAGAAACATAGAAAATAGGTGCAGGAGTAGGCCATTTGGCCCTTCGAGCCTGCACCACCATTCAATAAGATCATGGCTGATCATTCACCTCAGTACCCCTTTCCCACTTTCTCTCCATACCCCTTGATCCTGTTAGCGGTAAGGGCCATATCTAACTCCCTCTTGAATATATCCAATGAACTAGCATCAACAACTCTCTGCGGCAGGGAATTCCACAGGTTAACAACTCTCTGAGTGAAGAAGTTTCTCCGCATCTCAGTCCTAAATGGCCTACCTCTTATCCTAAGACTGTGTCCCCTGGTTCTGGACTTCCCCAACATCGGGAACATTCTTCCCGCTTCTAACCTGTTCAGTCCCGTCAGAATCTTATACGTTTCTATGAGATCCCCTCTCATCCTTCTAAACTCCAGTGAATAAAGGCCCAGTTGATCCAGTCTCTCCTCATATGACAGTCCAGCCATGCCTGGAACTAGTCTGGTGAACCTTCGCTGCACTCCCTCAATAACAAGAACGTCCTTCCTCAGATTAGGAGACCAAAACTGAACACAATATTCCAGGTACAACTGCAGTAAGACCTCCCTCTTCCTATACTCAAATCCTCTAGCTATGAAGGCCAACATACCATTTACCACCTTCACCGCCTGCTGTACCTGCATGCCAACCTTCAATGACTGATGAACCATGACACCCAGGTCTTGTTGCACCTCCCCTTTTCCTAATTTGCCGCCATTCAGATAATATTCTGCCTTCGTGTTTATGTCCCCAAAATGGATAACCTCACATTTATCCACATTATACTGCATCTGCCATGCATTTGTCCACTCACCTAACCTGTCGAACTCACCCTGCAGCCTCTTTGCGTCCCCCTCACAGCTCACATCGCCACCCAGTTTAGTGTCATCAGCAAACTTGGAGATATTACAATCAATTCCTTCATCCAAATCGTTAATGTATATTGTAAAGAGCTGGGGTCACAGCACTGAGCCCTGCGGCACTCCACTAGTCACTGCCTGCCATTCTGAAAAGGACCCGTTTTTCCCGACTCTCTGCTTCCTGTCTGCCAACCAGTTCTCTATCCACGTCAGTACATTACCCCCAATACCATGCGCTTTGATTTTGTACACCAATTTCTTGTGCGGGACCTTGTCAAAAGCCTTTTGAATGTCCAAATCCACCACATCCACTGGTTCTCCCTTGTCCACTCTGCTAGTTACATCCTCAAAAAATTCCAGAAGATTTGTCAAGCATGATTTCCCTTTCATAAATCCATGCTGACTTGGACCGATCCTGTCACTGCTTTCCAAATGCGCTGCTACTTCAACCTTAATGATTGATTCCCCACTACTGATGTCAGGCTAACCGGTCTATAATTACCCGTTTTCTCTTTCCCTCCTTTTTTAAAAAGTGGTGTTATATTAGCCATCCTTCAGTCCATAGGAACTGATCCACAGTCGATAGACTGTTGGAAAATGATCACCAATGCATCAAATATTTCCAGGCCCACTTCCTTAAGTACTCTGGGATGCAGACTATCAGGCCCCGGGGATTTATCAGCCTTCAATCCCATCAATTTCCCTAACACAATTTCCCGCCTAATAAGGATATCCTTCAGTTCCTCCTTCTCACTAGACCCACTGTCCCCTAGTACATTTGGAATGTTATTTCTGTCTTCCTTCGTGAAGACAGAACCGAAGTATTTGTTCAATTGGTCGTCCATTTCTTTGTTCCCCATTATAAATTCACCTGAATCTGACTGCAAGGGACCTACGTTTGTCTTCACTAATCTTTTTCTCTTCACATATTTATAGAAGCTTTTGCAGTCAGTTTTTATGTTCCCTGCAAGCTTCCTCTCACACTCTATTTTCCCCCTCTTAATTATACCCTTTGTCCTCCTCTGTTGAATTCTAAATTTCTCCCTCCTCAGGTTTGTTACTTTTTCTGGCCAATTTATATGCCTCTTCCTTGCTTTTAACACGATCCTTAATTTCCTTTGTTAGCCACGGTTCAGCCATCTTCCCCATTTTATTTTTACTCCAGACAGGGATATACAATTGCTGAAGTTCATCCATGTGATCTTTAAATGTTTAACATTGCCTATCCACTGTCAACCCTTTAAGTATCCTTTGCCAGTCTATTCTAGTCAATTCACGCCTCATGCTGTCGAAGTTACCTTTCCTTAAGTTCAGGACCCTCATTTCTGAATTAACTGTGTCACTCTCCATCTTAATAAAGAATTCTACCATATATGGTCACCCTTCCCCAAGGGGCCTCGCACAACAAGATTGCTAATTAGTCCTTTCTCATTACACATCACCCAGTCTAGGATGGCCAGCTCTCTAGTTGGTTCCTCGACATATTGGTCTGGAAAACCATTCCTAATACACCGCTTTGGGTACTGTTGAGGGGAATGACTCATCAGGGGAGGGCAGCAGCAGCCAAGTTCATGGCACCGTGGCTGGCTCTGCTGCACAGGAGGGCAAGAAAAAGAGTGGGAGAGCGATAGTGATAGGGGATTCAATTGTGAGGGGAATAGATAGGCGTTTCTGCGGCCGCAACCGAGACTCCAGGATGGTATGTTGCCTCCCTGGTGCAAGGGTCAAGGATGTCTCGGAGCGGGTGCAGGACATTCTGAAATGGGAGGGAGAACAGCCAGTTGTCGTGGTGCACATTGGTACCAACGACATAGGCAAAAAAAGGGATGAGGTCCTACGAAACGAATTTAAGGAGCTAGGAGCTAAATTAAAAAGTAGGACCTCAAAAGTAGTAATCTCGGGATTGCTACCAGTGCCACGTGATAGTCAGAGTAGGAATCGCAGGATAGCGCAGATGAATACGTGGCTTGAGCAGTGGTGCAGCAGGGAGGGATTCAAATTCCTGGGGCATTGGGACCGGTTCTGGGGGAGGTGGGACCAGTACAAACCGGACGGTCTGCACCTGGGCAGGACTGGAACCAATGTCCTCGGGGGAGTGTTTGCTAGTGCTGTTGGGGAGGATTTAAACTAATATGGCAGGGGGATGGGAACCAATGCAGGGAGACAGAGGGAAACAAAAAGGAGCCAAAAGCAAAAGACAGAAAGGAGATGAGGAAAAGTGTAGGGCAGAGAAACCCAAGGCAAAGAACAAAAAGGGCCACTGTACAGCAAAATTCTAAAAGGACAAAGGGTGTTAATAAAACAAGCCTGAAGGCTTTGTGTCTTAATGCAAGGAGTATCCGCAATAAGGTGGATGAATTAATTGTGCAAATAGATGTTAACAAATATGATGTGATTGGGATTACGGAGACGTGGCTCCAGGATGATCAGGGCTGGGAACTCAACATTCAGGGGTATTCAACATTCAGGAAGGATAGAATAAAAGGAAAAGGAGGTGGGGTAGCATTGCTGGTTAAAGAGGAGATTAATGCAATAGTTAGGAAAGACATTAGCTTGGATGATGTGGAATCTATATGGGTAGAGCTGCAGAACACCAAAGGGCAAAAAACGTTAGTAGGAGTTGTGTACAGACCTCCAAACAGTAATAGGGATGTTGGGGAGGGCATCAAACAGGAAATTAGGGGTGCATGCAATAAAGGTGTAGCAGTTATAATGGGTGACTTTAATATGCACATAGATTGGGCTAGCCAAACTGGAAGCAATACGGTGGAGGAGGATTTCCTGGAGTGCATAAGGGATGGTTTTCTAGACCAATATGTTGAGGAACCAACTAGGGGGGAGGCCATCTTAGACTGGGTGTTGTGTAATGAGAGAGGATTAATTAGCAATCTCATTGTGCGAGGCCCCTTGGGGAAGAGTGACCATAATATGGTGGAATTCTGCATTAGGATGGAGAATGAAACAGTAAATTCAGAGACCATGGTCCAGAACTTAAAGAAGGGTAACTTTGAAGGTATGAGGCGAGAATTGGCTAGGATAGATTGGCGAATGATACTTAGGGGGTTGACTGTGGATGGGCAATGGCAGACATTTAGAGACCGCATGGATGAAGTACAACAATTGTACATTCCTGTCTGGCGTAAAAATAAAAAGGGGAAGGTGGCTCAACCGTGGCTATCTAGGGAAATCAGGGATAGTATTAAAGCCAAGGAAGTGGCATACAAATTGGCCAGAAATAGCAGCGAACCTGGGGACTGGGAGAAATTTAGAACTCAGCAGAGGAGGACAAAGGGTTTGATTAGGACAGGGAAAATGGAGTACGAGAAGAAGCTTGCAGGGAACATTAAGGCGGATTGCAAAAGTTTCTATAGGTATGTAAAGAGAAAAAGGTTGGTGAAGACAAACGTAGGTCCCCTGCAGTCAGAATCAGGGGAAGTCATAACGGGGAACAAAGAAATGGCGGATCAATTGAACAAGTACTTTGGTTCGGTATTCACTAAGGAGGATACAAACAACCTTCCGGATATAAAAGGGGTCAGAGGGTCTAGTAAGGAAGAGGAACTGAGGGAAATCTTTATTAGTCGGGAAATTGTGTTGGGGAAATTGATGGGATTGAAGGCAGATAAATCCCCAGGGCCTGATGGCCTGCATCCTAGAGTACTTAAGGAGGTGGCCTTGGAAATAGCGGATGCATTGACAGTCATTTTCCAACATTCCATTGACTCTGGATCAGTTCCTATGGAGTGGAGGGTAGCCAATGTAACCCCACTTTTTAAAAAAGGAGGGAGAGAGAAAACAGGGAATTATAGACCGGTCAGCCTGACCTCAGTAGTGGGTAAAATGATGGAATCAATTATTAAGGATGTCATAGCAGTGCATCTGGAAAATGGTGACATGATGGGTCCAAGTCAGCATGGATTTGTGAAAGGGAAATCATGCTTGACAAATCTTCTGGAATTTTTTGAGGATGTTTCCAGTAAAGTGGACAAAGGAGAACCAGTTGATGTGGTATATTTGGACTTTCAGAAGGCTTTCGACAAGGTCCCACACAAGAGATTAATGTGCAAAGTTAAAGCACATGGGATTGGGGGTAGTGTGCTGACGTGGATTGAGAACTGGTTGTCAGACAGGAAGCAAAGAGTAGGAGTAAACGGGTACTTTTCAGAATGGCAGGCAGTGACTAGTGGAGTGCCGCAAGGTTCTGTGCTGGGGCCCCAGCTGTTTACATTGTACATTAATGATTTAGACGAGGGGATTAAATGCAGTATCTCCAAATTTGCGCATGATACTAAGTTGGGTGGCAGTGTGAGCTGCGAGGAGGATGCTATTAGGCTGCAGAGTGACTTGGATAGGTTAGGTGAGTGGGCAAATGCATGGCAGATGAAGTATAATGTGGATAAATGTGAGGTTATCCACTTTGGTGGTAAAAACAGAGAGACAGACTATTATCTGAATGGTGACAGATTAGGAAAAGGGAAGGTGCAACGAGACCTGGGTGTCATGGTACATCAGTCATTGAAGGTTGGCATGCAGGTACAGCAGGCGGTTAAGAAAGCAAATGGCATGTTGGCCTTCATAGCGAGGGGATTTGAATACAGGGGCAGGGAGGTGTTGCTACAGTTGTACAGGGCCTTGGTGAGGCCACACCTGGAGTATTGTGTACAGTTTTGGTCTCCTAACTTGAGGAAGGACATTCTTGCTATTGAGGGAGTGCAGCGAAGGTTCACCAGACTGATTCCCGGGATGGCGGGACTGACCTATCAAGAAAGATTGGATCAATTGGGCTTGTATTCACTGGAGTTCAGAAGAATGAGAGGGGACCTCATAGAAACGTTTAAAATTCTGACGGGTTTAGACAGGTTAGATGCAGAAAGAATGTTCCCAATGTTGGGGAAGTCCAGAACCAGGGGTCACAGTCTGAGGATAAGGGGTAAGCCATTTAGGACCGAGATGAGGAGAAACTTCTTCACCCAGAGAGTGGTGAACCTGTGGAATTCTCTACCACAGAAAGTAGTTGAGGCCAATTCACTAAATATATTCAAAAGGGAGTTAGATGAAGTCCTTACTACTCGGGGGATCAAGGGTTATGGCGAGAAAGCAGGAAGGGGGTACTGAAGTTTCATGTTCAGCCATGAACTCATTGAATGGCGGTGCAGGCTAGAAGGGCTGAATGGCCTGCTCCTGCACCTATTTTCTATGTTTCTATGTTTCTATGTTTCTATCCTCCTCCACCGCATTGCTACCAGTTTGGTTAGCCCAATCAATATGTAGATTAAAGTCGTCCATGATAACTGCTGTACCTTTATTGCACACATCCGTTATTTCTTGTTTGATGCTCTTCCCAACCTTACTACTACTGTTTGGTGGTCTATACACAACTCCCATCAGCGTTTTCTGCCCTTTGGTATTCCGCAGCTCCACCCATACAGATTCCACATCATCCAGGCTAATGTCCTTCCTTACAATTGCATTAATTTCCTCTTTAACCAGCAACGCCACCCCGCCTCCTTTTCCTCTCTGCCTATCCTTCCTGAATGTTGAATACCCCTGAATGTTGAGTTCCCAGCCTTGGTCACCCTGGAGCCACGTCTCCGTGATGCCAATTACATCATATCCGTTAACTGGTGTCTGCGCAGTTAATTCGTCCACCTTATTCCGAATACTCCTCGCATTGAGGCACCGAGCCTTCAGGCTTGTCTTTTTAACACACTTTGCCCCTTTAGAATTTTGCTGTAATGTGGCCCTTTTTGTTTTTTGCCTTGGGTTTCTCTGCCCTCCACTTTTACTATTCTCCTTTCTATCTTTTGCTTCTGCCTCCATTTTATTTCCCTCTGTCTCCCTGCATAGGTTCCCATCCCCCTGCCATGTTAGTTTAACTCCTCCCCAACAGCACTAGCAAACACTCCCCCAAGGACATTGGTTCCGGTCCTGCCCAGGTGCAGATCACATGCAATTTGAAAGAGACCTGAGCTTAATATGGTTGGCCAGCTGGGAACAAATCTGTAATCACTGATTGTCTGCTCCAACAGCACTTGCTGTAATACAAAACATAAGTTAAGAGGGACTGATGTTCATTCCTATACTTGAAGGTGAGTTCTCCTTAATATGTCATTGGTATGTGGGATGTCCTGACTGATGACCTGAGCAACGATAAAGTGAGTAAATCATATCTTAAACAAACAAGGTGCTCCTTGACACAGATTAATAGTTGAATCTCATGGAAATCTTCCCGAACAAATGCTACAAGACAGGTCGTTATCCTTATGGCGTGCAAAGCAGCTTTTCGCAGTGAGTGTCTCCGTACATGTTCCTTCAATTTCCCTCTCTCTTGTAATCATAACTACTTATTAGACTAAAAGAACTAGATTTTATTATCTACTGCAGTAGAGTGTTGAATCTGGGAACTTGTATGCACGTTCTATTGATATTTGAACTGTTTTACACTTGCATAGCAGATACTGCATTAACATACAAAAATTATTTTGGTCTGAAATTGTAGAATGCTAAATGACACATGTTTTCTTTTTTGCCAAGATAATTTCTCAACCCTCTGGGGAGGCGTGATTGGCAGAGAGGGGGTATGGAAAGCCAACTCCAGCAGTACCCTACTCCTGACAAAATGTCTAGAACACGAACATGTCATCACGAAAACTTTGTTCCGCCAGAGGGACAAATACAAGGCATCGTGGCAACACCCTCGGTCCACACACTGGCACCTGCTCGACTGTGTCATCGCCTAAGCCAGGGATCGCAAGGATGTGCGCATCACCCGCGCCATGACAGGAGCTGACAACTGCTGGACGGACCACCACCTAATCCGATCCATCATCGACATCAACATTGCCCCAAAGCGCAGGGGGCAGCAGAAGCAGTGCCACAAAAAAGTCAATGCCGGGGCACTTAAGGACCCAGCTAAGAGAGCCCTATACGGTCAGTGCCTCACAGTTAACCTGGCGTGCCTTGATGACCCCGAGTCGCAGAATGCCCACAGTATTTGGTCTGCCCTCCAGGCCTCCATAACCAGTGCCTGCGAAGAGACGCTCGGTCACTCAACCAGGAAACATCAGGATTGTTTTAATGAGAATGATCAGGTGATCCGAGCTAATAGATCGCAAGCGCAGGGCATTTCTGAGCCTGAAACAGCAACACAACTCAGGAGCAGCAAAGCAGCATTACAGACGGCTCAAGGCTGAGGTCCAACAAAAAACTCGGGACCTAAAGAACAGATGGTGGATGGAGAAAGCACAGGAGATACAGCAGCTGGCCGACAGCCATGATGTGCGAGGCGGCTTCTTCACAGTCAAGAGCACCTACGGTCCTGTTGGAGTGGATTTTCGGACATAGCAAAGCAGGATGGGGTAAGCCATCACTAAATGAACTTTGTACCAAGAAGCCTATCTGCTGTCCCTGATATGAACTCTGCAGCAACAAGTGACTCCTGGCCAGGTGCAGGCCACTGTTTCATAACTAACCACAAAAGAAGATACAGAGAAAGGGCCCCCAAACTCGCGCCATGCTATCAGGTTTCACTAGGACTAAAAAGTTGTATGTAAATGAATTGCGTTACCATATGGATTGATTGGTTGTATGTAAATGAATTGTGTTGCCATATGGATTGATTGGTTGTATGTAAATGAATTTAAATGATTGTATTCCGCTCCCTGTAAACTGCTTATAACCCCGCGGCACAAGGCACTCGGGGAGAAGGTGCTCACAGATCGCGGGATCTCAACTCTTCTCCCAGAGCTCTGTTTGCAATAAAGTTGTCTCTCTTACTTTACTAGAGTCTATGTGAATTTATTTTCATTAACAAATTGGCGTCACGAACAGGATACCACAGAACTGGATAGTCGTATGACTCAGTAGAATGGGACAGTAGTCAATTTCTGACCACCCAGAAATTATACTGGGGGAAGCGGCTGGCCAGCGAAGTGGTATTGAACGAATAAAATAGATTAAGTGAGGAAAGAGACATAACTTGATAGTATGTGATGAGTTAAGAAATTCAGACTGTAGTGGCGTACAATGCAGACTGAAAGTAAAGTAATTAGTGATGCGGGGGTTGATTATTTTAGTCCAATGTTCATAGAAGGTGATATAGAAATCGGTGCGGAAGGGAGCTGATCACTCCAACCAAGAGCCGGACTCCGGTGGTAAGGAAACATGTTAATCTTCGCGAGCAAGACAAGAGGTCTCTGCGAGGTGAATCGTGGCCGTGAGTATTTAAGTTCAGAAATTCCATAAACTAGAGGGAACATAGAGTAAACATCGTCAATGACAGGTAAGGAAACGGACGTAAAATGTGGACCGCCCGGGTCCCTAATGAAATTGAATGGCAAAACAAAAGAAAGATAAAACCAAAAAGGCCGGAGTATTACTAGTACATCAGTTAGCAGGACTAATTGAGCAAGTAAAGGACGTTAGAGAGAAATGGGAAAAGAAATGCCTGGCGTTAGAACAACAGATTCAGAACCGTTCCCAATGGGGGGGAGAAGGAGCCTCCGAGTATGGGGAACGATTATTCCAGATATATCAAGAATGCTCTGGACAGGGAAACCCGGGCCGCGGTGACCGAGCATTTATCCAGGCATTTAAGGACGGACTATCCGCTGCACACCAGACCATTATAAAAATGGGAGTAATTGTAACCCAGGATTATGATGAACTGGTCGAGTGGGCTAGTGGCGTCAAGGGAGGGGGCGATGAAAAATCCAAACAAAGATAAAACAAGAAAGGGTTTTTGCAGCAGGGACAGGGGGAGGACAGAAAAGGGGGACATGCCATAACTGCGGGAAGGTGGGTCACTTTGCCAAAGAATGTAAGGGGAAACGAATGGAAAAACAATGCACATATTGCGGCAAAAAGGGACATTTAGACGCGACCTGCTATAGTAAAAATGGCTATCCTGATAAGGCAAGGACCCTGTCAGAATAGGAATACCAGCAGTGGCAGGCGTACAAAGCCACCCAGTGATGCCCGGCGGCCCCTGTACAAAGTAAAAAGGAGGGAAGGACATATGTGTCTGCACTAGTAGGGGGCCGACAGTGTGAGATGCTAGTGGACACTGGAGCCTCAATATCCATTACCAATCTACCCCTTCCCGTAACCGACAAAAAGGCTTTAATAAACGGAATAGATGGACGGCCAACACCGGCCTACCTGAGCACCATCCAAGTGGTGGAAATTGATAATTTATGTATACCCATGAGATTTTACGTATGCAAGAATCGTGAGGGAACAATATTGGGGAATGACGTAATGAAGGAATTTCAGGCCCTGATTGATTGTGGCGAGGGGAAATTAACATGGCCAAAGGCAGATGGCAGTAAGGGAGATTTGGGACAGATAGCTCACCATATGGAAAGTTTAGGTGTAGCAACAGCCACAAAAAACAACTTATTGGGCACAGACAAAATTGGATACCGGAAAGGCGGACATGGATCCTATTAAGGTCCCTGGACCATCTCATAAACCACACCGGCAATACCCTATAAGACCCGAAGCCAGAACAGCAGTTGTAGAAATAGTAAAGAGACTAGTGGAAAAAGGTATCTTAAGAGAAACTGTTAGCACCACTAACTCCCCAACATGGCCAGTAGGGAAGCCAGATGGGAGTTATAGACTAACCATTGACTACACCGCCCTTAATAAGGTCACCCCCAAACTATACCCGATAGTGGCCAGTCCCTCCACAATCCTTAATGGATTATCCCCTGAACATAAAATCTTTACAGTCCTGGACATAGCCAATGGCTTCTGGGCACTTCCCCTCGACCCAGAATCACAAGAGAAATTCGCCTTCACGGTGGAGGATAAACAATATACTTGGACCCGATTACCACAAGGGTTCCATAATAGTCCTGCCATATTCCACTGAGTCATGAGCGACGTACTAAAACAAATAGAAGTACCGGCTGGAAACAGTATTTTACAATATGTCGACGACATATTAATAGCTTCAGAAACCAAGGAGGGACATCAGACAACCCTATACCTGGTGTTACGAGCTTTGGAGACGGCAGGCCTTAAGGTCAACCCAGGTCAGGAAAACCCAAGTCCGGTACCTAGGGTACTGCCTTTCAAAGGGGTTGAAAGAAATGCCCTCGGATAGGAAAAAGGCTGTCAAGGACATGCCTAGACCAGTAACGGTAAGGGGGGTGAGGAAGGTACTGGGTCTCTTTAATTACAGCCGGAACTTTATCCCTGAGTTTGCAAAGATTGCCGAGCCTATACAAAGACTAGTAAAGGGAGGAAAACCGGCCCTCGACCTCATAGAGTGGGGCCCTGAACAAGAACAGGCCTATAGTAAACTCAAGTCAGAGCTAGTCTCCGCACCTGGATTGGGACTGCCTGACATGGGTAAAGATTTCCACATCCACTGTACCAATGAAGATGGGTTCTATACGGCCGTGGTCATCCAAGATCACGGGGATAAAAGGAGACCTATAGCCTATCACTCCACCGCCGAAGGTCCGGTGGTGACCGGATTATCCAGATGTATAGCTGCACTAGACTGCACAGCTTGGGCAGTAGAAATAAGCAAGCCCGTGGTAATGACCAGAAACATCATTCTCCACACCAAACACACGTTGGTAGCAATGTTAAACACAGGAAAACTGAGAACCGTTTCTAATATGAGACGGGCAAAGTGGGGAGCAGTCCTCTTGCCACCCAACAAAGCAGTAAGTATAATTAGAGATATTGGGGAAAACCCCGCGGAGGGCATAGTGCAAGAGGGAGAGCCCCACGATTGCGGGGACGTGGATATGGAAAGGAGACGCCCCTTCAAACCGCAGAACAAACCTTGTTTGTGGACGGCTCACGAAAATACCTAGAGGGACTAGCTCATACCGGATGGGCTGTAGTTAACCAGGGATCTAGAGACAGTCGAATCAGGGCGAATTAGTGGGGGGTCGTCAGCTTAGGTGGCAGAATTGGTAGCCCTCACCCGGGCACTGGAACTATCAGAGGGTAAGATCGTTAATATCTATACGGACAGTAGATATGCATTCGGGGTAGTACACGACTATATGACAGCATGGGGTAGGAGGGGTTTTATCATAACCAGTGGACATCCCATAAAACATCAGCTGAGAATAGAAGCTCTCTTAGCAGCCAATAATAAACCAAAACAGGTAGCGGTCATTAAAATTAAAGCCCACCAAAGGGAGCCGGACCGAACCAGTCCAGATTGTCTGAGTCACCAGGGAAATCAAGCTGTGGACTTAGCTGCACAGAAGGCATTAGAACAAGAGGAGTGTGAGGAAACCTCAGTCAGTGCCGCTGGGGTCCGAGACGAATAGATAAGTATCGAGAAACTACACCAGGACACTTCTGAGGAAGAAAAGGGTATGTGGACAAAGCAGGGCGCAACGCAAGGGAAGGATAACGTTTGGAGACGAAACGACAAGGTAATGGCTCCTGAATGCATACAGAATACCTTATTGTAGTTGCATCATGGCCTGTCCCATTCGGGATGAGAAACCATGACTGGGAGTCTTGGGAGAGATTGGTGGTGGAAAGGGATGGGGAGAGATATCGCCAAACATTGCCATCGATGCCTTACGTGCGCGCAATATAATCCAGGCAGGCCCATTAAAATTAAAATGGGACACCAGCCCCGTCCACGGGGGCCATGGGAACACGTACAAATTGATTTCACAGGTCCTTTGCCCCCATCCCATGGAAAAAGATATTGCAGAGTGATTATAGATCAATTTACTCGGTGGGTGGAAGCTTTCCCCACACGTGATTGCACTGCCTCAACAGTGGCAAGGATATTGACCGAGCAGGTGATTCCCCGATGGGGAGTGCCTCAACAGTGGCAAGGATATTGACCGAGCAGGTGATTCCCCGATGGGGAGTGCCTCAACAGTGGCAAGGATATTGACCGAGCAGGTGATTCCCCGATGGGGAGTGCCTCAACTGTGGCAAGGATATTGACCGAGCAGGTGATTCCCCGATGGGGAGCGCCTCAACAGTGGCAAGGATATTGACCGAGCAGGTGATTCCCCGATGGGGAGTGCCTCAACAGTGGCAAGGATATTGACCGAGCAGGTGATTCCCCGATGGGGAGTGCCTCAACAGTGGCAAGGATATTGACTGAGCAGGTGATTCCCCGATGGGGAGTGCCTCAACAGTGGCAAGGATATTGACCGAGCAGGTGATTCCCCGATGGGGAGTGCCTCAACAGTGGCAAGGATATTGACCGAGCAGGTGATTCCCCGATGGGGAGTGCCTCAACAGTGGCAAGGATATTGACCGAGCAGGTGATTCCCCGATGGGGAGTGCCTCAACAGTGGCAAGGATATTGACCGAGCAGGTGATTCCCCAATGGGGAGTGCCTCTTCAAATAGATTCCGACCAAGGCACCCACTTCACCGGGAAGATTGTAAAAACGGTATGCCAGCTGATGGGCATAAAACAAAAATTCCACATCCCCTCTTACCCGCAGAGTTCTGGGATGGTAGAACGCATGAACCGTACCCTTAAGAACGCCCTGGCCAAGGCCATGCAAATGTCAGGAAGAACGTGGACAGAAGTATTACCTATTATATTGATGAAGTTAAGAGCCACGGTAAACCGGACAACCGGATTAACCCCTTATGAACTAATGACAGGAAGGGCGATGCAATTACCAGAAAGCATCATAACAGGTGGGGCTGACATAGGCCCATTAAAAGACAAAATTAAACGGTATGTTTTGGAACTAAGCACTCAACTCAAAGGGATGCGTAAATTAGTAAGAGACAATCAGGAAGAGAGAGACGCTCAGAAAGAGCTTGAAAGGCTCCCTGACGTCCCAATGGTGGGACGTTGCGTCATGGTAAAAACAGTACCTGAAAAACCAGGGTTTGCACCAAAATGGAATGGCCTATATGAGGTCATAATCAGTGGAGACACCTGTGCCTGTCTGGACATAAGAGGGAAGAGTGTATGGAAACATTGGACCCAGTTGAAATTGTACAAAGAAACTAATGAGTAAACATAAGACATGTGATTCACGAGAATGTAACCAGGATACTTGTTTATGCACCCTGAACAGGTGATGACTGCAAGCAAGTCCAAATTACGGCTACTGCTAATGTGTAAATATTGTATTGTTTGAGCGTAACAAACATGTCTAAGATAGCGTATATAATCACGTTACTCTATGTTGTCACGGTTGGAAAGCTAATAGGATTAGAAGATAACTTGTTTTTCAAGACCCATATACGTTTACACGGCAATCGAACCGTGTGTTACCCACTAGCCCAACCAGTAGAGGCCCTGTTCTTGGCCACCCCTGGGTGGACCCCCCGTGACTTATATACGGCGGATATCTCGGACGCACCCTGTGAGGGACAAACGGGTGAATATAGAAGGGGTATACAGGGAAGATGCGTGGAATTAATAAATCCCACACATCCTGTGTGCAGGGGGTCCCGGGGAAAGGACGAAATGGTATGCTCAGACAATGCAAACTACCCGCTTTGCTTCTCGGGGCAAGGATGGGGGTGTGCATATGCCCTGGTCCCCGAGAATGCCACCTGTGTGAGCTTTGCAACAGAATAACTAACCACAAAAGACGATACAGAGGAAGGGCTCCCAAACTCGCGCCATGCTATCAGGTTTCACTAGGACTAAAAAGTTGTATGTAAATGAATTGTGTTGCCATATGGATTGATTGGTTGTATGTAAATGAATTTAAATGATTGTATTCCGCCCCCTGTAAACTGCTTATAACAAGGCACTCGGGGAGAAGATGTTCACAGATCGCGGGATCTCAACTCTTCTCCCAGAACTCTGTTAGCAATAAAGTTGTCTCTCTTACTTTACTAGAGTCTATGTGAATTTATTTTCATTAACAGTCCAAACATCCAAGGCCCCACCCCTGACCAAGAACGGGGAAACGCTCATCATGGACACCAAGGCAGTCAGGGCCCGCTGGAAGGAGCACTTTGAAGATCTCCTCAATCGAGACTCTGCCTTTGACTCGCGTATTCTCGACTCCATCCCGCAGCATGCTGCCCGCCACCACCTCAGTGAGACCCCAACACTGCACGAGGTAGGAAAAGCCATAAGACAGCTTAAGAACAACAAGGCTACGGGAGCGGATGGAATCCATGCTGAGGCGCTAAAGTGTGGCGGAGAGGCACTGTTGGCGCGAATACATGACCTCATCTCTCTCATCTGGAGGGAGGAGAGCATGCCGGGAGATCTCAGAGATGCAGTAATCGTGACCATCTTTTAAAATAGGGGACAAGTCCGACTGCGGCAACTACAGAGGAATCTCCCAGCTATCAGCCACTGGGAAAGTCGTCGCTAGTGTCCTCCTCAATCGTCTTCTCCCTGTGGCCGAGGAACTCCTCCCGGAGTCGCAGTGCGGATTTCGTCCCCTACGGGGCACAATGGACATTTTTGCAGAGCGACAGTTGCAGGAAAAATGCAGGGAGCAGCACCAGCCCTTGTACATGGCCTTCTTCGACCTTACAAAGGCCTTTGACACTGTCAACCGCGAGGGTCTATGGAGCGTCCTCCTCCGTTTCGGCTGCCCCTAAAAGTTTGTCACCATCCTCCGCCTACTCCACAACGGCATGCCGGCCGTGATCCTTCCCAACGGATCCATCACAGACCCAATCTACATCCGGACCGTGGCCAAACAGGGCTACGTCATCGCCCCAACCCTCTTCTCAATCTTCCTCGCTGCCATGCTCCACCTCACAGTCAACAAGCTCCCCGCTGCAGTGGAACTAAACTACAGAACCAGTGGGATCCTGTTCAACCTTCGCCGCCTCCAGGCCAGGTCCAAGATCACCCCAACCTCTGTCATTGAGCAACAGTACGCGGACGACGCCTGCGTCTGTGCACATACAGAGGCTGAACTCCAGGATATAGTCGACGTATTTACTCAGGCGTACAAAAGCATGGGCCTTACGCTAAACATCCATAAGACAAAGGTCCTGCACCAGCCTGTCCTCACCGCACAGCACTGCCCCCCAGTCATCAAGATCCACGGCGCGGCCCTGGACAACGTGGACCACTTCCTGTTATGTTCAGAATAAATTCACAGGACTGTATCGCAAGCTCAAACTGTTGTGACCTTGGTCTTTTTATTCAGACTCCAGAGTGAGGAAGCAGCATGGTGAATCACCTTTTATACCTGCTTGTCCCAGCGTGCACAGGTGACCCTTAGGTCTCCCACAGGTGTGCCCCCTAGTGGCAAGTCTTACCTTTTGGTGAGGTTTACATACATACCTAACATCACTCCCCCCCAGAGTCTTATTGTGCAAGTTATTTGCATGTTGAGGCGATCTGGTGTCCCGTGTCCCCGGGTCGATCACCTGGGTTGGAGCCCTGACATGGTGGGTTCATCCTCGTGGTTGATGGTGAGGTCGATCATGTTAGTGGGTCGCTGGGGGCCAGGTTCTTTCACAGTGGTTCCTGGTTGTCTGTTGTTCGCAGTTTAGTCCAGTCCAAATGCTTTTCGCATTAGCCCAGTACACGGTTTTACAATCAAACGCATCATTTTCATCACATACACTCCATTCCCCCCCCCTTGGCTAGTGCAGTACGAGCGGGCCAACTGGGGCCCTGAACACGGTCTACATCACTTATTCTGATGTCGCGTGGAGGGGCCGTGCGATCATGGTGCATTCTCTGCTGATGGCCTACGGAAGGCTCGGTTCTGAGTGATTCTGTCTGGTGACTGCGTAACACCCAGGATAGCCGGGTCTGCAGGGAGTCTACTGTGGCACTCGTGGTGCTAGGGTTAGTGATTCGGGCTGCCTGCTATGGGCTATTGTCGCTGACCCTGAGGTCTAGCAAGCCCAGGATGGCAGCAATGGCCTTGAGACTTTCAGTAGTGGCAGGAGGCCTAGTGGTCCCCGTGGCCACCGACTGTGTGTAGCCGCCCTGCCTTACTTTGCGACGTTGGGTTGGGCCTTTCATCTCTGCGATGGATCCCGTCTAGCAGTTCACCTTTGGCAGGCGGTAACGTGGGATCCAGGCTGGTCCAGGTCCTAAACTAGGGGGCCGTTACTGTTGACCCTTCGCTCTCTAGCACTTCCGCGATTGGGTCTGCAGGCGGTGCCGTTTCCACCCTGGTGGTGGGCAACGGTAGTCAACTGAGGCCATTAGTACCGCTCTCTGTGTCTGGCTCGTGGCAGATCATGTTGCAGTGCACAGACAGTGTTGGACATTCTCGAAATGTGTCGATAGTGGTGCCTCTGCTCTCCCAAGCTTGTCTGACTCAAGTACACACTGGGACACTCTTTGGTACGTCCCTTTAGTCCCGTGAATGCAGGCTGCTGCCTTGGTTAACTTATTGGATACATGTACAATCGTTTGGGGCTCGCCCGCTACTTTTGCTTGCTGCACAGCACTCCCGACCCCGTGCGGTAACATCTCACTTGGTACACGTGCTTTGTCAGATACATATACGACCAGTTGGTATTCGCCCGCTACTTTGGCTGGTTGTAAGGTCCGCCCGACCCCATATAATGGTACATCATTGGCTGCGAATACGGGTTACACAGTGCAAACAACTTATTGAAACGTGGTGGGTTCCTGGCCTTCTCAGCAGCCGCCCCTTTACCTTTGCCCCAAACCCGGTCACCTTCCTTGCTGGGCGACACATTCCTCCATTCCATTGCGGCGACCTCCCGTGGTCTGGACGTACCTTCGTCCTGTGGTCTGGACGCACTCTCGTCCCGTGGTCTGGACGTACCTTCGTCCTGTGGTCTGGACGCACTCTCGTCCCGTGGTCTGGACGCACCTTCGTCCTGTGGTCTGGACGCACTCTCGTCCCGTGGTCTGGACGCACCTTCGTCCCGTGGTCTGGACGCACTCTCGTCCCGTGGTCTGGACGGACTCTCGTCCCATGGTCTGGACGCACCTTCGTCCCGTGGTCTGGACGCACCTTCGTCCCGTGGTCTGGACGCACTCTCGTCCCGTGGTCTGGACGGACTCTCGTCCCGTGGTCTGGACACACCTTCGTCCCATGGTCTGGACGCACTCTCGTCCCGTGGTCTGGACGCACCTTCGTCCCGTGGTCTGGACGCACCTTCGTCCCGTGGTCTGAACGCACCTTCGTCCCATGGTCTGGACGCACTCTCGTCCCGTGGTCTGGACACACCTTCGTCCCATGGTCTGGACGCACTCTCGTCCCGTGGTCTGGACGCACCTTCGTCCCGTGGTCTGGACGCACCTTCGTCCCATGGTCTGGACGCACTCTCGTCCCGTGGTCTGGACGTACCTTCGTCCCATGGTCTGGACGCACTCTCGTCCCGTGGTCTGGACGCACCTTCGTCCCGTGGTCTGGACGCACCTTCGTCCCGTGGTCTGGACGCACTCTCGTCCCGTGGTCTGGACGCACTCTCGTCCCGTGGTCTGGACGCACTCTCGTCCCGTGGTCTGGACGCACCTTCGTCCCGTGGTCTGGACGCACTCTCGTCCCATGGTCTGGACGCACCTTCGTCCCGTGGTCTGGACGTACCTTCGTCCCGTGGTCTGGACGTACCTTCGTCCTGTGGTCTGGACGCACCTTCGTCCCGTGGTCTGGACGTACCTTCGTCCTGTGGTCTGGACGCACTCTCGTCCCGTGGTCTGGACGTACCTTCGTCCTGTGGTCTGGACGCACTCTCGTCCCGTGGTCTGGACGCACCTTCGTCCTGTGGTCTGGACGCACTCTCGTCCCGTGGTCTGGACGCACCTTCGTCCCGTGGTCTGGACGCACTCTCGTCCCGTGGTCTGGACGGACTCTCGTCCCATGGTCTGGACGCACCTTCGTCCCGTGGTCTGGACGCACCTTCGTCCCGTGGTCTGGACGCACTCTCGTCCCGTGGTCTGGACGGACTCTCGTCCCGTGGTCTGGACACACCTTCGTCCCATGGTCTGGACGCACTCTCGTCCCGTGGTCTGGACGCACCTTCGTCCCGTGGTCTGGACGCACCTTCGTCCCGTGGTCTGAACGCACCTTCGTCCCGTGGTCTGGACGCACTCTCGTCCCGTGGTCTGGACACACCTTCGTCCCATGGTCTGGACGCACTCTCGTCCCGTGGTCTGGACGCACCTTCGTCCCGTGGTCTGGACGCACCTTCGTCCCATGGTCTGGACGCACTCTCGTCCCGTGGTCTGGACGTACCTTCGTCCCATGGTCTGGACGCACTCTCGTCCCGTGGTCTGGACGCACCTTCGTCCCGTGGTCTGGACGCACCTTCGTCCCGTGGTCTGGACGCACTCTCGTCCCGTGGTCTGGACGCACTCTCGTCCCGTGGTCTGGACGCACTCTCGTCCCGTGGTCTGGACGCACCTTCGTCCCGTGGTCTGGACGCACTCTCGTCCCATGGTCTGGACGCACCTTCGTCCCGTGGTCTGGACGTACCTTCGTCCCGTGGTCTGGACGTACCTTCGTCCTGTGGTCTGGACGCACCTTCGTCCCGTGGTCTGGACGTACCTTCGTCCTGTGGTCTGGACGCACTCTCGTCCCATGGTCTGGACGCACCTTCGTCCCGTGGTCTGGACGCACCTTCGTCCCGTGGTCTGAACGCACTCTCGTCCCGTGGTCTGGACGTACCTTCGTCCTGTGGTCTGGACGCACTCTCGTCCCATGGTCTGGACGCACCTTCGTCCCGTGGTCTGGACGTACCTTCGTCCTGTGGTCTGGACGCACTCTCGTCCCGTGGTCTGGACGCACCTTCGTCCCGTGGTCTGGACGTACCTTCGTCCTGTGGTCTGGACGCACTCTCGTCCCATGGTCTGGACGCACCTTCGTCCCGTGGTCTGGACGTACCTTCGTCCTGTGGTCTGGACGCACTCTCGTCCCGTGGTCTGGACGCACTCTCGTCCCGTGGTCTGGACGCACTCTTGTCCCCTGGTCTGGGCGCACCTTCGTCCCGTGGTCTGGACGCACCTTCGTCCCGTGGTCTGGATGCACCTTCGTCCCGTAGTCTGGACGCACCTTCGTCCCGTGGTCTGGGCGCACCTTCGTCCCGTGGTCTGGATGCACCTTCGTCCCGTGGTCTGGACGCACCTTCGTCCCGTGGTCTGGGCGCACCTTCGTCCCGTGGTCTGGACGCACCTTCGTCCCGTGGTCTGGACGTACTCTCGTCCCGTGGTCTGGACGCACCTTCGTCCCGTGGTCTGGACGCACCTTCGTCCCGTGGTCTGGACGCACCTTCGTCCCGTGGTCTGGACGCACCTTCGTCCCGTGGTCTGGACGCACTCTCGTCCCGTGGTCTGGACGCACCTTCGTCCCGTGGTCTGGACGCACTCTCGTCCCATGGTCTGGACGCACTCTCGTCCCGTGGTCTGGACGCACCTTCGTCCCGTTGTCTGGACGCACCTTCGTCCCGTGGTCTGGACGCACCTTCGTCCCGTGGTCTGGACGCACCTTCGTCCCGTTGTCTGGATGCACCTTCGTCCCGTGGTCTGGACGCACCTTCGTCCCGTGGTCTGAACGCACTCTCGTCCCGTGGTCTGGACGCACCTTCGTCCCGTGGTCTGGACGCACTCTCGTCCCGTGGTCTGGACGAACCTTCGTCCCGTGGTCTGGACGCACACTCGTCCCGTGGTCTGGACGCACCTTCGTCCCGTGGTCTGGACGCACTCTCGTCCCGTGGTCTGGACGCACCTTCGTCCCGTGGTCTGGACGCACTCTCGTCCCGTGATCTGGACGCACTCTTGTCCCATGGTCTGGACGCACCTTCGTCCCTTGGTCTGGACGCACCTTCGTCCCGTGGTCTGGACGCACTCTCATCCCGTGGTCTGGACGCACTCTCGTCCCGTGGTCTGGACGCACTCTCGTCCCGTGGTCTGGATGCACCTTCATCCCGTGGTCTGGGCGCACTCTCGTCCCGTGGTCTGGACGCACCTTCGTCCCGTGGTCTGGACGCACTCTCGTCCCGTGGTCTGGACGCACCTTCATCCCGTGGTCTGGACGCACTCTCGTCCCGTGGTCTGGACGCACTCTCGTCCCGTGGTCTGGACGCACCTTCGTCCCGTGGTCTGGACGCACTCTCGTCCCGTGGTCTGGATGCACCTTCATCCCGTGGTCTGGACGCACTCTCGTCCCGTGGTCTGGACGCACCTTCGTCCCGTGGTCTGGACGCACCTTCGTCCCGTGGTCTGGACGCACTCTCGTCCCGTGGTCTGGATGCACCTTCATCCCGTGGTCTGGACGCACTCTCGTCCCGTGGTCTGGACGCACCTTCGTCCCGTGGTCTGGACGCACTCTCGTACCGTGGTCTGGATGCACCTTCATCCCGTGGTCTGGACGCACTCTCGTCCCATAGTCTGGATGCTCTTCCGTTCCGTGGTCTGGATGCCCTCTCATCCGTGTCCGTGATGCCGACTACCGCGAACTTCCTCCCCAGGGATTTTGCCTCTGGTGTCGGGAAGACGCATTCGGATCGTTTCGGCCGGAGTCCCACTCCGCATGGTCGACCTGGAGCCTCTTCCATTGTCGCGAAGAGGTCGTCGGCTTCGGATGGTGGATACCGCGCCTGTACCGCTGCTCGATTGATCTTCACCTCCTCGTGGTCGTGATGAGCGGCCTGTGCCTCGGGGATCTGCAAATGGATCTGTACTTCGATGCCTGGTTCAGCTGAAGGTGGGGGTTTGCTCAGCCTTTGAGCAAGGGAGACATCGTTCACCGGAGAAGGTACGCAGGGGTCTTCCCAGTTCTATCGAATCTTCCCCATCCACCTCCTACCAAGCAGCATTGGCCCATCACCTGAAACAATCCACAGTGGTAAATCGTGCACTGCTCCCTCATGGGATACTCTTATGTCTGCACTGCCAATAACTGGTATCAGTTCCTTGGTGTAGGTGTGAAGCCTTGCCTGAATCAGGATCAGCTTGGGTCGCTGTGCTTAGTCGCCCCACAGCCTCTCGAATGCCTTCTGGCTCATAATTGACTGACTTGCCCCTGTGTCTAGTTCCATGGAGACTGGAGTGCCGTTAAGTTCAACTTTTAACATTATCGGAGGGTTTTTGGTGGTGAAGGTGTGTATCCCAAATACTTCCTCTTCATCCTCAGGTTCAGTTGCCTCTCCTGCTTGTTCATCGTGATCCTCGCTGGATCGGTTGTCCTCTCCTGACTCTGCCACGTGGTGAGTCATGGATCGTTTGCACATCCGCTGGAGGTGCCCCATTGTTCCACAGCCCTTGCACACATAGGGCTTGAATCGACATTGATGAGCTTTATGGCTGCCCCCGCAGCGCCAACATGGTGTCAATGAATACGCATTCACGCCCCATGGTGGACTCTGATTCACTCTAGGCCTAGGTCTGGCCTCTGCAGTCTTCTGAGTCCAGCCCTGTGCCATTCCGCCTGCTGAAAACATTATTTTATGCACAGTACTTGCCGGTGAGCTTCGATGCTGTGAAGATATCTGTTTCGTGTTGTCGCTCGTGGATATGAAGGCTTGGGCTATCGCGATGGCCTTGCTCAGATCTAGGGATTCGGCAGACAGCAGTTTGCGAAGAATGAAAAAGTCCTGCAACATTTCCCCCAAGGATCCTGCAAATTCACACTGTCCTGCAAGGCGTCTTAGGTCGGCGACAAAGCTCGCCAGGTTCTGGCCCTCGGAGCGATGGTGCATATAAAAGCGATACCTGGCCATTAAGATGCGCTCCTTTGGCTTGAGGTGTTCCCTAACCAGCATACACAGCTCTGTGTAAGACTTGTTCATTGTTTTGACCGGTGCCAGCAAATTGTTGAAGAGGCCATATATTGAAGACCCACAAATGATGAGGAGAATCGCCCTGAGCTTGGTCGCCGTCTCAACCTTGTCCAATTCCTTGGCCACAAAGTACTGGTCGAGGCGCTCAACGAAGGCTTCCCAATCATTACCCTCAACAAATCTCTCAAGAATACCAACGGCAACCAGTACCACGTGAAAGTTCGTGATCCGTTACTCGTTGCCAATTTGTTATGTTCAGAATAAATCCAAAGGACTGTATTGCAAGCTCAAACTGTTGTGACCTTGGTCTCTTCATTCAGACTCCAGAGTGGGGAAGCAGCATGGTGAGTCACCTTTTATACCTGCTTGCCCCAGGGTGCACAGGTGACCCTTAGGTCTCCCACAGGTGTGCCCCCTAGTGGAAAGTCTTACATTTTGATAAGGTTTACATACATACATAACATTTCCCATACCTCGGGAGCCTCTTATGAACAAGAGCAGACATTGACGACCAGTGCACCAGTGCAGCCTTCGGCTGTCTGAGAAAAAGAGTGTTCGAAGACCAGGCCCTCAAAACTGCCACCATGGTCTAGAGGACTGTAGAAATACCTGCTCTCCTGTATGGCTCAGAGATATGGACCGTGTACAGTGGACACCTCAAGTCGCTGGAGAAATACCACCAACGATGCCTCGGCAAGATCCTACAAATCCCCTGGGAGGACAGACGCCCCAACATTAGCGTCCTCGACCAGGCCAACATCCCCAGCATTGAAGCACTGACCACACTTGATCAGCTCCGCTGGGCAGACCACATCGTTCGCATGCCAGACACGAAACTCCCAAAGCAAGCGCTCTACTCGGAACTCCTTCACGGCAAACGAGCCAAAGGCGGGCAGAGGAAACGTTACAGGGACACCCTCAAAGCCTCCCTGTAAAAGTGCAACATCCCCACCGACACCTGGGAGTCCCTGGCCAAAGACCGCCCTAAGTGGAGAAAGTGCATCCGGGAGGGCGCTGAGCACCTCGAGTCTCATTGCCGAGAACATGCAGAAATCAAGTGCAGGCAGCGGAAAGAGCGTGCAGCAAACCAGTCCCACCCACCCTTATCCTCAACGACTATCTGACCACCTGTGATAGGGACTGTGGCTCTTGTATTGGACTGTTCAGCCACCTAAGGACTCATTTTAAGAGAGGAAGCAAGTCTTCCTCGATTCTGAGGGACTGCCTATGATGATGATGAGATCATTCCTTTACCAATTGAGGGCGAGAGAGCCTAGCACTTGACATGTAACAGTTTCTTTAAGAGACAATTGTGGCTTCTTATTGAGTCCTTCTGGCCCCTCTCCTCCTCCCTCTGCAGGCATCTTCTGTTCTTCTTCGCTGCCTCCGCTCCATCTCCTTAAGGTACTCGAGTGCGAGTGGTACTGCCAGTGGAGCCCCCAGGACTGTGAGCAAGTGCTGTGAGCAGAACCCTTTAAATAAGAATTAAGGCATTCTCCACGTGCAACAACACTCTCTGTTACCTTAGAACCTTGACAGAGGTTTACAAAGCAGCTGGAGTTGCAGAAGGTTGCACAGAGCCAGTCAAACTGCAGAAACATGTCAGGTGCAAGTTGTTTGCTGATGATTCCTTTAAATACCACTGCTGGAGCCTCCTTCCTGCTTCTCAATGCTTTCTGAGCTGGTCGCAATTAATCCATGCCGGCAAATGGAACAGTGAAGTTAAAAATGGCAGATCGGGCGTCAAGTGAGCGTTGCACACTCACTGACATCACAATGTGCGTAATCTACATAATTTTTTGCAAGCGCGGATATTGGGAGAGCTGCCACCCAACTGAAAATGGTGGTCGCCTTGGGACCCGCCAGTAGGAAGAATGGAAAAGCAGGATATTTTTAACAGGTGAAAGGCTAGTAAATGTTGGTATTCAGAGGGATTTGGGTGTCCTTGTACATGAACCACAGAAAGTTAACATGCAGGTACAGCAAGCACTTAGGAAGACAAAAGGTATGTTAGCCTTTACTGCAAGGGGAATTGGAGTGTGTGAGTCAGGGGGGCTGAAATTCACCGACTTCGGAGAGACGGTTACTGTGGGATTTGGGCAGCCGATTGAAAAAATCGATCGGCTGCCGCGATCGGGTGATTTTCCCTCACTCAGCTATATTCAGCACGGGGGGGGGGGTTTGAGCGGTGCGCACTTCTGCCGGAAACGGTGGGGTGAAGCTGCTGTAAAGGTTGGTGTCCAGCGTTGAGCTCAGCAGCGTGCGGGCCACTGAAAAGCGGCTAGGACTGCGATTTTCACCAACAAAAAGGTCGGACCTATTCAGGCAGTGCTGCCGCGAGGTGCTCGAGTCGGTGCTCGAATGCGACATCACTGGCATTTTGCCGTGAGCGGGGTCCTTTGGTAGGGAAATAGTTTTATTAATTTTAGTGTTTTTATGTCATATTCCATCATCCACAATATTTAGCTTGGCATATAGTTTTATTAACTGTTTCGGCTCCATTAAACCTGCTGAGTGCTGCTCAGAGGTTTTCGCAGAGTTTTGTACAATTTTTCAGGTCTGGCTCTTTAGTGGAGGCCTGTGGGCTGCAGAGACCTGCTTGGCAGGGTTCGCCCTGAGGATGGGAGGAGTGTTGTGAGGGCGACACCTGGCCAGAAGCAGGGCGGCACGCAGGAGGAGACGTGGTCATCAGCACCGGGCAGAGAGGCAGCGGGCAAGGGAGGCAGCAGCCATGATTCGTTCATTCTGCCCCAGACCACTGTGCCCGCCGTCTTCACCGGCCCGAGTCAGGATTGGCTGCTCGGGGAACAAGGGATATCCCCTGTCCACTTGGCTGCTCACTCCACTGGGGAACCCCAGGGCAGCGCCTGAGCGTGCGTACAATGACGCTCATTGTGTCACCAGGCGCATCATCGAGCAGTGCATAGGCATCCTTCAGCAGAGGTTCCGGGGCCTGGACCGCTCTGGTGGCACCTTGCTGTACTCTCCTCAACGGCTCTCCATCATCGTCGTGGTCTGCTGCATGCTGCACAACCTGGCCATCATGAGGGGACAGCCGCTGGAGGTCGAGACAGCAGTACCCCCCGAGGAGGGGGAGGAGGAGGCACAGCAGCAGGAGGAGGAAGAGGAGAAGGAGGAGGGTCCCTGGCGCCCCAGCGCTGGGAGGCCTCGACCCATCGCCACCCAGGAAGGGCCGGGTGCAGACTGGCCAGCACCCTCCCGGGAGGGTGCGTCCTCACATATATGGAGGTGCCTGAGAACCTCCCCTGCAATCTCCCTCCATGCATTATGTGCTGCCTGTCTGCCAGGTCTCCCCACGTCAGGAAACAGTATTCTTCTTCTTCTGTCCTCAGTGTCTCCAGCTCCGTATCAGTGGACCTGTTGGCTCTCCTTGCACCCCTTACACCAGCCCTCCTTCCAAACATGGTTCCTACGGCTCCGCCCATCTGACGCCCACGTTCCGCCCACTGGGAGATTGGTCGCGGAGGTTCCGCCGGCACACCGCCCTGCCGCCCGCCCATGCCGGAGTCTGGAAATCCGGCATTTTCCTCAGGGACGATCGCCCTGCCGCCCGCCAGAAGGAACGCTGGCAAAATGCTGGTTTGAGCTGGCGGCGGGGAGGATTGCTCAGAGTGCTGCAGCGCTGCACTTCCCGGCTATCATGCAGATGCTGAAGCTTTATCAGTGGGACAGAAATAGTAATGTGATGGACCTTAACCCGCACAGAGCGAGTTCAGACATGTAACTCCACATGACTCCGTTGAAGGGGAGATGTGGTAGAGGAAGCAGCAATGAGTAGCGAAAGATGGGAAAGGCTCAATGGAGCTGTCCAGCAAGAGTTTTGAGACCATTTCATGCGGAACCAATTTAGTGACTGATTGTGACTGCGCAGATGGCATGAGCTTATGTCAGAGTTATTAAGCGAAAGTTATAAGATGTAAAGCCATCGTAGATTGCTGCTACTGATAGTGAGAACATCATGACATGAGGCATGGAAGATGGGAACATACATATAATGGACTGCAAAGTAACTGATTAACATATCATCTCGGGGTGGCACTCCACCATGTTTGGCGTTATAAAAAGTGGCTTGAAGTGCAAGCCTTAATGTGTGCCCTGCAAGCAGTTCAAGTGACTCTCACTGAATGGCAGCTTTTCTGCATTTGGTGACCCTTACTTGTCGTGTCGCGATGGCCTGATGACAGGACCCATTGTAGAGTGGATACATATGTGGAGGGCAATGTCTTCCAAATGCAGCAGAACACCTGAGGGACAGCTGTGTGTTTCTCACAAGGCACCACACATTACGTGAAAATGAGACACTGACAAAGAAAGGGTGAACATTGTGATTGTATTTAAAAGTGCATAATTACAAAAGTGACATAACATAATAGCATTCAAGAACATCTCCACCACCAACACCCACACCTCTGCCCGCTACCAGCACCTCTCTTTCCCCCCCCCACCCCCACCGATGGCTTGCGCGACCTGCCCAGAAGCCATCGCTTGCCTCATCACCTCAGCAGACTGGGTGTTGCACTCCACCGCGCTAATGAGCCGGTCCATACTGTCAGTATGGTGCTGTGCGAAGGTGGCGAGGCTGCCAGCTGTCCCAGCCATGGACCTAGGTCCGACGCTCGTCCTCGAGAGCTGGACTATCACCTGAATAGCCATGAGCCGTGCTGCACCCTCAGCAGCTTGTTGGATCCTTGTGGGTTGACGCGCCTTGGTTGGTTTAGCTCCGCGGCCTCTGCGCCTGGCAGCACTTGCACGTGTTGCCTCCGGTTCAAAGCCCATGAATTCGGTGCCCGGCGCCGTGGTTCTCCGGACAGGTGGCACACATGGCAGCAAGGCTGGTGTCATCTTCTTCCAGCTCCTCGACCTCAAGGGGCTCAAACACCAGCCCATCTCCCTCCTCTCTCTCTTGTTCTTCGTGACTCTGGCTGGCAGAGTTGGGTGCGGTGAATATGGGTGATCTTGGCGGGGGGGGGGGGGTGGTGAAGGAAGCAGCCGCTGTCTTGGGCAATGTCGGGGTGGGAGACGTTGGGATCACACTCCTCCTTTGAGTGCCAGAGGTGGATGGTGCGCGTTGATCAGTGCTGTCCGACTCACCATCTACAAGTAGAGGACAACATTCCAGTCTATGGGCGGAGGGGGGGGGGGGGGGGGGGCGGTTTGGTCAAGCTGACATGCGAGCCGTCCCATCTCACATTGTGCCATCAAGCAGTTCCATTTTTGCACAGGCACACCAATAATGGCCGACAAACTGTGCGTTAAAACGCGTTTGCCTTAACATTGCATGACCTTTCATGCCACGAGCATTACTCACACCGGAGATTATTATACCCTTACCATGCTCTGGCACGGGATCTGCATCACCCTTTGTAGTTGCACAATGGCGGTCACCCACCAATGCCAAGGCATGCTCTTCCAGGCTGCTCAACTCTACCACCTCTGCTGGGCCCCCTCCCGTGGCACTGAGCCTTGCTGCCCTGGATGTATTTTTCTTCTGCAGAAAGAAACACTGCAGCCTTCGCCCCCTTTGCTCATGCCCCCCACACATACACTCTCACACACACACACACACACACATCTGGCGCATAACCTTTTGGAGTTGGACGGGAGGGGTCCAATAAATGTTTACTCACTCTTGCTGACGCCACCACATTGTTCCAACTTTTCCTACACTGGTCTCCATCCGGCTCAATGTTGCCCGTTGAGGACACGGCCTCGCCAATCCCCCTCCAGATGCGTCTGTATTGGGGTGGTGGAGGCTTGCCACCACCATCCCTGGTGAGGTCTTTATACCTACTGAAACAAGCTCCCCCAGTTCCTCATCATTAAACCAGTGAGCTCTGGGCCTGGTCTTAGCAGTCTTCCTCGATGCTTTTTTTCCACTCATGTTAAATCACTTAAGGAATGGGGCTGATGAAAACTTTGTAGCTCTGTATGTCCAGCACTCTCCCCTCTACAACTGGCAGGTTCAAGAGAGTGATCACCATTTAAGCGCGTGCGCAGTTGTCCCAGCAGCCTCAATCACGGCAAAAATGACGTCAGGTGGATAACAGGACTACAAAATAAAACAAATCTCACGCATGCGCGGTTCAGGGCCTCCAAAGTTCTCCGATTCTAGAGGCCTGCACCTCCCGCCCACTGATTCCGCCGCCCGCTGATGCCCGCACCCAACCCCCGATTCCCGCTGCCGCCCACATTACTGCGGCGAAACTGGCCCCCGACTGGACCCAGTGGCAGTGGGCGCCAAAAAGGTAGGTGCCGGCTAGGCACCGCCGATAAATGGTTGGCCCTTACGGGTCACCAGGTTTGGGCCCTATGTTCTTATCAGCATGCCCACATACGAGAATTGGACATGTATTCACATATATAATCTATAAATATATAGGGCTAGAACCTCCAATTTTTTTGCGCCCACTTAACGCCCATTTTACCGCTGAAATGACGTATAACGCCCATATATCACCCATTTTGGCACAAAATGGAAACTGATGGGTATTTTTCAGAAACTTATCGCTGAGCGTTACTTTCCCCATGTGCTTTAACGGCGGGATAAAATATTACCGCCCGCCCACTTTTTTTGTAACGAGACCTGGGTGTCATGGTACATCAGTCATTGAAGGTTGGCATGCAGGTACAGCAGGCGTTTAAGAAAGCAAATGGCATGTTGGCCTTCATAGCGAGGGGATTTGAGTACAGGGGCAGGGAGGTGTTGCTACAGTTGTACAGGGCCTTGGTGAGGTCACACCTGGAGTATTGTGTACAGTTTTGGTCTCCTAACCTGAGGAAGGACATTCTTGCTATTGAGGGAGTGCAGCGAAGGTTCACCAGACTGATTCCCGGGATGGCGGGACTGACCTATCAAGAAAGACTGGATCAACTGTGCTTGTATTCACTGGAGTTCAGAAGAATGAGAGGGGAGCTCATAGAAACGTTTAAAATTCTGACGGGTTTAAACAGGTTAGATGCAGAAAGAATGTTCCCAATGTTGGGGAAGTCCAGAACCAGGGGTCACAGTCTAAGGATAAGGGGTAAGCCATTTAGGACCGAGATGAGGAGAAACTTCTTCACCCAGAGAGTGGTGAACCTGTGGAATTCTCTACCACAGAAAGTTGTTGAGGCCAATTCACTAAATATATTCAAAAAGGAGTTAGATGTAGTCCTTACTACTCGGGGGATCAAGGGGTATGACGAGAAAGCAGGAATGGGGTACTGAAGTTGCACGTTCAGCCATGAACTCATTGAATGGCGGTGCAGGCTCGAAGGGCCGAATGGCCTACTCCTGCACCTATTTTCTATGTTTCTATGTTTCTAATCATCAGAATGGGCAAAATGAATGCTCATAATATCGCCCAGCATTACTTTCCACACGGAATTAACGCCGAGATTCAATAATACCACCCACCCACTTTCTTTTGTTGTAAAGAGCATATTTGGTGAAACTAACGCCCAGGAGATCGCCCACCCTCACTTTCATCACCTCGAACGAATATCGCCCACAATATCGCTCACCCAAAAAAACGCCCAGAAAAAGTGGAACTGTTCTGAACGAACGCCAGAGGTCTGGCTGGCATTTTATAAATCGCAGGTTGCTTCATTCAAAAGGCTGCCTCAATTTTGGAGGAGTTTGCATTGACTCTGGAGTTCTTCTCAAGTGAAGTGAACATCTCAACAGACATATTTTCAGACTCTGGACTATTGGGGCTTTACTCCAGGTGTATTTTAGTGAGGAACTCATTACTCCTGATCAATCGCTATAATACTTTCAATGCAATGGGGCCACCAAACAATAACCGTGCATAAGTAGCACTTCAGATGTCTTGACGACTCAGGAGGGGAGCTATGATACAACCCTGAGCAAGTAACTAAATTCGTGGTTGTGTGTATTGTGTTCCTAACACAGATGAGACTGCACACAGGGAGGTTACAGTAACAGTGACCTCAGTCTTTAATAGGACACTCCAGAGTGAGGAACAGGCCTCAGGGGCCGGCTTATATACAGTGCTCCCAAGGGATGCTGGGATCCCTTGGGACTTCAGGGGATGCGCTCCCTGGTGGCGGAACATGGGAGTGCATGTTTTACAGATACACAACATCACTCCCCTCACAAAGTCAAAGTGAAAACTATTTACAAGGTGAGGCGGTCGGGAGCCTTTCTTTCCCTGATGGACCGCCTCGGTACAAATGTCTGTTCTGGTGTGTTGGCTGTGCCCTCGCTGGGCTGGCGTGTTGTTGGCCCTGCAGGGCTGCTAGGTGAGCCTGGCCTTGCTGGGCTGTTGGGCGTGATGGGTTCAATTTCCTGGTCCGGGGTGGTGTCGTTGATCCTTTGGGTGTGTGTTGTGGGCTTGAAAAAGGTAGTGTCTGCTGTGGGTTGTTCAGGGCAGTCTATGAACTGCAGCCTCGTTTGGTCCAGGTGCTTTCTGCAAATTTGTCCATTGTCTAGTTTGACTACAAACACCCTATTCCCTTCTTTAGCTATCACCGTGCCCGCGATCCACTTGGGACCATGTCCATAGTTTAGCACATACACAGGGTCATTCAGATCAATTTCCCGTGACACAGTGGCGCGACCATCGTTTACATTTTGTTGCTGCCGCCTGCTCTCTACCTGATCATGCAGGTTGGGGTGAACCAGCGAGAGTCTGGTTTTAAGTGTCCTTTTCATGAGTAGCTCAGCCGGGGGCACCCCTGTGAGCGAGTGGGGTCTCGTGTGGTAGCTGAGCAGTATGCGGGACAGGTGGGTTTGGAGTGAGCCTTCTGTGACTCGTTTAAGGCTCTGTTTGATGGTTTGTACTGCCCGCTCTGCCTGCCCATTGGAGGCTGGTTTAAACGGGACCGAGGTGACATGTTTGATCCCATTGCGGGTCATGAATTCTTTAATTTCGGCACTGGTGAAACATGGCCCGTTGTCACTGACCAGTATGTCAGGCAGGCCGTGGGTGGCAAACATGGCCCTCAGGCTTTCAATGGTGGCGGTGGCGGTGCTTCCCGACATTATTTCACATTCAATCCATTTTGAAAAAGCATCCACCACCACCAGGAACATTTTACTGAGAAATGAGCCCGCATAGTCGACATGGATCCTCGACCATGGTCTGGGGGGCCAGGACCACAAACTTAGTGGTGCCTCTCTGGGCGCGTTGCTCAACTGAGCACACACGCTGCATTGCCGTACACAGGACTCTCAGTCAGAGTCGATACCGGGCCACCACACGTGGGATCTGGCTATCGCTTTCATCATTACTATACCTGGGTGTGTGCTGTGGAGATCTGAGATGAACGTCTCCCTGCCCTTTTTGGGTAGCACTACGCGGTTACCCCACAACAGGCAGTCTGCCTGAATGGACAGCTTGTCCTTCCACCGCTGGAACGGCTTGATTAGCTCTTGCATTTCAACGTGGATGCTGGCCCAGCTCACATGCAGTACACAGTTTTTTACTAGGGACAGCAAGAGGACCTTGGCTGGTCCAAGTCCTAATCTGGCAGGCCGCGACAAGTGATTTATCATTTTCAAACACTTCTATGACCATCAATAAGTCTGCGGGCTGCGCCACCATCAACAAGTTTGCAGGCTGCGCCATTTCCACCCCCGTGGTGGGCAATGGTAGTTGACTGAGAGCATCCGTACAGTTCTCGGTACCTGGCCTGTGACGGATGGTACAGTTATACGGTGATAGCGCGAGTGCCCATCTTTGTATGCGGGCTGAGACATTAGTATTTATCCTCTTGTTTTCAGCGAACAGGTATATGAGTGGCTTGTGATCGGTTTCCAGCTCAAATTTGAGGCCAAACAGGTACTGGTGCATTTTCTTTACCCCGAACACACACACTAATGTCTCTTTCTCAATCATGCTGTAGGCCCTCTCGGCCTTAGACAAGCTCCTGGAAGCATAGGCGACAGGTTGCAACTTCCCTGCAACGTTAGCTTGTTGTAATACACACCCGACTCCGTACGACGACACATCACATGGTAGCACAAATCTTTTACATGGGTTATACAATACAAGTAACTTGTTGGAGCATAAAATGTTTCTGGCTTTCTCCCCATACCCAGTTCTCACCTTTACGCAATAACACATGTAGCGGCTCTAAGAGGGTGCTTAACCCCGGTAGGTAGTTACCAAAATAGTTGAGGAGTCCCAGGAACGACCGCAGCTCCGTGATGTTCTGTGGCCTGGGCGCGTTCCTGATAGCTTCTGTCTTGGCGTCTGTGGGCCGAATGCCATCCGCCGCGATCTTTCTCCCCAAAAACTCCACTTCTGTTGACATGAAGACGCATTTCGACCTCTTCAGCCGCAGCCCTACGCAATCCAGTCGCTGGAGGACCTCCTCCAGGTTTTGTAGGTGCTCGACGGTGTCCCGACCCGTGACCAATATGTTGTCCTAAAAAACCACCGTGTGTGGTACCGACTTGAGTAGGCTCTCCATGTTTCTCTGGAAGATCGCTGCAGTCGACCGAATTCCAAATGGGCATCTGTTGTAGATGAACAGTCCCTTGTGCATGTTGATGCAGGTGAGGCCCTTCGAAGACTCCCCCAGCTCCTGCGTCATGTAGGCCGAAGTCAGGTCGAGCTTGGTGAACGTCTTGCCTCCTGCCAGCGTCGCAAATAGGTCGACAGCCTTAGGTAGCGAGTATTGGCCCTTGAGCGAGAAACGATTAATAGTTACTTTATAAGCGCCGCAAAGCCTGACCGTGCCATCACTTTTGAGTACTGGAACAATCGGGCTGGCCCACTTGCTGAATTCCACTGGGGAGATGATGCCCTCACGTTGCAGCCTGTCCAGCTCGATTTCTACTCTCTCCCTCATCATGTGAGGTACCGCTCGTGCCTTGTGGTGAATGGGTCATGCCTCTGGGACCAAGTGGATCCGCACCTTCGCCCCAGAAAAGTTTCCAATGCCTGGCTCAAAAAGGGAAGGAAATTTGTTAAGAATCTGGTTTCATGAGGCCTCATCAACATGTGATAGCGCTCGGATGTCATCACAGTTCCAGCGGATTTTGCCCAGCCAGCTCCTTCCAAGCAGTGTGGGGCCATCGCCCGGGACAATCCAGAGTGGCAGTTCATGCACCGTGTCCTCGTAGGTGACCTTGACCATGGCGCTGCCCAGGACAGTGATGAGCTCTTTGGTGTACGTTCTCAGTTTCGTGTGGATGGGGCTCAGGGCTGGTCTGAGTGCCTTGTTGCACCACAGTCTCTCAAACATCTTTATACTCATGATGGATTGGCTAGCGCCAGTGTCCAGTTCCATGGCTACAGGTAAGCCATTCAATTTTATATTTAGCATTATAGGTGGACATTTCGTCGAAAATGTGTGCACCCGTGTACTTCAGCATCTGCCTCCTCTCTCTGAGGCTCGAAATTGCTTTGATCCACCATGGACCGATCTTCCTCTGCCACGTGGTGGTTAGCAGGTTTTGCAGAGCTGGAAATCGTTGGTTAGTGGTGTGCCACAGGGATCGGTGCTGGGACCACAATTATTTACAATATACATAGATAACCTGGAAGAGGGGACAGAGTGTAGTGTAACAACATTTGCAGATGACACAAAGATTAGTGGGAAAGCGGGTTGTGTAGAGGACACAGAGAGGCTGCAAAGAGATTTAGATAGGTAAGTGAATGGGCTAAGGTTTGGCAGATGGAAAACAATGTCGGAAAGTGTGAGGTCATCCACCTTGGAAAAAAAAACAGTAAAAGGGAATATTATTTGAAAGGGGAGAAATTATAACATGCTGCGATGCAGAGGGACCTGGGGGTCCTTGTGCATGAATCCCAAAAAATTAGTTTGCAGGTGCAGCAGGTAATCAGGAAGGCGAATGGAATGTTGGCCTTCATTGCGAGAGGGATGGAGTACAAAAGCAGGGAGGTCCTGCTGCAACTGTATAGGGTATTGGTGAGGCCACACCTGGAGTACTGCGTGCAGTTTTGGTCACCTTACTTAAGGAAGGATATAATAGCCTTGGAGGGGGTACAGAGACGATTCACTAGGCTGATTCCGGAGATGAAGGGGTTATGATGATAGATTGAGAAGACTGGGTCTTTACTCGTTGGAGTTCAAAAGGATGAGGGGTGATCTTATTGAAACATTTAAGATAATGAAAGGGATAGACAAGATAGAGGCAGAGAGGTTGTTTCCACTGGTTGGGGAGACTAGAACTAGGGGGCACAGCCTCAAAATACGGGGAAGCCAATTTAAAACCGAGTTGAGAAGGAATTTCTTCTCCCAGAGGGTTGTGAATCTGTGGAATTCTCTGCCCAAGGAAGCAGTTGAGGCTAGCTCATTGAATGTATTCAAATCACAGATAGATAGATTTTTAACCAATAAGGGAATTAAGGGTTATGGGGAGCGGGCGGGTAAGTGGAGCTGAGTCCACGGCCAGATCAGCCATGATCTTGTTGAATGGCGGAGCAGGCTCGAGGGGCTAGATGGCCTACTCCTGTTCCTAATTCTTATGTTCTTATGTTCTTATGTAAGCTCGTTGGAGTTGCCCCATTGTTCCACAGCTCTTGCAAACATACCCTTTGAAGCGGCATGAATAGGCTGAATGGAAGCCTCCACAACGCCAACAAGGTGTGAAGTGCCTTGCATTCTTCCTTTGTTGCGGACTCTGAGTCATCTGGGTCACCTGAGGCCTGCTGGCAGTTGCAGACTCGTGGGTTCTGCCCTGTACATTTCTGCTCGCAAACACAGTTCCAGTTAATTTATGAACATTGCTAGCATTTGTGTGCTGAGAGATTTGTTTGGTGTTATCACTGGTGGACATAAACGCCTGTGCTATCGCAATGGCCTTACTGAGGGTCGGTGTCACTACAGTCAAAGGTTTTCGTAGGACGGTCTCGTGGCCAATGCCCAGTACAAAAAAGTCTCTGAGTATTTGTTCCAGGTAGCCATCAAACTGACATTGTCCTGCAAGTCGCCTTAGCTCGGCGACGTAGCTCACCATTTCCTGACCTTCAGATCGCTGGCACGTGTAGAACCGATACCTTGCCATCAGCACGCTCTCCCTCGGGTTAAGATGCTCCCGAACCAGTGTACACAGCTCCTCATACGACTTATCTGTGGGTTTCACCGGAGCCAGAAGATTCTTCATGAGACTGTAGGTCGGTGCCCCGCAGACTGTGAGGAGGACCGCTCTTCTTTTTCCTTCTCCGTTCAGCTCATTGGCTTCAAAGTACTGGTCTAGCCGTTCGACATAGGCTTCCCAGTCCTCACCCTCCGAGAACTTCTCCAGGCTGCCCACAGTTTGCTGCATCTTTGCATTGGATTTGTATTCTTGTCGCCAGTTATTGTGTTCCTAACACAGATGAGGCTGCACACAGGGAGGTTAAAGTAACAGTGACCTCAGTCTTTATTAAGACACTCCAGTGTGAGGAACAGGCCTTAGGGGCCAGCTTATATACAGTGCTCCCAAGGGATGCTGGGATCCCTTGGGACTTCAGGGGATGCCCTCCCTGGTGGCAGAAGATGGGAGTGCATGCTTTACAGATACACAACAGTGTGCTCGATGCTGCACAATCTGGCTATCATGAGTGGCCATGAATTGCCAGAAGGCACTGATGCTCCACCTCAGGAGAGAGAGGAAGAGGACGACGAGGGGCTGGATGCTGACCTAGGGCCAGACAATCAGGCTGGCTATGCAACCATGCCCACGACCCCTCCAGACCACAGGAAAGGGCCCGTGGTGGCTATATAGCTGCAAGACTCTTACGTGAGGAGCTGATATCTGAACGATTTGCCTGAAAGAGTGTTGATGTGAGTGACAACGTTCACACACTGCTGTGTGATGCAGCTCAGACATCAGTGGTGCCCATCACCCAGTTAAAGTTTATGTTAATTGATGTTAAGACGTATTTAACCCTTTCATATTAAGGAATCACCACTTTGTAACGGTCCAGCTATCTGAGACAATGTGCAACAAGGTTATGTTCAATAACAAAAATGTTATACCAACATTGCTCTCAAATCATAAGTATCACAGGCAATAACACCCAACCCCTGCCCACACCCCACTTTTTCCACCATTGACATAAATCACATATTCAACATATCCAGCAACACAGAATACAAAGGCAAAGCAGGAACGTGGTCCCCAGCCCCCATACATTGCAACAAATTGCATACACCCAGATGGAGATATAACACAGCCATCACCTGTGCACATGCACCTCACTTTCCTTCCCCCCTCCCCTTCTTCTCCCCACCTCTACCCCTTCCCCTCCTCGCTTCACGGCGCCTGGCCGAGGAGCTCCTCAGGCGGTGCCTCATTGGGTAGGATGAAGGCAGATGCGGTGGTTGCACGGTTACGGGAGCGGGTGGTGCTAAGGGGGTGACATTCTCTGATGCAGAAGCAGGATCTTGGTCCTTGTTCTCATCTGTCGTTGGCAGTGGTGGTGCGGAACCTAGGGGTGGAGTGCCGCGCTCGGGGACCACTGGGAGACCTGTGACAGCAGTGTTCCTGGCATCCAGGGACTCCGCCATCCGCGGAATGTACTCGGTCATGGTGGCCAGCTGTTGGCATACGCCCCCCAATGCTTCGATGATCTTGTCACCAATGTCGACATTCTTCCTGGACAACTGTATTATCTCTCCGCTGCCTTGTGGGCGCTTGTGCCGCGCCCACGAGACCTCCACAGGGTGAGCACCGTCCTGGAGACAAATGTGGAGAGGTGCTTGGGGCTGGTACCTCCAGAGTGGAGGCCGGAATAAGCGGAGGACCACTAGATGGCCTTGGGGTGGAATGGCTTCTGGAGCGTGGCGATGCAGGTTCCTCGAAGTCCGCGCTCTCATCCATGGAGAACAAACCCAGCGGATTGACGGGCGAGAATCGGAGCTCCTGAGCAGCAGATGTTGGATCGTCCGGAGAGTCAGGCCCCGTGCCCCCACCTTCTGACCTCTGTGGTCTTGCCTTGGGACGTGCTGCTGGCTGAGCTGCAAAGCACAAATGAGGTTATTAGAAGAGAAGGGGGTGCTAGGATCACAAGGTGAGTCCAGCGCTACACACAGCATATGCATGACAAAAGCACCACCGCTCTCAAAATCATCGCAGACATCACATTTCATGACCATCAACACATTTGCATTGCAATGATTTTCATTAGGCCAGCATTATTTCTATGACAATTTTAGAAATCATCTATCACATATGATTGTTCGGATATGAGTGGGTGTGGCATCTATTGACTTCACCTCACGTGGCATCACTTCAGGGTCTGTCCGGGGGTGTTTCCCCACGAGTGCGAGCACCCACTCCTCCACCTCAGTGATGTCGCTGGGGATTGTGGCCCTCTGCACAGACCTCATCATCGTTAACTTCTTCTGTAAAAGGTGACAGGACGACATGGCATGAGATCATTGCATGATATCATTGCTAGGTACGGTCACAGACACTGATACAACACATAACCGACAGATGAAATCATGATTATTATGATAATTATCATTCTTTACCTGAAGATGTACACCGTGACCGCAGGCTTTGAGTAAAACATTCCCGGTAAAAGTGAAAGACCTCACATCTGATGATAGTCACTCATGACTGTTACAAATCAAATTATATAAAGACATAAGTACATGTAAATCAATGTAGTACTTACTCTTGTGGATCCCACAAGGTCGTTCCAACGTATGCGGAATTAGTTGCCCTCACGACCCTCTTTGGTCGCCGACGAGACCATCTCTGCTATCTCAGTCCATATCTTCTGGTAGGTCTTTGGGGTGGGCTTCCCACGCCAATCCACCCCAGGGCCTGATAGTCTGCATCCCAGAGTACTTAAGGATGTGGCCCTAGAAATAGTGGATGCCATTAGTGGTCATTTTCCAACATTCTATAGATTCTGGATCAGTTCCTATGCACTGGAGGGTACTAATGTAACCCCACTTTTTAAAAAAGGAGGGAGAGAGAAAACAGGGATTTATAGACTGGTTAGCCTGACATCGGTGGTGGGGAAAATGTTCGAATCAATTATTAAAGATGGAATAGCAGTGCGTTTGGAAAGCAGTGACGGGATCGGTCCAAGTCAGCATGGATTTATGAAAGGGAAATCATGCTTGACAAATCTTCTAGAATTTTTTGAGGATGTAACTAGTAGCGTGGACAAGGGAGAACCAGTGGATGTGGTGTATTTGGACTTTCAAAAGGCTTTTGACAGGTCCCACACAAGAGATTAGTGTGCAAAATCAAAGCACATGGTATTGGGGATAATGTTGGGGACTATATCATCGTCCAAGCCCGCGATCGCAAGGATGTGCACATCACCTGGGCCATGACAGGAGCTGACGACTGCTGAACAGACCACCGCTGAATCCGATCCATCATCAACATCAACGTAGCCCCAAAGTGAAGGGCGCAGCAAAAGCAGTGTCACAAAAAAAATCACTGCCGGGGCACTTAAGGACCCAACTAAGAGAGCTCTTTACAGTCAGCACCTCACAGCTAACCTGGCGTGCCTTGAGGACCCCGAGACGCATAATTCCCACAGTGCTATTATCTGAATGGTGACAGATTAGGAAAAGGGGAGGTGCAACGAGACCTGGGTGTCATGGTACATCAGTCATTGAAGGTTGGCCTGCAGGTACAGCAGGCGGTTAAGAAAGCAAATGGCATGTTGGCCTTCATAGCGAGGGGATTCGAGTATAGGGGCAGGGAGGTGTTGCTACAGTTGTACAGGGCCTTGGTGAGGCCACACCTGGAGTATTGTGTACAGTTTCGGTCTCCTAACTTGAGGAAGGACATTCTTGCTGTTGAGAGAGTGCAGCGAAGATTCACCAGACTGATTCCCAGGATGGCGGGACTGACATATCAAGAAAGACTGGATCAACTGGGCTTGTATTCACTGGAGTTCAGAAGAATGAGAGGGGATCTCATAGAAACGTTTAAAATTCTGACGTGTTTAGACAGGTTAGATGCAGGAAGAATGTTCCCAATGTTGGGGAAGTCCAGAACCAGAGGTCACAGTCTAAGGATAAGGGGCATGCCATTTAGGACCGTGATGAGGAGAAACTTCTTCACCCAGAGAGTGGTGAACCTGTGGAATTCTCTACCACAGAAAGTTATTGAGGCCAATTCACTAAATATATTCAAAAAGGAGTTAGATATAGTCCTTACTACTAGGGGGATCAAGGGGTATGGCGAGAAAGCAGGAATGGGGTACTGAAGTTGCATGTTCAGCCATGAACTCATTGAATGGCGGTGCAGGCTCGAAGGGCCGAATGGCCTACTCCTGCACCTATTTTCCATGTTTCTATGTCTATGTATTGACGTGGATAGAGAACTGGTTGGCAGACAGGAAGCAAAGAGTAGGAATAAACAGGTCCTTTTCAGAATGGCAGGCAGTGACTAGTGGGGTACCGCAAGGTTCAGGGCTGGGACCCCAGCTATTTACAATATACATTAATGATTTAGACGAAGGAATTTAACGTAATATCTCCAAGTTTGCAGATGACACTAAGCTGGGTGGTAGTGTGAGCTGTGAGGAGGATGCTAAGAGGCTGCAGGGGGACTTGGGCAGGTTAGGTGAGTGGGCAAATGCATGGCAGATGCAGTATAATGTAGATAAATGTGAGGTTATCCACTTTGGTGGCAAAAACAGAAAGGCAGAATATTATCTGATTGTGACAGATTAGGAAAAGGGGAGTTGCAATGAGACCTGGGTGTCATGGTACATCAGTCATTGAAAGTTGGCATGCAGATACAGCAGGCGGTGAAGAAGGCAAATGGCATGTTGGCCTTCATAGCGAAAGGATTTGAGTATAGGAGCAGGGAGGTCTTACTGCAGTTGTACAGGGTATTGGTGAGGCCACACCTTGAATATCATGTCCAGTTTTGGTCTCCTAATCTGAGGAAGGACATTCTTGCTATTGGGGGAGTGCAGCGAAGGTTCACCAGACTGATTCCCGGGATGGCAGGACTGACATATGAAGAAAGATTGGATCGACTAGGCTTATATTCACTGGAATTTAGAAGAATGAGAGGGGATCTCATAGAAACATATAAAATTCTGACGGGATTGGACAGGTTAGATGCAGGAAGAATGTTCCCAATGTTGGGGATGTATAGAACCAGGAGACATAGTCTAAGGGTAAGGGGAAAGCCATTTAGGACCAAGATGAGGAGAAACTTCTTCACTCAGAGAATTGTGAACCTGTGGAATTCTGTGGCACAGAAAGTTGTTGAGGCCAGTTCGTTAAATATATTCAAAAGGGAGTTGGATGTTGCCCTTATGGCTAAAGGGATCAAAGGGTAGAGAATGGAGAGAAAGCAAGAATGGGGTACTAAAGTTGCAAAAATGTTCAGCCATGATCATATTGAATGGTGGTGCAGGCTCGAAGAGCTGAATGGCCTACTCCTGCACCTATTTTCTATGTTTCCATGTTTCTAAATCACCCCAATGTGACTCGACCTCCTGCAGGAGGGAGGCATTTGCCTCGTCCGAGAATCTCCTGGCTCTTTTGCGCCCTCCAAGGTGTTCCTCTCCCACCTCACTGCTCTCTGTAGCGTCAGTCTCCACACTGTGCTGTGATGCCTCCTCCTCTCTCTCCATTATAGGCCAAATTTGGGCAAATAAGTGGCTGGTAACAGCTAATTTGTGTTTGCCTACTTGCTGTGAAGCTCTAAAGTCTCTGGGATAAAAACCAAGTAATTGCTTTTGAGAAAGCCAGAAACATTTTATGCTCCAACAAGCTGCTTGTATTGTATAACCCGTGTAAAAGACTTGTGCTACCATGTGATGTGTCGTCGTACGGAGTCGGGTGTGTATTACAACAAGCTAACGTTGCGGGGAAGTTGCAACCTGTCGCCTATGCCTCCAGGAGCTTGTCTAAGGCCGAGAGGGCCTACAGCATGATTGAGAAAGAGGTATTAGTGTGTTTGTTTGGGGTAAAGAAAATGCATCAGTACCTGTTTGGCCTCAAATTTGAGCTGGAAACCGATCACAAGCCACTCATATCCCTGTTCGCTGAAAACAAGGGGATAGCTACTAATGCCTCAGCCCGCATACAAAGGTGACACTCGCGCTATCAGCGTATAACTATACCATCCGCCACAGGCCAGGCACCGAAAACTGTGTGGATGCTCTCAGTCGGCTACCATTGCCCACCACGGGGGTGGAAATGGCGCAGCCTGCAAACTTGTTGATGGTGGTGCAGCCCGCAGACTTGTTGATGGTCATGGAAGCGTTTGAAAATGATAAATCACCTGTCACGGCCCGCCAGATTAGGACTTGGACCAGCCAAGATCCTCTGCTGTCCCTAGTAAAAAACTGTGTACTGCATGGGAGCTGGGCCAGCATCCCCGTTGAAATGCAAGAACTAATCAAGCCGTTCCAGCAGCGAAAGGACGAGCTGTCCATTCAGGCAGACTGCCTGTTGTCGGGTAACCGCGTAGTGTACCCAAAAAGGGCAGGGAGACGTTCATCTCAGATCTCCACAGCACACACCCAGGTATAGTAATGATGAAAGCGATAGCCAGATCCCACGTGTGGTGGCCCGGTATCGACTCTGACTGAGAGTCCTGTGTACGGCAATGCAGCGTGTGTGCTCAGTTGAGCAACGTGCCCAGAGAGGCACCACTAAGTTTGTGGTCCTGGCCCTCCAGACCATGGTCGAGGATCCATGTCGACTATGCGGGCTCATTTCTTGGTAAAATGTTCCTGGTGGTGGTGGATGCTTTTACAAAATGGATTGAATGTGAAATAATGTCGGGAAGCACCGCCACCGCCACCATTGAAAGCCTGAGGGCCATGTTTTCCACCTACGGCCTGCCTGACATACTGGTCAGTGACAACAAGTCATGTTTCACCAGTGCCGAATTTAAAGAATTCATGACCCGCAATGGGATAAAACATGTCACCTCGGCCCCGTTTAAACCAGCCTCCGATGGGCAGGCAGAGCGGGCAGTACAAACCATCAAACAGAGCCTTAAACAAAGCACAGAAAGCTCACTCCAAACCCGCCTGTCCTGAGTACTGCTTAGCCACCGCACAAGACCCCACTCGCTCACAGGGGTGCCCCTGGCTGAGCTACTCATGAAAAGGACACTTAAAACTAGACACTCGCTGGTTCACCCCAACCTGCATGATCAGGTAGAGAGCAGGCGGCAGTAACAAAATGTAAACGATGGTCGCGCCACTGTGTCATGGGAAATTGATCTGAATGACCCTGTGTATGTGCTAAACTATGGACATGGTCCCAAGTGGATCGCGGGCACGGTGATAGCTAAAGAAGGGAATAGAGTGTTTGTAGTCACACTAGATAATGGACAAATTTGCAGAAAGCACCTGGACCAAAAGAGGCTGCGGTTCACAGACTGCCCTGAACAACCCACAGCAGACACCACCTTTTTCGAGCCCACAACACACACCCAAAGGATCAACAACACCACCCCAGACCAGGAAATCGAATCCATCCTGCCCAACAGCCCAGCAAGGCCAGACTCACCCAGCAGCCCTGCAGGGCCAACAGCACACCAGCCCAGCGAGGGCACAGCCAACACACCAGAACAGACATTTGTACCGAGGCGGTCCACCAGGGAAAGAAAGGCTCCCGACCGCCTCACCTTGTAAATAGTTTTCACTTTGACTTTGGTGGGGGAGTGATGTTGTGTATCTGTAAAGCATGCACTCCCATGTTCCACCACCAGGGAGTGCATCCCCTGAAGTCCCAAGGGATCCCAGCATCCCTTGGGAGCACTATATATAAGCCGGCCCCTTAGGCCTGTTTATCACTCTGGAGTGTCTTATTAAAGACTGAGGCCACTGTAACTTTAACCTCCCTGTGTGCAGTCTCATCTGTGTTAGGAACACAATAAATAGTACCTAGTGATTGGTAGTCGAGGCCCACGTCACTCCAGCATTTCTGTACGTGTGGAGAAGTCGTTTCCCCATACGCTGCGCTTCGAATGAAGGCCTCCAACTGGAATCGAAGGTGCCTCCGTGACCACCAATTATTTTCATAATAATTTTCGAGTCGGAAGCATTCGTCTGAAGAAAACATCAATTTCACCCCCCCCCCCCCAATGTGAAATTGCAGCATATTGTGATCACTCTTTCCTAACGGATCCTTCACTATAAAATGACTAATTAGCCCTGTCTCACTGCACAAAACAAGATCCAAAATAGATCTCCAGACTACCTTTGCCAATTTGAATTGTCCAATCTATTTGCAGATTAAAGTCCCCCACAATTATTGTATTACCTTTGTTACAAGCTCCTGTTTCTTCTTGATTAATACTCTGCCCACTGGTACAGCTGCTGTTAGGGGGCCTATAAACTACACCCAGCACTGTTTCCTGCACCTTATTGTTTCTTATCTCCACCCATATTGATTCCACATCGAAGGTGTAGACGAGGGATTGGTTGAGTAAATCAACAACTGCAGCGGTATCATGGTGAATAGAGGACCAAAGACTAGGCAGATTGAGAATGTAGTTGTAAGCAGCTTGAGGAAGAGGTTTGTCCAGGGGTAGTGCAGAATAAAGTGGTGTTGAAAGACAATAGGGCTGGGCTGAAAGGGATACAAGGAACGGAGTGACTGCTAAAGGCATGTAAAGTCCTTACACTACAGCATGAAATCACACAAGGCACATTCTGGGAACAAAGTCACTCAGGTAAGGAGTGTCTCCCACAAGTTCACCCCTTGTGGTCAAGGTGTGCATCTAGGTTGTGTGTATACAGTAATACAGTGGTATTACATTGTGGTTACATACATGACATCACCTTCCCCTCCTCCCCCCCCTCCCCCAAAGTCTTGTTAGGATCATAGGTTTAGTCTTTCAGATGGTCTACGCTCCCTCGTGGAGCGCCGCAGTTGGGGCTCTGGTTGTTGGACACTGACGTGAGTGTCTGTCACCTGTGGTGATTCCGGCCTGTCCGGGCTGACCGCAGGGACTGTGCATTCTTCTGATTGCTCTTGTTGCTCGTTCACTGGTGGTGGTGTGAGCTCCATCTCATGGTCTTCTTCAGGTTCCTCCGTGTCCATGCTGAACCTTGTTTTTTACTTGGTCCAGATGCTTACGGCATATCTGACCATTGTTGAATTTTACCAAGAGGACCCTATTCCCCTCTTTGTCAATTACAGTACACTCAAGCCATTTGGGCCCCATGGCGTGATTGAGGACGAATACAGGATCATTTATTTCTATACATCTCACCCTCGAATTGCGGTCATGGTTCTCGTTTTGTGACTTGCGCATGCCCTCAACTATGCTGGTTAGGACTGGGTGACTGATGGACAACCGGGTTTTGAGTGTCCGTTTCATTAGTAGCTCTGTGGGCGGGTGAGCGAGTGCGGTCGGGATCTATAGGCCAGCAGGAGGCGCGATAGGTGGCATTATAGGGAGGGTGCTTGAATCCTGAGCATCCCTTGCTTAATGATTTGGATTGCCCGTTCCGCCTGGCCATTGGAGGCCGGCTTGAACGGCGCAGTCCTGACGTGGTTGATGCCATTGCCCGACATAAACTCCCGGAATTCGTAGCTCATGAAGCACGGGCCATTATCACTAACCAGGATGTCCGGCAAGCCATGGGTTGCAAAGATCGCATGTAGGCTTTCCACAGTGGTGGATGATGTGCATGAGTTCAGAATGATGCACTCGATCCATTTCGAGTACGCATCTATCATAATAAGGAACATCTTTCCCATGAACGGGCCCGCGTAGTCAACATGAATGCGTGACTATGGACTGGTGGGCCAGGGCCACGGACTGAGCAGGGCCTCCTTGGGGGCATTACCCAGCTGGGCACAGTGTTCCAGGTCTGAATCAATTCCAGACCACCAAACATGTGACCGGGCAATGGCCTTCATCAGTACGATGCCTGGGTGCTCGCTGTAGAGTTCCCTGATGAATGCCTCCCTGCCCTTCTGGGGCATAACTACTCGGCTGCCCCATAGTAGGCAGTCAGCTTGGATGGAGAGCTCATCCATCCGTCTGTGGAACGGTCTGACCTCCTCAGGGCATGCTCCGTGTGCGGGCGCCCAATGCCCAGTCAGGAAACATTTCTTAATCAAGGATAGGAGGGGATCTCTATTTGTCCAGATTTTGATCTGGCGGGCTGTGCTGGGGGAGCCTGCGCTGTCAAAGACATCGACAGCCATGACCATCTCAGCGCTTTGCTCCGCTGCCCCCTCAGTGGTGGCCAGTGGGAGCCTGCTGAGCGCGTCAGCGCAATTTTCAGTGCCGGGCCGGTGCCGGATGGAGTAGTCATAAGCAGCCAGCGTGAGAGCCCATCGCTGTATGTGAGCTGATGCGTTGTCATTGACAGCCTTGCTGTCTGACAACAGGGATGTTAATGGCTTATGGTCTGTCCCTAATTCAGACTTCCTACCAAATAGGTACTGATGCATTTTTTTTACACCGTAGACACATGCGAGCACTTCTTTCTCGACCATCCCATATCCCTGTTCTGCTTGAGAGAGCAACCTAGAGGCATAAGCCACAGGTTGTAGTTGACCCTCAGCCTTGCCCTGCTGCAACACGCACCCAACCCCATAGGGCGATGCATCGCATGTCAGAACTAAACTTTTGCAAGGGTCGTACAGGGTCAACAACTTGTTTGAACAAAGTAGGTTTCACGCCCGATCAAAAGCCCGTTCCTGACCGTGCCCCCAAAACCAATCGTAACCCTTACGCAGGAGCACGTGTAGCGGCTCCAACAACGTGCTCAAGTTCAGCAGAAAGTTCCCAAAATAGTTCAACAGTCCCAGAAATGAACGCAACTCCGATGTGTTGCGGGGCCTGGGTGCTCGTCGAATCACCTCTGTTTTGGATTCGGTGGGCCAAATCCCATCTGCAGCAACCCTCCTGCCCAGAAACTCAACCTCGGGAGCTAAAAACACACATTCAGACTTCTTGAGTCGCAGGCCTACCCGGTCCAGTTGGCGTAGCACCTCCCCCAGGTTGTGGAGATGTTCCTCGGTGTCTCGACCCGTGATGTGGATGTCGTCCTGGAATACGATCGTTCCCGGAATGGATTTAAGCAAGCTTTCCATGTTTCGTTGAAAAATCGCAGCTGCTGATCGAATGCCAAATGGGCACCTGTTGTAAACGAACAGTCCCTTGTGCGTGGTGATGGTGGTCAGTAGTTTAGATTCGTCGGCCAGTTCCTGGGTCATCCAGGCTGAGGTGAGGTCCAACTTGGTGAACAGCTTGCCGCCTGCCAGCATGGCGAAGAGGTCCTCCGCTCTCGGGAGCGGGTATTGATCTTGTAGGGACACCCAATTGATGGTGGCCTTGTAGTCACCACAGATCTTGACAGAGCCATCCGCTTTTAGGACGGGAACGATGGGGCTCGCCCAGTCGCTGAATTCAACAGGCGAGATGATGCGCTCTCTCAACAGCCGGTCTAATTCGCTCTTGATCTTTTCCCGCATCACATACGGCACCACTCTGGCTTTGTGGTGCACTGGCCTGGCGTCCGGGGTGATGTGTATCACTACTTTGGTACCTTTGAAAGTCCCGACGCCAGGTTGGAATAGTGAATCGAATTGTAGGACTTGTGAGCATAAACTTCGCACCACAGATGACATTGCGTGAACATTCCCCCATTTCCAGTTCATCTCAGCTAACCAGCTCCTCCCCAACAGTGCGGGACCATTACCCGGGACAATCCAGAGCGGCAGCCGATTCACTAACCCATTGTGTGTGGCAGCCAACATTGCACTGCCTAGCACCAGAATGATTTCTTTAGTGCAAGTCCTTAATTGTGTCTCAATATGTGCTCATTTGGGTCTACTGGCCATAGCTTCTCAAATTGCTGAACACCCATGAGTGACTGGCTGGCCAGCTCCATGCGTACTGGGATGCCGTTTAATAAAACCCTCATCATCATTGGTGGCGTTTTGGTGTATGAACTGTTCGCCGCATGGACCCGCTGAACCTCGGCGTCCATCGATTTGCCCCAAAAGTCATCCTGCCTCAAAGGACCCTCTTCTGGTCCATCTGCCTCATATATTAGTCTGGTTGCAGGCTTCCTGCATTTCCGAGCTAAGTGGCCACTGAGATTGCAGTTCCTGCAGACAAACTATTGAAATCTGCAAGATCTAGCTGAGTGTTTTCCCCCACACCTCCAGCATGAGTTAAAGTTTCCATTGTTGGGGACAAAGGGACTATGGCCAGGCATTCCGCGCTGACTGTCCCTTTGACTGCTCTTAAGTACCCTATTAGTGGGTGTCAACGGCCCCATCCCAGGCCGCATTGTCCGCTGTAATGGCATGAATGTCCGTTCAGCCTGCCATTGTCTCTGTTGGAGTCCTACTCTGGGGTCTACTGCTGCCTGGGGAATGTCGGACTGCCCCTGCCAGCCTGCGGGGCTCTGAGTCGCATTGATGATGTTGACTCCCTGATCAATCGCCACGTTAGAGGCAGAATTGCACGCGTATATTATTTTCGTCTCTTCCTCCCCCGCCATGAAAGTTTGAGCTAACAACACCGCCGCTTCCAAGGTCAAATCCTTGGTCCAATTAGTTTGTAGAAAATTCCCGCATGACCGATGCCCTCGATAAAGAAGTCCCTTAGCATCACCCCCCTGCAGGCGTCTGTGAACTTACAGAGGCTGGCCAAACGCCGGAGGTTTGCTACGAAATCCGGTATGCTCTGTCCTTCACGACATCGGTGGGTGTAGAATCTGTGTCGGGCCATATGTATGCTACTTGCCGGTTTGAGGTTCTCCCCATTTCAAAGGTTTTGTCCGCCGGCTTTTCGGGTGCTAGTAAGTCCTTCATGAGCGCGTAAGTCTTTGGTCCGCAGCTGGTCAGGAGATGAGCTCTTCGCTTGTCGGCCGCTGCATCCCCCAGCCATTCTTTTGTAACGAAGCTTTGCTGAAGCCTCTCGACAAAATCGTCCCAGTCTTCCCCAACACAGTACCGTTCCTCTGTGCTACCGGTGGCCATTCTCGTGGGTCGTGAATTCCCGTTTCTCGTCGCCAATGTAAAGTCCTTACTCTACAGCATGAAACCACACGAGGCACATTCTGGGGACAAGGTCACTCTGTGACCTCAACTCTTTATTCACAGCACTCCACAAGTGATGACCCGGCGTGGGACCTCCCTCTATATACCTGGGAGATCAGGTAAGGAGTGTCTCCCACAAGTTCACCCCTTGTGGTCAAGGTGTGCATTTAGGTTGTGTGTATACAGTAATGCAGTGGTGTTACATTGTGGTTACATACCTGACATTGCCAACGAACCGAAAGCAGCCGGAAACTGCACAGAAGCATTCTGTGCATAACTGTCGGGTCCCAAATTTGAAAAAGTGATGTTCACCTTAACAGAGAAGTGCTGAGCCACATCACTAATAAAGTTTCATTAATGTTACTGTGGTTCGATTAATGTTACTAGGCTGGGTAAATGTTATTGGTGATTTTACCAGTTTAAGAACCACTGTTTCGAAGGACAAACAACAACTGTTAAAAATGTATTTAAAATTAATGGTTCTAACAGAATTCTTAAAATCTGCTTCCTTATTCCTCATTTTGGGAAGTCTGGCGACAACAAACGAAAAAACCCATTGGAACTGCACATGCGCAATTACTTCCAGTTCGTTGGCAGCAGTCGCGTCCTACAAGAAAATGGTCAGAGAGTGAGGAAAAATGGGTGTTTATCCGTGGTGAAACTTGCCTGAAATTATGGGGAGTTGGAGCAGTAGATTGCAAGGACTTTATGTAACAGCTGAAGAGAAAAAGATGCTATAAGTGTAGGGACAGAGGCCAAGGCTTGTATATGGGAAGCCAGTTCCATAGGCTGTGTTGGCGCGAATGTACCCTTCCAAGAATCCATCGTCACTCAGGGTCGGTCCATACATCAAAACGGTTTATTACGCCGGCGGGGAGATTAAGCAACTGGTGGGTCCAGGTACCTCTCTCCACCGAGCAAAGGGTTTCATGGATATTTATGTGTTTTGCAACAGTTTACTGCAGTTACATCAGCCCATTTCGACCGGACACTATCCAATCATATGGATTATAGATTACATATAGTAGTAGTTCTAAACATTAGGTGACTACGTGGTTGACGAGAGATGTGTTGCTATGTGATGTGTTGCTATGGTCCAGGCCCCCCTTATCTTACTGTCCTTGGCTGTCTTTGGGTAGTCTCCTTATCTTAGTCCTGTTACAGGGTTGTATTGTTCTAAGGGCCAGGACGTCTCGTCTGGGGAACATCTGCGGAGTTGTAGTGTGTTTCTGCGTGAGAACATAGCCGTTCTCGATAACTAGGAATGCAGTCTCTTTTCTGCTGGCTGATGTCCCTTGGGGCTTTGCTAGGCCATGAGCAGCCATCTTTATTTAATACTACAATTACATATTTACTTCTAAACCTTATGCTACAGGTGCCGTTGCCCGAGGGGAGAATTTTCCGCTATAACAATCCCCCCTTTCGGTCAAGGGGCTAGTCCTAGCCCCCTGAACCGACACTAATTTATATTCTGTTATAGTTTTGTATCATTATCGGTACTCCCTGCTTCGATGTGCTGGCCAGTCATGCGATTTCAGGAGTCCCAGTTGTTTTAGATCAAATCAATATAGTTCGAATTACCCCTTTCGCCTATTACGCGAATCTCCTTGCTTATCTGAGCTTTGGCGTTAAACCTCCGTTGTTGTGCATAATGTCTGCAAGACCAGCAAGCCATGATGCCCCATGTCAATGCTAAAACTAGCTGTACTCCGACCAGTATGTGTGATATAATTTGAATCCAGGGGTGGATGTTAACGTTCATCCCCCAGTCCCAGACCCGTCTCCACCAACTCTCACCTTGCAGCTCTGTATCGGTGTCCTTCTCCAGTATCTCAATCTTCGTCTGCAGTTGGTGGTAGAGTTTGACAGACTGTCCAACTCTGAGTCTTAATTCCCTTAGTACCTCTTCTAAATGGGGAATAGGGGCCTGTTCTGGCTCGTCATAGTCCTGCAGGTGATCATGGAGCTGATCGGTGGCATCAATGGTCTCGGTATATCGCCGTCTAACTTGGATGATGCGGGCTTGCCCTACAGCAACGGGTCGTAAGGGTGTAAAGCAGAAGTTTGGTTGTGGGATCTGGCATTGCACGCCGTTATACTGATATGAGTGTTCCGTGTTGGAGACGCAGTATCTCCCTTTGCCCCCGTACCCGGACCGGGCAAAATGTGTAGGGGCGGGTGTTATTTCCAGAACGCATCCATCGGTTCGATTAAAACCACACTCGTCTAATTCTCCCTGTCCCACCGGGTGGGGGCACACCGTGATCTCGGCCCTTTGTTTGCACCCTGTCATGGAGACGCCGCATAGCGTGTTGTCTCTACGGATAGTGGAGTCTGCGGTTAAGTAGAAACGGAGGGAGGCATTGTCCCGTACAACCCCAATATTCTCCAGTTGATAAAGGGGAAATGGACCTGTGTCTCGTGTGACTATAGGGATCATCAAGACGATCCCCACTCCCGCAGCTGTGCCCATCTGGCAGTTTGGGATCGCTGGGTATACTCTGGTTAGTCCCTTCAGAGTGCAGTTATCCAGTGTCCCCTCCAGCTTGGTTAGCTGAGCCAGATGTGAGCTGTCTATCCAGTCTGGTACCTCCCCACTTTGGATCTGATCGAGGTTGTGTTGTATCTGTCCCACCATCCACAAACCATAAGCGTGACAGAGTTTCCCTTGTCGGAGCTTTCCGGCATCTTCCTTTCCTCTGTCAATTAGACGATTCATTGTTTTGGCATGTGTCTCGATTACTGAAATTCCATCTAAATGTATCTCTGTGCCTTCCCTTCCTAAGTCGGCTTGGTCTTTCTGATTTTGCTCTGCCCGCTCTAACAGTTCCCTCATTACCTCTTTAAGTTGTTCCACCTTTTCATTCAGCCCTTGTATATCCAGTGAGTTTACTATGGAGGGCCCGGTATTAAAGCCGGTAGCAGCGTCATTAATTATTCCCCTCTTATGCCTATGTACCTGCTCTTGTCCTTGAAACCTACTGGCACCCATGGCATCGGCAGCCTGCTGCATTACAACCTTACTTAATACACTATACATCTTCCTTGCCTGTTCTGTACAATTCTCCAGCATTTGTATGCCTGAAATATTGATCAGGACCGGCACAATTTTGTGTTTAACAGTATCATATAATAGTTCACCTTCGTTAAGTAATACAATCCCGTTCTGCGGTCCCGTTATAGTTAAGGGGCCTGGCAAGACCTCTGGTGAAGTAGAGGTCACTATGGGGCGCGGTTTCGAGGGTGGTGAAAAACAAGCATACCAGGATACGGCGGCTGCTCCCATCTCTTCAAAATATCCACATGTCCCCACCCCTTTTTGGTAAATGTCCATCAGTTGAGGATAGGGTTTAACAGGGGGGCGCGCAAATTATCCTGAAAGTGCACTTATCAGGTCCCCAGGCCTCTTCCCTCCAGATGAAGTTGACCCTGGTATCTGTGGAGCAGTGTATGCATCAGTTAAATTAAACAAAAATCCCATAGTTCGGGTAAATGTCCTGTGTTTGCTGTATCTCTCGTAGTCCATCCGGGTTATCTGATGCTTGTATGAATGTTGAGATCACTAGTATCATGCTGCAGAGCTGATGTGGCCACTGTGATTCCGTCTCAGTGGGTGTTTCATCTGCAAATTTTAAACAGATCCTGGTCGTCACCAGGTGTTAGGTTCTGGTCTATTCATCTTTTATCCATGCATATCGAGGTCACTCTGTGAAATCGGAGGTAAGGGTTAGGTTGGGTTTGTAGACTACACGTACTCACCGTGGACTCTGTTGCCGTAGGTGATGGTGCTATGGCTGCGCACTGCACTATCCGTCTGGTCCCGTTTTCTTTTAATCTCTTCCAGCTTATTTATCTTAGCTTTTAACTCTTGAATTTGTTTTGTTTGAATATCTATTTTTTTTATTTGTATCAGGCGAGTATTATTACATAGGCTAGTTCTGTTTTATTTTATTCTGACTATCCCACCATTTTCTTTATCTGTCAGGTGAGTCTTCTTTATTCTATTAAGAAATCTAAATGAATAATGTCCAATATAAAACAGCTGTCAATGGAAAGGGTTAACTCCTTTACAAGTTTGTAAGAAGACCTGATGTCATTACGTGACTTTGCGTAATCATCCGAATTTTGTTTTTTTTTAAAAGTCTTTGTGCCTTCAAAACTTGCTTAGAAATTAGGAATCCGTTAAAACAGCAGAAATCATTGGTAAAGCCGTCATAATAAAAGTCTTCTCATCAGGAAAGACAGCGTGTTAGATTGAACTCCAATTTTTTCTTAACTTCTAATTCAAGTACTTGCCAAAGATTTTTTTTTAAATTGATTTAAAACGAGACCACACATTTTTAATAGCTATTTTATTTACTGAAACTCAATTTCGTTTTTTTTTTAATTTCTCGCTCAGCACAAAATCTAAACTTCCGTGCCAGTTCCATTTTCTATAAGAATTTTAAAATCAGTAAGATTTTCTAATTCCCAATTTTTTCTTTCTGTGCTGAGTTCGCATAACTTAGATCTTTTCTCCTCGTTATTTTCAAAACCCTCCTGCTTGTTTAGACTTCGGAACTTTTCTTGATAAACACCTCTATTCTGGAAATCTTTTCAAACTGCAGTGAAACTTTCTCGTAATTTAAAATCATTATCAATGGAAAGTGTCTTTTACCTCTTCCAAAAATTTTTCCAATTAAACCAATATCTTTTTCACAGCCAATATCAACTAGTATTGAGTAAGTTATGTCTTTTTCCATCGCAAACACTTTTTTTCCCCTTTCAACACCTATTTGGTGCATTACGTCTTACTTTTTTTTATATCTCCTTTCTTCAAATTAGGTTTTGTATTTTACACAGAGGGCTCGTGTCTCGGTAAATTTGTTAATTTAAAATCATCAGACAATCGAAGACACTTTTCCTTTCAAATTAGTTCAATTTGTTTTCTTTCAAGACTGCGTCTTTATCTTTTTTTTTCATAACGAGAACGGAGTCTAGCACGTAGGCTTTGAGGGTTGCTTTTCGTTATCTCAAATGTTCCAGTTTCAAGGTCGCTACAATGTCCTTTTTTCGAAACTGCTAAAGCTTGCCGTTTTAACATCAGGTTTAATTTAATCTTTTTTTAGTTTGAATCTATCTCAGTATTTTGCTGTGCCTTCTCTTTAATATCATCCGAATAAATCCACACCTGTGTTTCTAACTTAAAACGTCCTACATACAGGACAACACTACAAAGGGTTAAAAAAAACTTTCACTCTGTCTGAAAAAGTGGCTGGAGCTAAAACAAACAGACAGCTTCACCACTTTTCCAAACAGGCTTTCATTCATTCCGCAGTCAAAGATTTTACACAAGCATTCTCACTCAAAGACAGACATTCACAAAAGTCTCTCTTCATTCAACAAAGCTTATTAATTAGCTGGCTCTATTTTTTTTGTATCCATATACATGATTGATTTACTTTCTCTGTTAATTTTACGTGGGCTCAAAGAATCAGAACCCAGGCTTTTCCATCATCTGACTTATTAACTTTTTCAGTTTCTCCGCCAAGTGGCGGGTAAGGGACCCTTCAAGTCCCCACTCGAGTTCTGATGTTATATTGGCCATTTAATACTCAGTGGAGTTAGAGGTCTTTAACCCTCAGGGATCCGTCTGCGTGCAGCATGACTTGGAGTAAAACCACCTTGCTTTCAGAGGTCCGCGTCCCCCGACACAACTTGTAACAGGCTTTTTAATAACTATTAAATTTAGTGATAGCTCGTTAAGGGTTGGGAATAATAGAGATCTAACTCTCAGAGGTCCATCTGCACCAGCGTGACTTGTAGTAGATCGCCTCTCAGTGGTCCGCCTTTTTAACGTGACTTGTAGGTTTTTCTATACACTGGGTTACGAATCTGCTATTACACAAACCCGCACAATTCCTAAACGCGTTCCAAGCAATTCCCGCAGTAGCCTATTCCCCCTTAACGACTACCTATCACTGTTTTGTCTGTTAGACCGACCCTCCTTACAGGTCGGACATTGCGTCGGCCTCCGGACACCACCTGGTCCCTTTTCCCCCGGGGTTGGTTGCCCTCCCTTTCTTACTGGGTCTGGGAGGTGTCGCTTGGTTTCACGATCCGATGGTCTCAGTGGGTTCTCTACGCCTACTTGATCCTGGCCGTCACGTGGGACTAGGTCCTCTTAATTCAGGCTCAGGCTCGGTGTGTGAGATACTGGACCATCCATCCGTGTCGATCAACCTGTACGTTCACCTTCCGCACCCCACGGTTTTATTTTCTTGGACATATACTCACCCGGATTCTCCAGGGGTGTCCTGTAAGTGCCTTGGCAATATCCTGCCGACAACGCCATTATTAGCATGAATGTATCCTTCCAAGAATCACTCGTCACTTAGAGTCGGTCCATACATCAAAACGGTTTATTACGCCGGCGGGGAGATTAAGCAACTAGTGGGTCCAGGTACCTCTCTCCACCGAACAAAGGGTTTCATGGATATCTATTTGTTTTGCAACAGTTTACTACAGTTTACTGCAGTTACAATAGCCCATTTCGGCCAGACACTATCCAATCATATGGATTATAGATTATATATAGTAGTAGTTCTAAGAACATAAGAACGTAAGAATTAAGAACAGGAGTAGGCCATCTAGCCCCTCGAGCCTGCTCCGCCATTCAACAAGATCATGGCTGATCTGGCCGTGGACTCAGCTCCACTTACCCGCCCGCTCCCCATAACCCTTAATTCCTTTATTGGTTAAAAATCTATCTATCTGTGATTTGAATACATTCAATGAGCTAGCCTCAACTGCTTCCTTGGGCAGAGAATTCCACAGATTCACAACCCTCTGGGAGAAGAAATTCCTTCTCAACTCGGTTTTAAATTGGTTCCCCCGTATTTTGAGGCTGTGCCCCCTAGTTCTAGTCTCCCCGACCCGTGGAAACAACCTCTCTGCCTCTATCTTGTCTATCCCTTTCATTATTTAAAATGTTTCTATAAGATCACCCCTCATCCTTCTGAACTCCAACGAGTAAAGACCCAGTCTACTCAATCTATCATCATAAGGTAACCCCCTCATCTCCGGAATCAGCCTAGTGAATCATCTCTGTACCCCCTCCAAGGCTAGTATATCCTTCCTTAAGTAAGGTGACCAAAACTGCACGCAGTACTCCAGGTGCGGCCTCACCAATACAGTTGCAGCAGGACCTCCCTGCTTTTGTACTCCATCCCTCTCGCAATGAAGGCCAACATTCCATTCGCCTTCCTGATTACCTGCTGCATCTGCAAACTAACTTTTTGGGATTCATGCACAAGGACCCCCAGGTCCCTCTGCACCGCAGCATGTTGTAATTTCTCCCCATTCAAATAATATTCCCTTTTACTGTTTTTTTTTTCCTAGGTGGATGACCTCACATTTTCCGACATTGTATTCCATCTGCCAAACCTTAGCCCATTCGCTTAACCTATCTAAATCTCTTTGCAGCCTCTCTGTGTCCTCTACACAACCCGCTTTCCCACTAATCTTTGTGTCATCTGCAAATTTTGTTACATTACACTCTGTCCCCTCTTCCAGGTCATCTATGTATATTGTAAACAGTTGTGGTCCCAGCACCGATCCCTGTGGCACACCACTAACCACCGATGTCCAACCTGAAAAGGACCCATTTATCCCGACTCTCTGCTTTCTGTTAGCCAGCCAATTCTCTATCCATGCTAATACATTTCCTCTGACTCCGCGTACCTTTATCTTCTGCAGTAACCTTTTGTGTGGCACCTTATCAAATGCCTTTTGGAAATCTAAATACACCACATCCATTGGTACACCTCTATCCACCATGCTCGTTATATCCTCAAAGAATTCCAGTAAATTTGTTAAAAATGATTTCCCCTTCATGAATCCATGTTGATTGCACTATTCCTATCTAGATGTCCCGCTATTTCTTCCTTAATGATAGCTTCAAGCATTTTCCCCACTACAGATGTTAAACTAACCGGCCTATAGTTACCTGCCTTTTGTCTGCCCCATTTTTTAAACAGAGGGGTTACATTAGCTGCTTTCCAATCCGCTGGTACCTCCCCAGAGTCCAGAAAATTTTGGTAGATTATAATGAATGCATCTGCTATAACTTCCGCCATCTCTTTTAATTAGGTGACTACGTGGTTGCCTAGAGATGTGTTGCTATGAGATGTGTTGCTATGAGATGTGTTGCTATGGTCCAGGCCTCCCTTATCTTACTGTCCTTGGCTGTCTTTGGGTAGCCTCCTTATCTTAGTCCTGTTATAGAGTCGTATTGTTCTACGGGCCAGGACGTCTTGCCTGGGGAACATCTGCGGAGTTGTAGTGTGTTTCTGCGTGACAACATAGCCGTTATCGATAACTAGGAATGCAGTCTCTTTTCTGCTGGCTGATGTCCCTTGGGGCTTTGCTAGGCCATGAGCAGCCATCTTTATTTAATACTACAAATACATATTTACTTCTAAACTTTATGCCGTTGCCCTTGGGAAGAATTTTCTGCTATAACAGGTTGTCATCACTGTGTACTTCAATATATGCATGGTACAATATATGTCATAACTTGAGAGCCAATCTTAGAAATAATCAACTAAATGCAAAACCTGGATATACTGCTGGGATTTACAGTCTAATTGCTAAAATTAAAATTGTGAATTTGAGTAGATAATGTCTGCAGTTCCCAATTAAAATAAATTGGAAAAGAAATGCGGCAATTTCCCCCCCATGGTGCCCATAATTTTCCAGTATACTGTGGCTGCGTGTGAAGCCCTTCTGGAAGCATTAGACCTCATAAAATGTATCCTTGTAAACCCTTACAATATCAGTCTGGTTTGAATTTTCACTCTTGCTTTTAGGAGCTCTTAAATGTTTGAAGAATTTTCTTCCTTCCGATAGTACCTTGGGGTCTGATCTGCAAAAATATTTAAATGTACACCTGGTACAAATCATAGAATCATTCGATAAGATGCCACATGAAAGGTTAGTGCACGAGATAAAAGTTCAAGGGGTTGGGGGTAATATATTAGCATGGATACAGGATTGGCTAATATATTACCCCCATAAATGGGTAATTTTCTGGGTGGCAAACGGTAACTAGTGGGGTGCTGCAGGGATCGGTGCTGGGGCCTCAACTATTTACAATCTATATTAATGATTTGGATGACGGGACCGAGTGTAATGTAGCCAAGTTTGCTGATGATACAAAGATGGGTGGGAAAGCAAATTGTGAGGAGGACACAAGAAATCTGCAAAGGGATATAGACAGGCTAAGTGAGTGGGCAAAAATCTGCCAGATGGAGTATAATGTATGAAAATGTGAGGTTATCCACTTTGGCAGAAAAAATAGAAAATGATTATTCAAATGGAGAAAAATTGCAAAATGCTGCAGTAGAGAGGGACCTGGGGGTCCTTGTGCATGAAACACAAAAAGTTGGTATGCAGGTACAGCAAGTGATTAGGAAGGCAAATGGAATGCTGGCCTTTATTGCAAGGGGGGATAGAGTATAAAAGCAGAGAAGTCCTGCTACAACTGTACAGGGTATTGGTGAGGCCACATCTAAAATACTGCATGCAATTTTGGTCTCCGTATTTAAGGAAGGATATACTTGCATTGGAGGCTGTTCAGAGAAGGTTCACGCGGTTGATTCCGGAGATGAGGGGGTTGACTTATGAAGATACGATGAGTAGGTTGGGCCTATACTCATTGGAGTTCAAAAGAATGAGAGGTGATCTTATCAAAACATATAAGATAATGAGGGGGCTCGATAAGGTGGATGCAGAGAGGATATTTCCATTCATAGGGAAAACTAAAACTAGGGGACATAGTCTCAGAATAAGGGGCCATCCATTTAAAACTGAGATGATGAGGAATTTCTTCTCTCAGAGGGTTGTAAATCTGTGGAATTCTCTGCCCCAGAGAGCTGTGGAGGCTGGTTCATTGAATATTTTTAAGGTGGAGATGGACAGATTTTTGAGCGATAAGGGAATTGGAGCTGAGTCCATGATCAGATCAGCAATGACCTTATTAAATGGCGGAAAAGGCTCGAGGGGCCTAATGGTTTACTCCTGCTTCTATTTCTTATGTTCTTACAGCACAGAAGGAGGCCATTCAGTCCATCGAACCCGTGCTGGCTCTCTTCAAGGGCACTTTAGCTAGTCTCACTCCCCCGCCCTTTCTTCATAGCCCTGCGATTTTTTGTCCTTTGGGTACTTATCCAGTTCCCTTTTGAAAGCCACAATTGAATCTGCCTCCACCACCCTTTCAGGCATTGAATTCAAGATTCTAGCCACTCGCTGTGCAACAAAGTTTTCCTCACGTCGCCTTTGGTTCTTCTGCCAATCACTTTAAATCTGTGACCTCTGGCTCTTGACCCTTCTGCCAATGGGAGCAGTTTCTCTCTATCTACTCTCTCTAGACCCCTCATGATTTTGAACAACTCTACCAAATCTCCCTTCAATCTTCTCTGCTCTAAGGAGAACAAGCCCAGCTTCTCCAGTCTATCCACGTAACTGAAGTCCCTCATCCCTGGAACCATTCTTGTAAATCTTTTCTGCGCCCTCTCTAAGGCCTTCACATCCTCCCTAAAGTGCGGTGCCCAGAATGGGACACAATACTGCAGCTGAGGTCGAACCAGTATTTTATAAAAGTTCCTCATAACTTCCTTGCTTTTGTACTCTATACCTCTACTTATGAAACCCTGAGTGTAACGTAGCCAAGTTTGCTGACGATACAAAGATGGGAAGAAAAGCAAAGTGTGAGGAGGACACAAAAAATCTGCAAAAGGACATAGACCGGCTGAGTGAGTGGGCAAAAATTTGGCGGATGGAGTATAATGTTGGAAAGTTTGAGGTCACGCACTTTGGCAGAAAAAAAATCAAAGAGCAAGTTATTATTTAAATGGAGAAAGATTGCAAAGTGCCGCAGTACAGCGGGACCTGGGGGTACTTGTGCATGAAACACAAAAGGATAGTATGCAGTGTTATATCTACAGACTATAGATATACTCTCTGTGTAGTAACTGTATAGTTGCATAAGATGGAGACTTGTTACCTGATGTACTTTCAATACGGTTTACAGTGTGTATATACTATGCTGGCACCACTGGAGAGTGCAACTGATGGAGACCGGGGTTTCCTGCCCCTGTGGCAGAGGATGTCCACTAGAGGGCACTGCAGTGGGAGAACTGAGGGTCACCTGCATAGGTGTGCAGGGCCCAGTATAAAAGGCTGCCCACCATGCTTATGCCTCACTCTGGAGTTACGAATAAAGGACCAAGGTCATTACAGTTTGAGTACAACACATTGTCTCGTGGAGTCATTCATAAGTGCATTACAGATATAACAACTGCCGACGAGAATATGGACTTGAACATGATTAGGGCTACCTTTGGCACACTAAAAGACTTCGCAGAGTGTGATGATTGGAATGCCTTCACGGAAAGACTCGAGCAATATTTTGTGGCAAACGACCTGGCAGGGGAGAGGGACACATTGGCGGAGAAGCGCAAGGCTATACTGCTGACCAGTTGTGGGCCCGAGGTCTACCGCCTCATCAGGGACTTGCTGGCACCCACGAAGGCCAAGGATAAGACATACGATGAGCTGACTGAACTAATTTGCCACCAACTAAAACCAAAACAGAGCATCCTCACGGCCAGGCACAGATTCTACACTCACTGCTTCCCTGAGGGCCAGGAGATTGCAAAATATGCTGCTGACCTTAAGAGATTTGCGACACCGTGTGATTTGGGCACGCACCTCAACAAAGCATTGCGAGACACCTTCGTTTTGGGAATTGGCCAAGAGGGCCTCCTTCACAAGCTATTATCTGCCGACATCACAGTCAACCTGCAGAAGGCCATCAGCATCAGTCAGGCGTTCATGACCTCGACCTGCAGCACCAAGCAAATTATTCATCCTGTGGAGTCAAACCCGGCAAGTACTGTACACAGAATGGTGCCTTTCACAGGCAAGACTGTAGAAGGTGGCTCTGCCAGGGCAGAGAGCACAGACCTCAGGTTTCCAGAACTCAGAGTCCGCCGAGGGGTGCTAATCGAGTAGCATTGCGGAGGAAACCATAGGGCTCACCAGTGTTGGTTTGCTGAGTACGTATGCAAAGCCTGTAACACGAAGGGCCACCTCCAGCATATGTGTAAAAGAAATACGATTCACCGTCTAGCAGAGGAGTCGGTAGTCAGAGAAGTCAGAAGAGGCCACACCATGAGGTGCAATGCTGCGGGACCAACACGTGGTGTCTAACAAAGGACTTGATTGGGGTAAAGTCAGCAGGGTTCTCTTAAAGGAGACCTGCAACCAACTGAACTCAAAGAGACATTGTATGAATGGCAATCAATGTAATGAACCGATTAAGATTGTGAACAAAATGTTGTTGCGAGATGTCGGGAATAGAATGCCCCCAAAAGTAGCAAGCGAGCCAATTCGGGAGGGCAAAGGCACTGATTCTGATGCCCTGCCCCGGGTGTCCCCACAAGTTATAGGCCAGCGACCTCAGGAGGGTGAAGGCACTGATCCTGATACCCTGCCCCAGGTCTATCCCACGTTGCAGGCACCCGATGGCACTATTCGCCACGGACCTGGGAACGAAAACGGCGCCAATATGCGCAGTGGGCCGCCATTACCCACCAACCCGGGTGGAGACAGCGCAGCCCCCAGACCCAGTCACTACCTCGGCCATGTCCGGGAGCGAAAGGTCAGAACCAACCAGTTCCCCAAACGGGACCTGGAACAGCCAGGTTCCCAACACCACTAGAGAGCAGGCAGAAGATTCTGCAGCCCTCAAAGGAGGACAGGGAGGCCACACATATCTATGGCTCTGCCCACCACTAGGCAATGGCAAAGGCCCCGAGTCCTGGCTAGGTGAGCGAGCCAAACCCGTTAGCAGGGGGCGCACCGCTGCTATCAAACGACTAGGGTGCCATCCGGTTGCTCGGGAACCTGCGTCCTCACATACCTGTATTCTACCTCAGTACTTACCATGACTGAACCATGAATGCAATCTACCCAATCCTGGCGCACGACCTCAAAAACGTAACGAATGTAAATCACTGACCCAAGGTGTCACGATACAAACTGTAACTTCCTTTCTTTGTACTTGCACTGTGTCTGATCCTGTATGTTAATGTAACGGGCCTGCTGTATGATCTCACTGTGTGGGGGTGGGGAATGGATGTGTGTAGCCATGGACACACATATGGATCACACCCAGAACCCACTGGAACCTCCACTGAATCATCGAACTATCCAAACTGGTAACCCCTACGTTGTGGCAAAAGGACTTGAGGGTTAACAGGGAGAGAGCCAAGCCAAAGCACAGCCAAGGTGCAAGGGCTATTGGCACTTAAATCTGTGGAAAGCTAAGCCAGAGCACACAGTGCAAAGGTAATTGGCGCAAAGGACTTGTGGGAGAGTGATGTTACATATGCAGACTATAGATATATTCTGTGTAGTCATATATAGTTGCATAAGATGGAGACTTGTTACCTGGTGTACTATCAATAAGATTTACACTGTGTATATACTATGCTGGTACCACTAGAGGGTGCTATTGGTGGAGACCGGGGTTTCCTGCCCCTGTGGCAGAGGCTGTCCACTAGAGGGCACTGCGGTGGGAGACCTGAGGGTCACCAGCATAGGTGTGCAGGGCCCAGTATAAAAGGCTGCCCGCCATGCTTGGGCCTCACTCTGGAGTTACAAATAAAGGACCAAGGTCACTACAGTTTGAGTACAACACATTGCCTCGTGCAGTCATTCATAAGTGCATTACAGATGTAACATGCAGATACAGCAAGTGATTAGGAAGGCCAGTGGTATCTTGGCCTTTATTGCAAAGGAGATGCAGTATAAAAGCAGGGAAGTCTTGCTACAGCTATACAAGATATTGGTGAGGCCACACCTGGAATACTGCATGCAGTTTTGTTTTCCATATTTATGAAAGGATATATTTGCTTTGGAGGCAGTTCAGAGAAGTTCACTAGGTTGATTCCGGGGATGAGTGGGTTGAGTTATGAGGAAAGATTGAGTAGGTTGGGCCTCTACTCATTGGAATTCAGAAGAATGAGAGGTGATCTTATCGAAACGTATAAGATTATGAGGGGGCTTGACAAGGTGGATGCAGAGAGGATGTTTCCACCGATGGGTGAGACTAGAACTAGAGGGCATGATCTTAGAATAAGGGGCCGCCCATTTAAAACTGAGATGAGGAGAAATTTCTTCTCTCAGAGAGTTGTAAATCTGTGGAATTCGCTGCCTCAGAGAGCTGTGGAAGCTGGGACATTGAATAAATTTAAGACACAAACAGGCAGTTTCTTAAACGATAAGGGGATAAGGGGTTATGGGGAACGGGTGGGGAAGTGGAGCTGAGTCCATGATCAGATCAGCCATGATCGTATTAAATGGCGGAGCAGGCTCGAGGGGCTGTATGGCCTACTCCTGTTCCTATTTCTTATGTTCTTATGATCCCGTATGCTTTTTTAACCACTTTCTCAGACTGTCCTGCCACCTTCAACAATTTGTGCACGTACACCCCAAGGTCTCTCTGTTCAGTGGTATTTGTGTCGAGTTTGCTATTTATCTGCCTCCATTTGTAATGAGAGCAAAGGGAATCTTGATCAACGAGGGGCTTTTTAAAAAAAAGATACGTTTGTTTTTAAAGTACCCCATGGGTGAATTAGCACAAGATGAACCAGGGAGTTCAGCAGACCCAAACCATTTGGCAGCTCCTGGCACACTACACCCCAATGAACCAGCACAACTGTGACAGCAAGGTGCAGGCCAGCAGGACACAGCTTTATCATTGGCAAGGTCGCCACTGTCCTCAGTTGTTATGGTCACGGCTCAGCCCCAGTTAGCAACGCGATATCAGGTATGTATGGCTCAAAAAGGTGACCAATACAATGGTCAGCACTTTTATCTCCTTTCCCAATGGTTACCATCATCGCTGTGGTGTATTTCCCAAAGTGTAAGGCGTCAATGACGGCTGCCATGTGTTCAACCTGAAGCGCTTGGCAGATGTGACTGTGGCAAGGCTTTAAATTATACGTGGAATCTTGACTGTGTGGCCTGCTGAGGTGTCAGGATGCATGCATTGCCATTAAAGAGCTGTAATGTTTTATGAAGGCTTGGCAATGAGTGAGCAGAACTATGTTGACTGGCTATATATATTGTGGCATGTGCCATATACTTATTGTGGAAATATCAGAAAGAATTCACGATTAACAAGAATTTAGCTCAGGCTTTAGTTTAAACCAGTAGACTCAAGTGTCTCTTGCACTGAAAACAGCAGGCACTGACCTCGGGGTGAAGGAGATAATGTTAAAAACTGCAGAATAGTAAAGTAAAATTCAAAGGAGTCACTATGTGTAAGAGATAGTGTGTGAATGGATGTTCAGTTAATCGGGTCTCTACCTACGCCAGTGAACAAACTAAAGATCAATTGCAGCAATAACAGATGTGGCCGGCTGGGAGGGGTGGAACAGCAGGAGGGGAAAGGGATGAAAAAGACCTAACTGATCAACGTATGGGGCACACACCATAATGAAGGCAGCAGCAATAACTCATGGAGGCAAGACAGGGTTACGATAACAGAAGAATGTATATGTACAAAGTTGAAATGTCAGCAGAATCTGTCAAAACTGACACGTGTTTAACTGAGAGACAATGTACTTATGAATGACTCCACGAGGCAATGTGTCGTACTCAAACTGTAGTGACCTTGGTCCTTTATTCCAAACTCCAGAGTGAGGCACAAGCATGGTGAGCAGCCTTTTATACTGGGCCCTGCCACCAGGGCAGGAAATCCCCGCTCTCCACCAGTTGCACCCTCTACTGGTGCCAGCATAGTATATACACAGTGTAAACCTTATTGATCGTACATCAGGTAAACAAGTCTCCATCTTATGCAACCACACAGTGACTACATAGAGAGTACATCCATAGTCTGCATATACAACAGAAAGGTATAACTAGGCACAAGATTTGGAGGAAGTTAGCGAGAACCTAGGCACAACACTCGACAGCAGGACCCAGTGGTAAAATCCCTAAGCTGAAGTCGGATGGAGCTTTATCACCTCGGACCGAATCCGGTAATATCTTCATAGGTTGTGAGTCCTATATTTTGTAATCTATATAGGTTGTGAGCCCTATATTCTGTAGTAACTAATGAGCAGTGTTTGTTAAAGCATTTATTAAAGATAAGTTGGCTTGCGAATCTAGTGTCGTGGGGCTAGAACCTCCACTTTTGGGCTTATCGCCCAAAAATGGGCGTTATTTCCGGTGTGGGCAGTAAAAAAGGGTTTCAGATGGGTGGCTTTTCACCCATTCTCAAAACACCGAGTTTACATTTTTGAAAATGGGCATTACCACGAGCGATATCAAATGAGCGGTAGTGTTAAATTTTTTTGACCTTCTGCTGTAAAGTGTGGCCGTCCTTAGCAAACAGCATGGCAACGCTCGATTCCCGCGATTCAGGAGGTCAAGGGTCGTCATGACATGCGCAGAAGAGGAGACAGAGAGAAAGAGAGCTCAGAGGCACTGAAAGCGTGTGTGGCGGTGGTGTGTGCTTGTCTGGCTGTTGTGGGAGGCACGACGGAGATTCGCCAGTTCCAAAAAGCCTACTACGCACCAAGAACATAGCTGGCACCGAGCTTTTGTCCAACAAATGAGAAATAACAGGGAAGGGATGGTGGAGGCCCTGGAGCTGGTAGCCAGGAACACTGGTGGCAGAGGTCTCCCAGTGGTCCCGGAGCGCCGCACTGCACCCCAAGGTGATGCACCCCCATTGCCAACCACACATGAGAGCCAGGAGCAACATCTTACTTATGGCTTGGAGCAAGTTCTCACCTCAGGACCGTCCTCTCCCATATCCATCCAAGCAGCGCTTCAGCCATCACCGCCCCCACCTCCCCCGCCCCCTGCAATGAACACAAGAACATAAGAACATAAGAAATAGGAACAAGAGTAAGCCAAACGGCCCCTCGAGCCTGCTCCACCATTCAATAAGATCATAGCTGATCTGATCATGGACTCAGCTCCACTTCCCTGTCCGCTCCCCATAACCCCTTATCGTTTAAGAAACTGTCTATTTCTGTCTTAAATGTATTCAATGTCCCAGCTTCCACAGCTCTCTGAGACAGTGAATTCCACAGATTTACAACCCTCTGAGAGAAGAAATTTCTCCTCATCTCAGTTTTAAATAGGCGGCCCCTTATTCTAAGATCATGCCCTCTAGTTCTAGTCTCCTCCATCAGTGGAAACATCTTCTCTGCATCCACCTTGTCAAGCCCCCTCATAATCTTACACATTTCAATAAGATCACCTCTCATTCTTCTGAATTCCAATGAGTAGAGGCCCAACCTACTCAACCTTTCCTCATAAGTCAATCCCCTCATCTTTGGAATCAACCTAGTGAACCTTCTCTGAACTGCCTCCAAAGCAAGTATATCCTTTCGTAAATATGGAAACCAAAACTGCATGCAGTATTCCAGGTGTGGCCTCATCAATACCCTGTATAACTGTAGCAAGATTTCACTGCTTTTATACTCCATCTCCTTTGCAATAAAGGCCAAGATTCCATTGGCCTTCCTGATCACTTGCTGTACCTGCATACTCTCCTTTTCTGTTTCATGCACAAGTACCCCCAGGTCCCGCTGTACTGTAGCACTTTGCAATCTTTCTCCAATTAAATAATAACTTGCTCTTGGATTTTTTTTGTCAAAGTGCATGACCTCACACTTTCCAATATTATAACCCATCTGCCAAATGTTTGTCCACTCACTTAGCCTGTCTATGTCCTTTTTTTGTGTCCTCCTCACACATTGCTTTTCCTCCTATCTTTGTATCGTCAGCAAACTTGGCTACGTTACACTCGGTCCCTTCTTCCAAGTCGTTAATATAGATTGTAAATAGTTGGGGTCCCAGTATTGATCCCTGCATCACCCCACTAGCTACTGGTTGCCAACCAGAGAATGAACCATTTATCCTGACTCTCTGTTTTCTGTTAGTTAGCCAATCCTCTATCCATGCCAATATATTACTCCCAACCCCGTGAACTTTTATCTTGTGCAGTAACTTTTTATGTGGCACCTTGCCAAATGCCTTCTGGAAGTCCAAATCCACTGGTCCTTTTATCCACGCTGTTCATTACATCCTTAAAGAATTCCAGCAAATTTGTCAAGCATGACTTCCCCTTCATAAATCCATGCTGACTCTGCCTGACCGAATTTTGCTTTTCCAAATGTCCTGCTGCTGCTTCTTTAATAATGGACTCAAACATTTTCCCAACCACAGATGTTAGGCTTTATGGTCCATAGTTTCCTCCTTTTTGTCTGCCTCCTTTTTTAAATAGGTGCGTTACATTTGCAGTTTTCCAATCTGCTGGAATCTCCCCAGAATCCAGGGAATTTTGGTAAATTACAACCAATTCATGCACAATCCCTGCCGTTAATTCTCTTAAGACCCTAGGATGCAAGCCATCAGGTCCAGGGGATTTATCTGCCTTTAGTCCCATTATCTAACTGAGTACCACCTCCTTAGTGATTGTGATTGTGTTAAGTTCCTCCCCCTTATAGCCCCTTGACTATCCACTGTTGGGATATTGTTAGTGTCCTCTACCGTAAAGACTGATACAAAATATTTGTTCAGAGTTTCTGCCATCTCCATGTTCCCCATTACTAGCATCGCCTGAGGACCTCCTTGGCCAGGCGACTTGGAGTCAGGAGGGAAACGGGAAGGGGTAGAGGTGGGGAGGAGAAGTGGGGAGGGGCGGGGAGGGGGAAAGGGTTGTTTTGTACAACAATACTGATGATTTCAGACTAATGTTTGGTTTAAATGTTTTTTATTTAATAAAACCTTGTAGCACATTGGCTCAGAAAGCTGCACCATTACACACTGGTGATGGATTCCTTAACATCAAAGGGTATAATGACACTTAACTTCAATCAACTTAAATTTAAGGTCTAGAACCGCCACTGTTTTTGCATGCTTAATGCCCATTTTACCGCTGAAATGACGTATATCGCCCATATATCACCCATTTTGGCACAAAATGGAAGTTGACGGGCTATTTTAGGTGACTTATTGCCAAGCATTATTTTCCCAATGGGCTTAACGTTGGGAAAAAATATTACTGCCCACCCAGAATCAGCAGAATGGATAAAATCAACACCCATAATATCGCCCAGCATTACTTTATACTCAGAATTAACGGCGAGATTCAATATGAAAGCCCGCACACTGTTTTTTGTCATAAAGAGCATATTTACCCAAACTAGCGGCCATAGAGATCGCCCATTGTAAATTTCACCACCTCGCACACACATCGCACACAATATCGCTCACTCAAAAAACGCCCACAAAAAGTGGAACTAACCGGAATGAATGCCAGCGGTGTGGCTGGCATTTGTTAAATCCCACTCTCACGTGAGGAGCTGATATTGGAAAGATTTGACTGAAAGAGCGCTGATGTGAGTGACAATGCTGACACACTGCTGTGTGTGTGCAGCTCAGGCATCAATGGTGCCCATCAGCTTGGTGCCAGTTAAAGTTTACGTTGATTGATGTTAACATTCCATTGACTCTGGATCAGTTCCTATGGAGTGGAGGGTAGCCAATGTAACTTCCCCAACATCGGGAAAATTTTTCCTGCATCTAACCTGTCCAATCCCGTCAGAATTTTATATGTTTCTATGAGATCCCCTTTCATTCTTCTCAATTCTAGTGAATATAAGCCTAGTTGATTCAGTCTTTCAACAAATGTCATTCCTGCCATCCTGGGAATCAGTCTGGTGAACCTTCGCTGCACTCCCCCAATAGTAAGAATGTCCTTCCTCAGATTAGGAGACCAAAACTGTACACAATATTCAAGATGTGGCCTCACCAAGGCCCTATACAACTGCAGCAAGACCTCCCTGCTCCTATACTCAAATCCTCTCGCTATGATGGCCAACATGCCATTTGCCTTCTTCACCGCTTGCTGTACCTGCATGCCAACTTTCAATGACTGATGTACCATGACACCCAGGTCTCGTTGCACCTCCCCTTTTCCTAATCTGTCAGCATCCAGATAATATTCCGCCTTCCTGTTTTTGCCACCAAAGTGGATAATGTCACATTTATCTACATTATATTGCACCTGCCATGCATTTGCCCACTCACCTAACCTATCCAAGTCACCCTGCAGCCTCTTAGCGTCCTCCTCACAGCTCACACCGCCACCCAATTTAGTGTAATCTGCAAACTTGGAGATATTACATTAAATTCCTTCGTCTAAATCATTAATGTATATTGTAAATAGCTGGGGTCCCAGCACTGAACCTTGCGGTACCCCACTAGTCACTGTCTGCCGTTTATTCCTACTCTTTGCTTCCTGTCTGCCAACCAGTTCTCTATCCATGTCAGTACATTACCCCCAATACCATGTGCTTTGATTTTGCACACTAATCACTTGTGTGGGACCTTGTCAAAAGCTTTTTGAAAGTCCAAATACACCACATCCACTGGTTCTCCCTTGTCCACTCTACCAGTTACATCCTAAAAAAATTCGAGAAGATTTGTCAAGCATGATTTTCCTTTCATAAATCCATGCTGACTTGGACCGATCCTGTCACTGCTTTCCAAATGCGCTGCTATTACATCTTTAATAATTGATTCCAATATTTTCCCCAACACCGATGTCAGGCTAACCGGTCTATAATTCCCTGTTTTCTCTCTCCCGCCTTTTTTTTAAAGTGGAGTTACATTAGCTACCCTCCTGTCCATAGGAACTGATCCAGAGTCTATAGAATGTTGGAAAATGACCACCAATGCATCCACTATTTCTAGGACCACTTCCTTAAGTACTCTGGGATGCAGACTATCAGATCCTGGGGACTTATTGGCCCTCAATCCTATCAATTTCCCTAACACAATTTCCTGACTAATAAGGATTTCCTTCAGTTCTTCAGTCTTGCTAGATCCTCTGTCCCCTAATATTTCCAGAAGGTTATTCGTGTCTTCCTTCGTGAAGATAGAAGCAAAGTATTTGTGCAAATGGTCTGCCATTTCTCTGTTCCCCATTATAAATTCACCTGATTCTGACTGCAAGGGACCAACGTTTGTCTTCACTAATCTCTTTCTCTTCACATATCTATCGAAGCTTTTGCTGTCAGTTTTTATGTTCCCAGCAAGCTTCCTCTCATTCTATTTTCCCCCTCCTTATTAAACACTTTGTCCTCCTCTGCTGGATTCTAAATTTCTCCCAGTCCTCAGGTTTGCTGCTTTTTCTGGCCAATTTATATGCCTCTTCCTTGGATTCAACACTATCCTTAATTTCCCTTGTTAGCCACGGTTGAGCCACCTTCCCCGTTTTATTTTTATTCCCGACAGGGATGTACAATTGTTGAAGTTCATCCATGTGATCTTTAAATGTCTGCCATTGCCTATCCACCATCAACCCTTTAAGTATCATTCGCCAGTCTATTCTAGCCAATTCACGTCTCATACCATCGAAGTTACCTTTCCTTACGTTCAGGACCCTAGTCTCTGAATTAACTGTGTCACTCTCTAAATAAAGAATTCTACCATATTAGGATTACTCTTCCCCAAGGGGCCTCGCCCAACAAGATTGCTAATTAGTCCTTTCTCATTACACATCACCCAGTCTAGGATGGCCAGCCCTCTAGTTGGTTCCTCGACATATTGGTCTAGAAAACCATCCCTAATACACTCCAGGAAATCCTCCTCCACCGTATTGCTACCAGTTTGGTTAGCCCAATCTATATGTAGGTTAAAGTCGCCCATGATAACTGCTGTACCTTTATTGCACACATCCCTTATTTCTTGTTTGATGCTGTCCCCAACCTCACTACTACTGTTTGGTGGTCTGTACACAACTCCCACTAGCGTTTTCTGCCCTTTGGTATTCAGCAGCTCCACCCATACAGATTCCACATCATCCAAGCTAATGTCCTTCCTTACTATTGCCTTAATTTCCTCTTAAACAGCAACACTACCCCACCTCCTTTTCCTTTCTGTCTATCCTTCCTGAATGTTGAATATCCCTGGATGTTGAGTTCCCAGCCTTGGTCACCCTAGAGCCATGTCTCCGTAATCCCAATTATATCATACTCGTTAATAGCTGCCTGCGCAGTTAATTCGTCCACCTTATTACGAATACTCGTCGCTTTGAGGCACAGAGCATTCAGGCTTGTCTTTTTAACACACTTTGTCCCTGTAGAATTTTGCTGTAATGTGGCCCTCTTTGATTTTTGCCTTGGGTTTCTCTGCCCTCCACTTTTAGTTTTCTTCTTTCTATCTTTTGCTTCTGCCCCCATTTTACTTCTCTCTGTGTCCCTGCATAGGTTCCCATCCCGCTGCCATATTAGTTTAATCCCTCCCCAGCAGCACAAGCAAACACTCCCCCTAGGACATTGGTTCTGGTCCTGCCCAGGTGCAGACTGTCTGGTTTGTACTGGTCCCACCTCCCCCAGAACTGGTTCCAATGTCCCAAGAATTTGAATCCCTCCCTGCTGCACCGCTCCTCAAGCCACGTATTCAGCTAAGCTATCCTGCTATTTCTAATCTGACTAGCATGTGGCACTGGTAGCAATCCTGAGATTACTACCTTTGAGGTCTTGCTTTTTAATTTAACTCCTAGCTCCCTAAATTCAGCTTGTAGGACCTCATCGTTTTTTTTACCTATATCGTTGGCATCTATATGCACCACGACAACTGGCTGTTCACCCTCCCCCTCCAAAATGTCCTGCAGCCGCTCCGAGACATCCTTGACCCTTGTACCATCCTGGAGTCTCGGTTGCGAACGCAGAAATGCCTATCTATTCCCCTTACAATAGAATCCCCTACCACTATAGCTCTCCCACTCTTTTTCCTGCCCTCCTGTGCAGCAGAGCCACCCACGGTGCCATGAACTTGGCTGCTGCTGCCCTCCCCTGATGAGTCATCCCCCCCAACAGTACCCAAAATGGTGTATCTGTTTTGCAGGGGGATGACAACAGGGGACCCCTGCACTACCTTCCTTCCACTGCTCTTCCTGCTGGTCACCAATTCCCTCTCTGCCTTTGTAACCTTTGCCTGCGGTGTGACCAACTCACTAAACGTGCTATTCACGATATCCTCAGCATCGCGGATGCTCCAGAGTGAATCCATGCGCAGCTCCAGTGCCGCAATGCGAACTGTCAGGAGCTGCAGCAGGATACACTTCCTGCACATGTCGTCGTCAGGGACACTGGAAGCGTCCCTGAGTTCCCACATAGCACAGGAGGAGCATGACATGGGTCTGGGCTCTCCTGCCATGACTTAACCCTTAAATTAACTTAATTTGGCAACAATGATAAAGGTTACCTCCTGATAAAGGCAAAGAAAAAGAAGAAAAACTACTCACCGATCACCAGCCAATCACTTACTCCCTTGGCTGTGACGTCACCCTTCAATTTCTTTCTACTTCTTTTTTGCCTTCTCTCCCTGCTGCAGTTGCACCAGCTGGCTCCTCCTCTGACACTGCCTCTCCCCGACTGTTGGGCCTTTTATAGGCCTCCCCACTCACCGCCTCCTCGATGCTTCAAAACAACCTCTTCGCATCTACCCTTTCAATTCCCCTTCAGAATCGTATATGTTTCAATAAGATCGCCTCTCATTCTTCTAAACTCCAGAGCGTATAGTGTCAATTTACTCAATCTCTCCTCATAGGACAATCCCTCATCTCAGGGATCAATCCAGTGAACCTTCGTTGCACCGCCTCTAAGGCAAGTATGTCCTTCCTCAGATAAGGAGACCAAAACTGTGCACAGTACTCCAGGTGTGGTCTCATCAAAGCCCTATACAATTGTAGCAAGACTTCCTTGCTCTTGTAACCCACCCCCTTTCAATAAAGGTCAACATGTTATTTGCCTTTCTAATTGATTGCTGTACCTGCTTGCTAATTTTATGTATTTATGTAAAGGCATCAAGGGGTATGGAGAGAAAGCAGGAAAGGGGTACTGAGGTGAATGATCAGCCATGATTTTATTGAATGGTGATGCAGGCTCGAAGGGCCGAATGGCCTACTCCTGCATCTATTTTCTATGTTTCTATGTTTCTATGTTTGCAGATGCTTAAAAAATCTCTGAACACCAACATTTAATAGTTTTTCATAATTTAAAAACATGGAAGTTATTTATGTCCAGTGTTACTGAGGCAGTGATAAAATAAATTTAGACATATGAGGGTAGATTTCCAACTTGCCGCCCGGGCTTGAAACTGATATTGCTCACTCATTATAGAAAAACACCTGAGTCTCCTTTCCATTCATTTCATAGTGTTTCTATAATGGGCAACTTGATGGGCTCAATTTTTCCCCAAGCCCGTTTTCTGGCGTATTGCCAGAGTTACGGCCGTTTTTCTAGGACAGAAATGCGACAGAAATAATTTGCCAAAGTTTCACCGATGTATAATTTGAATTAGGTGCCGCACAGTGTGTCCAGTCGCCTCAGGGGGCGGGGGATGGAACTGTCTGCACTGAAAAATGATGCTGCACCTTCTGCACATGTGCGGGAAAAAAAAAGTGATGTTCTTGACGTCATTGCAACGGACGCACATGCGCAGTACAACTCCGAGTTGGCAGTCGGCCATTTTTAAAGAGCCAGTTGTATGTGTGAGAACGTTGAGTGCTGTGTGAGAGCATTGGGAAAATCGCAGCTGCAGCAGTACAAGATGCAACGCGATGCAAGGACCAAGAATTTATTACAGGGTGAAGTGGAGCCACTAGTTACTGTGATTGAGAACAGGTGGCAGGAGCTGGACACCGGCAGAGGTCACATAAAAGTTCCACCCAAAGAAATGAAGAAACTCTGGAACCAAGTTGCAGAAGATTACTGCGCAGTGGTGACCACCACGAGATCTGGAGGCCTGTGTAAAAAGAAATGGCAGGACCTTGGTCAAGTAGTTAGTGTTAGTAATATTTTCATTTATTCAATGCAATTGCAATTGTAAATGTGACCATCTGTATATGTCTCACCCAGCAGAAAGACACCCTCTTTAAAAAGTTAGGTTTTCATATTTTTGCAGAGGAAGGTGGCACATAATAAAAGGGACAGAACTCGAACAGGAGGAGGCCCGGCAAATCTGCAGCCACCGACACCCTTGGAAGAGAGGGTCGCTGCTTTGATGAGTCCTGCCTGGAGAAAAGCAACCACCACTGCACAAGCTGGGCCCACACTCGAGGGAGAGGGTAAGTCCTGCAAATTCATTGTGGTCCTTCAAATCAGCCTGCTGTCTGGCCTGTGATGTGTGAGCCTACTCTTGCCACCCACCCTGGCCCCTCCTCTGCTGCTAACCATTTGTCTGTGTTCTGTTATATTTTGCAGAACTTGAGTCCAACTCTGACGATGCGGAAGAAGATTCAGATGCGGACAAACCTGAAGAGGAGAACATCGTCCAATCCAACCCTCCAGACCAAGAACATGGGGGTGAGGGTGAGGGGGAGGGGGAGGGGATGGAGCTGGATGAAGCTCCCACTGTTGTACTGACTTTGGAGGAGGTGACGCTCATGGAGGTGACAGCCCCTTCCGTGCCGAGTGGTTTGAGTGCTGGTGGGACATTCCATGGTTTCCCACCTTCTGAGGTTGCGGGTCCCAGTGGTGTGGTGCAGCGAGGCACACCCAGGGCCCCACCATCCCAGGCTGCGGGTCCCAGTGGTGTGGTGCAGCGAGGCACACCCAGGGCCCAAATTGCAGTCTTGTGACTTCTTCTCTCTCCCACCCCCGCCCCCCCCTTAACTAATTGGAGTCTTGTGACTCCTCCCCTTCTCTCCCTCCCTCAACCCACACCCCGCCCCCCCGCCCAATCATTGCAGTCTTCAGTGCAGAAGCTTTCCGATTGGCACCTCCCTCTCTGTCTCTCCTCCACCCCCTCCCCCACCCCCACCCCACGGCTTGTTTTGTAGCCGAGCCCCGCGCCCCCATGTCCTGGCGCAGGGCCGATTCTGCCGGCCAAACCTACGACCCTCCAGTCCTGCTTCAAGAGCAGAGAGTTGTTGATGCCAGTTCATTAGATATATTCAAGAGGGAGTTAGATATGGCCCTTACGGCTAAAGGGATCAAGGGGTATGGAGAGAAAGCAGGAAAGGGGTACTGAGGTGAATGATCAGCCATGATCTTATTGAATGGTGGTGCAGGCTCGAAGGGCCGAATGGCCTATTCCTGCACCTATTTTCTATATTTCTATGTTTCTATCTTTCTATGTTTCAAGACGGTCGATGGTGGTGTGTGAGTGAGTAAAAAAATGTGAAAACTTCTGAAATCCAACAAATTTATACTTCTACGTTGACAGGTAAAAAAAAGTTGAACTTTATTATAGATTTTGACAGTGTTCTTGACTCCCTCCAAAATCTTCAATTTAAAAACAATGGCATCTTTCAACGCAGATTTGTGAATGGCCGCTGGTTTTCTTAAGTGCCCAGAAGGTTTTTCGCGACTGGCCAGATACGCCGACCTAGGAGGAAAAAATGTTGGCCAAACTGCAAAAAATTGAAAGAACCAGTGCAGACATGACGTAAAAAAAAAACTGGCCTAGAAAAATTGTAACTAAGTCAGTTATGCCGGTGCAGATCACAGGAGGAAACTTGGAAAAAATAAATATGCCAGAGAAAAATGGCGCAAATGTCCGGGGAAAATTGAGCCCACAGTTTCTGTTGTGTATCTGTAAAGCATGCACTCCCATGTTCCGCCACCAGGGAGCTCATCCCCTGAAGTCCCAAGGGATCCCAGCATCCCTTGGGAGCACTGTATATAAGCCAGCCCCTAAGACCTGTTCTTCACTTTGGAGTATCTTATTAAAGACTGAGGTCACTGTTACTTTAACCTCTCTGTGTGCAGCCTCATCTGTGTTAGGAACACAATAACTGGCGACGAGAATACGAATCCAACGCAAAGATGCAGCAAACTGTGGGCATCCTGGAGAAGTTCTCGGAGGGTGAGGACTGGGAAGCCTATGTCGAACAGCTAGACCAGTACTTTGTAGCCAACAAGCTGGACGGAGAAGGAAGCGCTGCAAAAAGGAGAGCGGTCCTCCTCACAGCTTGCGGGGCACCGACCTACAGCCTCATGAAGAATCTTCTGGTTCCGGTGAAACCCACAGATAAGTCGTATGAGGAGCTGTGTACACTGGTTCGGGAGCATCTTAACCCGAGGGAGAGCGTGCTGATGGCGAGGTATCGGTTCTACACGTGCCAGCAATTTGAAGGTCAGGAAGTGGCGAGCTACGTCGCCGAGCTAAGGCGACTTGCAGGACAATGTGAGTTTGATGTCTACCTGGAGCAAATGCTCAGAGACTTTTTTGTACTGGGCATTGGCCACGAGACCATCTTACGAAAACTTTTGACTGTAGAGACACCGACCCACAGAAAGGCCATTGCGATAGCACAGGTGTTTATGTCCACCAGTGATAACACCAAACAATCTCTCAGCACACAAGTGCTAGCAATGTTCATAAATTAACTGGAACTGTGTTTGCGAGCAGAAATGTACAGGGCAGAAACCACGAGTCTGCAACTGCCAGCAGGCCTCAGGTGACCCAGATGACTCAGAGTCCCCAACAAAGGATGAATGCAAGGCAATTCACACCCTGCTGGCGTGTGGAGGCTTCCATTCAGCCTATTCATGCCGCTTCAAAGGGTATGTTTGCAAGAGCTGTGGAACAATGGGGCACCTCCAACATGCGTGCAACGAGCTGCAAGATCTGCAAAACCTGCTAACCACCACGTGGCAGAGGAAGATCAGTCCATGGTGGATCAAAGCAATTTCGAGCCTCAGAGAGAGGAGGCAGATGCTGAAGTACACGGGGTGCACACATTTTCGACGAAATGTTCACCTATAATGCTAAATATAAAATTGAATGGCTTACCCATAGCCATGGAACTGGACACTGGCGCTAGCCAATCCATCATGAGTAAAAAGATGTTTGATAGAATGTGGTGCAACAAGGCATTCAGACCAGCCCTGAGCCCCATCCACACGAAACTGAGAACATACACAAAGAGCTTATCACTGTGCTGGGCAGCACCATGGTCAAGGTCACCTACGAGGGCACGGTGCATGAACTGCCACTCTGGATTGTCCCGGGCGATGGCCCCACACTGCTTGGAAGGAGCTGGCTGGGCAAAATCCGCTGGAACTGGGATGACATCCGAGCGCTATCACATGTCGATGAGGCCTCATGTACCCAAGTTCTAACAAATTTCCTTTCCTTTTTGAGCCAGACATTGGAAACTTTTCCGGGGTGAAGGTGCGGATCCACTTGGTCCCAGAGGCACAACCCATTCACCACAAGGCACGAGCCGTACCTCACATGATGAGGGAGAGAGTGGAAATCGAGCTGGACAGGCTGCAACGCGAGGGCATCATCTCCCCAGTGGAATTCAGCGAGTGGGCCAGCCCGATTGTTCCAGTACTCAAAAGTGATGGCACGGTCAGGATTTGCGGCGATTATAAAGTAACTATTAATCATTTCTCGCTGGAGGACCAATACCCATTACCTAAGGCAGACGACCTATTTGTGACGCTGGCAGGAGGCAAGACGTTCACCAAGCTCGACCTGACTTCGGCCTACAAGACGCAAGAGCTGGAGGTGTCTTCGAAGGGCCTCACCTGCATCAACACGCACAAAGAACTGTTCATCTACAACAGATGCCTGTTTGGAATTCGGTCGGCTGCAGCGATCTTCCAGAGAAACATGAAGAGCATACTCAAGTCAGTACCACACACGGTGGTCTTTCAGGACGACATATTGGTCACGGGTCAGGACACCTCCGAGCACCTACAAAACCTGGAGGAGGTCCTCCAGCGACGGGATCATGTAGCGCTGTGGCTGAAGAGGTCGAAATGCGTCTTCATGGCAATAGAAGTGGAGTTTTTGGGGAGAAAGATCACGACGGATGGCATTCGGCCCACAGACGCCAAGACAGAGGCTATCAGGAATGCACCCAGGCCACAGAATATCACGGAGCTGCGGTCGTTCCTGGGATTCCTCAACTATTTTGGTTACTTCCTACCGGGGTTAAGCACCCTTTTAGAGCCCCTACATGTGTTATTACGTAAAGGTGAGAACTGGGTATGGGGAAAAAAACAAATAATTGCTTTTGAGAAAGCCAGAAACATTTTATGCTCCAACAAGCTGCTTGTATTGTATAACCCATGTAAAAGACTTGTGCTAGCATGTGATGCGTCGTCGTACGGAGTCGGGTGTGTATTACAACAAGCTAACATTGCGGGGAAGTTGCAACCTGTCGCCTATGCCTCCAGGAGCTTGTCTAAGGCCGAGAGGGCCTACAGCATGATTGAGAAAGAGGCATTAGCGTGTGTGTTAGGGGTAAAGAAAATCCATCAGTACCTGTTTGGCCTCAAATTTGAGCTGGAAACCGATCACAAGCCCCTTACATCCCTGTTCGCTGAAAACAAGGGGATAAATACTAATGCCTCAGCCCGCATACAAAGGTGGGCACTCGCGCTATCAGCGTATAACTATACCATCCACCACAGGCCAGGCACCGAGAACTGTGCGGATGTTCTCAGTCGGCTACCATTGCCCACCACGGGGGTGGAAATGGCGCAGCCTGCAAACTTGTTGATGGTGGTGCAGCCCGCAGACTTGTTGATGGTCATGGAAGCATTTGAAAATGATAAATCACCTGTCACGGCCCGCCAGATTAGGACTTGGACCAGCCAAGATCCTCTGCTGTCCCTAGTAAAAAACTGTGTACTGCATGGGAGCTGGGCCAGCATCCCCGTTGAAATCCAAGAGCCAATCAAGCCGTTCCAGCGGCGAAAGGACAAGCTGTCCATTCAGGCAGACTGCCTGTTGTGGGGTAATTGCGTAATGCTACCAAAAAAGGTCAGGGAGACGTTCATCTCGGATCTCCACAGCACACACCCGGGTATAGTAATGATGAAAGCGATAGCCAGATCCCACGTGTGGTGGCCCGGTATCGACTCTGACTTAGAGTCCTGTGTACAGCAATGCAGCGTATGTGCTCAGCTGAGCAATGCGCCCAGAGAGGCACCACTAAGTTTGTGGTCCTGGCCCTCCAGACCATGGTCGAGGATCCATGTCGACTATGCGGGCCCGTTTCTCGCTAAAATGTTTCTGGTTGTGGTGGATGCTTTTTCAAAATGGATTGAATATGAAATAATGTCGGGAAGCACCGCCACCGCCACCATTGAAAGCCTGAGGGCCATGTTTGCCATCCACGGCCTGCCTGACATACTGGTCAGTGACAACGGGCCATGTTTCACCAGTGCCGAATTTAAAGAGTTCATGACCCGCAATGGGACCAAACATGTCACCTCGGCCCCGTTTAAACCAGCCTCCGATGGGCAGGCAGAACGGGCAGTACAAACAATCAAACTGAGCCTTAAATGAGTCAAAGAAGGCTCACTCCAAACCCGCCTGTCCCGCGTACTGCTCAGCTACCGCAGGAGACCCCACTTGCTCACAAGGGTGCCCCCGGCTGAGCTACTCATGAAAAGGACACTTAAAACCAGATTCTTGCTGGTTCACCCCAACCTGCATGATCAGGTAGAGAGCAGGTGGCAGCAACAAAATGTAAACGATGGTCGCGTCACTGTGTCACGGGAAATTGATCTGAATGACCCTGTGTATGTGTTAAACTATGGACGTGGTCCCAAGTGGATCGCGGGCACGGTGATAGCTAAAGAAGGGAATAGGGTGTTTGTAGTCACAGACTGCCCTGAACAACCCACAGCAGACACCACCTTTTTCGAGCCCACAACACACACCCAAAGGATCAACGACACCACGCCGGACCAGGAAATCGAACCCATCACGCCCAACAGCCCAGCAAGGCCAGGCTCACCCAGCAGCCCTGCAGGGCCAACAACACGCCAACCCAGCGAGGGCACAGCCAACACATCAGAACAGACATTTGTACCGAGGCGGTCCACCAGGGAAAGAAAGGCTCCCGACCGCCTCACCTTGTAAATAGTTTTCACTTTGACTTTGGCGGAGGGAATGATGTTATGTATCTGTAAAGCATGCACTCCCATGTTCTGCCACCAGGGAGCTCATCCCCTGAAGCACTGTATATAAGCCTGTTCCACATTCTGGAGTGTCTTATTAAAGACTAAGGTCACTGTTACTTCAACCTCCCTGTAAGGAACACAGTAGTTTCTATAACGGGCAACTTAATATCTGTGCAACAAGTTGAAAATTTACCCCTTGATGTTATGAGGCAATTTGTTACTACCCCATTTAAAGTAGTCTGTTTTAGTGCCCGTTTTTTCTAGTACTACTTACAGGAAAGTGGGTCAGATATCCAGAGTAATGTGATCCTGTCCCACTTTCCACCCTCATTCTCTTGGAATATCGTCTGATTATTCGGCAGTATTTAGAGTAAATTTTAGGAAGGTATATTCAGACGAGCCTGATTTTTTCCATGTAAATCTAATTACAAAATTAGGACCTAATTACTGAAGGACATATCCTGTGTTGGCATACAAAATGTAAAAAGCTAAGTCTTAATACATGAAAGATAGACACTGAAAAACCTCTGTCCTGTTTAATCGTAGTTTCCTGTCTTTTTCTCAGGCTTATTTATTTTCATTTTCTTACTTACTTTATTTATTGAAATTAGATATCCCAGTGGATTTGCAATGGGTTTAAAGCGGAGGTCAAGTGACGGACATTTTGTAGTGCAGCATTGAATTAGAATAACATTGTACTGTCTGTGACATTAACTTTCTTATTGGAACCTATAATATTGAAGATTTTGTTGAAGATGTGAGAAAAATAAGATCGCTCAAGCTTAATCTTAGGCCATGGGCAAGAAACTGATTGGAGGACATAATTCTGATTCTCGGATTAGGATAGTGAATGTCAGGGAGGGAGCCAGGATACGGGCTGTAAATGTTTGGGTTACTTGTTGAGATTAGGAAAGTTCAGCATGTGGGAATAAAGGAATGTCTCCCAGTTGGAGCCAGCAATTCTCAATTTTGTTTGAAACCACAAACTCCAACTAGACACTGACGATGCAAAGTATGGAAGGTTTCAATAATAGATAGGGTCTGGTGCCTATCAGTCCCTGTGGCAAAATCAGTCTGTCATTGGTTGGGGTTCAGTGATGGCTATAGCCAGTAGAGGTTGGCATACTAGAGAGGTTGGTGTTAAGTGGTTAAGGTCGACTAAGTAATTTTCCTCCTGGAATAGAAAATGCTAAGAAGATAAGAAATAGGAGTAGGAGTAGGCCATTCGGCCCTTCGAGCTTGTTCCGCCATTCAATATGGCTGATCATCTACCTCAATTAAAGCGTCCCACACTATCCCCATATCTCTTGGTTCCCTTAGTATCAATGTTTCCGTTAAACTGCGCGGCCATGCAGTCTGGGGGTCCCATGCAGGTCGCTCAGCTGCTTCTAAATGGAAAAACTGTGCATGTGCAAAAATCTGTATGGGCAGCACAGCCCATTAAAGGGGCAACGTACCCAAAATAAAATTAGCAGGAACATTGCTTTGTATCCAAAAATCTATCGATCATTGTTTTGAATATACTCAAAGACTGAGCCTTCACAGCCCTCTGCGGTAAAGAATTCCATAAATTCACAACCCTTTGAGCAAAGAAATATCCTCTCATCTCAGTCCTAAATGGCCGACCCCTTATTCTAGAACTGTGAGCCACTGGTTCTAGACACCCCAGTCGGGGAAACATCCTCCCAGCATCTACAATGTCAAGCTCCTTAAGAATTTTATATGTTTCAATGAGATCACCTCTCATTCTTCTAAACTCTAGGGAATATAGGCCTAGTCGACTCAATCTCTCCTCATATGACAATCCCCTCATCCCAGCAATCAGTCTAGTGAACCTTCGTTGCACTCCCTCTATGGGGACATGATTGAGTGTGGTCGGTGCTTCAATGCCAGGGCTGTTAGCCTGGACGAGGACACTAATGTACTCCCAGGGGATTTATGGGATCTTGCAGAGACATCGTTGGTGATATATCTCCAGCGACTTGAGGTGTCTTCTGCACATCGTCCATGCCTCTGATCCATACAGGGGGGCGGGTATTACTACAGCCCTGTAGACCATGAGCTAGCTGGTAGATTTGAGGGCCTGGTCTTCGAACACTCTTTTCCTCAGGCGTCCAAAGGCTGCACTGGCGCACTGGTGGCGCACTGTTGCGGAGAAACTCGGAAACATTACACACGGTCTCTTGATCCAAATCATCGGCCCGTGGTCAGCCTCTGGCTCCGAAGTAAGCTTCGCACAAAGGTCTCGCAAACTCTGTGGCGAGAAGTTCGGCTTTTCCGAAAATGAATTGAAATCAATGCGCGTTAATGGGCAACTCCCAACGCGAGCTGCTGTGACAGCAACAAGCTGCTTAAGCAACCAATCAAATTGTAGAATTCTCACAGACAGCAAACGTTTTGAAAGTGTTGAGAAAGCAAGACAAAGATTGGTGCTGTCACATGGCCAAAAGGCAAACCTGAAATAAAGATACACAAACTATTTAAAGAAAATTATACATCTTTTCAAGTTTCTTAAAAATTTTAATTTTTATTAAAATAAATACATTTGACACTACACAAAATGAAAATTATTTTTTCAGTGCCATAACCTTTGTTTATCAGTCAATACGCTGTTAAAACCCCAGTTACACTTAATCCAAGAGGGTCTAAATTTGAATGGGATATTTAACAGCAGCATTACCGTGGCAGAGCCAAAGTTTTTGTCAGTTTCCCTGATTTGACAGATTACACTGATTGCCTGTTCTTGGCACTACATCCTGAAGTTGCGGTCAGTTTCAGAGGGGTAATAACAGCAAGCACTATTCGTTCCGTTATTACCGACCGCAAATTACAGGCCTTTGATTATAGATTGTAAATTGCTGAGTCGCGAGCACTGATCCTTCGAGCACCCCACGAGTTACAGCCCACCAACTGGAAAATGGCCCATTTATCCCGACTCTCTGTTTTCTGTCCGTTAACCAATCCTCAATCCATTCTAATATTTTACCCTCAATCTCGTGAGCCCTAATTTTGTGTAATCACCTCTTGTTTGGCACCTTATCCATGCCTTTTGAAACTCAAAATAGAGGATGAGCATCCAAAATCCGGATTTCCGGGATCCAGAATGTTCCGGAGTCCGTAAAATGTTCTGGAATCCGGACCTGCCGACCTCGAGGTTCCGCCGCTGCCCGGCCTCGAGCCTCGCCTCACCGCTCCTCGCCTCGCCTCACCGTCCCTCGCCTCGCCGCTGTCCGGCCTCGAGCCTCGCCTCACCGTCCCTCGCCTCGCCGCTGTCCGGCCTCGAGCCTCGCCTCACCGTCCCTCGCCTCGCCGCTGTCCGGCCTCGAGCCTCGCCTCACCGTCCCTCGCCTCGCCGCTGTCCGGCCTCGAGCCTCGCCTCACCGTCCCTCGCCTCGCCTCACCGTCCCTCGCCTCGCCACTGCCCGGCCTCGAGCCTCGCCTCACCGTCCCTCGCCTCGCCGCTGCCCTTACCTCGAGCCTCGCCTCACCGTCCCTCGCCTCGCCACTGCCCGGCCTCGAGCCTCGCCTCACCGCTCCTCGCCTCGCCACTGCCCGGCCTCGGGCCTCGCCTCACCGTCCCTCGCCTCGCCGCTGTCCGGCCTCGAGCCTCACCTCACCATCCCTCGTCTCGCCTCACCGCCTCTCGCCTCGCCACTGTCCGGCCTCGAGCCTCGCCTCACCGCCCCTCGCCTCGCCACTGCCCGGCCTCGGGCCTCGCCTCACCATCCCTCGCCTCGCCTCACCGCCTCTCGCCTCGCCTCACCGCCCCTCGCCTCGCCGCTGCCCTTACCTCGAGCCTCGCCTCACTGCCCCTCGCCTCGCCACTGCCCGGCCTCGGGCCTCGCCTCACCGCCCCTCGCCTCGCCACTGTCCGGCCTCGAGCCTCGCCTCACCGTCCCTCGCCTCGCCACTGTCCGGCCTCGAGCCTCGCCTCACCGTCCCTCGCCTCGCCTCACCGTCCCTCGCCTCGCCACTGCCCGGCCTCGGGCCTCGCCTCACCGCCCCTCGCCTCGCCACTGTCCGGCCTCGAGCCTCGCCTCACCGTCCCTCGCCTCGCCTCACCGTCCCTCGCCTCGCCACTGTCCGGCCTCGGGCCTCGCCTCACCGCCCCTCGCCTCGCCACTGTCCGGCCTCGAGCCTCGCCTCACCGTCCCTCGCCTCGCCGCTGCCCGACCTCGAGCCTCGCCTCACCGCCTCGCGCCTCGCCTCACCGCCCCTCGCCTCGCCACTGTCCGGCCTCGAGCCTCGCCTCACCGTCCCTCGCCTCGCCGCTGCCCTTACCTCGAGCCTCGCCTCACCGCCTCTCGCCTCGCCTCACCGCCCCTCGCCTCGCCGCTGCCCTTACCTCGAGCCTCGCCTCACCGCCTCTCGCCTCGCCTCACCGCCCCTCGCCTCGCCGCTGCCCTTACCTCGAGCCTCGCCTCACCGCCTCTCGCCTCGCCTCACCGCCCCTCGCCTCGCCGCTGCCCTTACCTCGAGCCTCGCCTCACCGCCTCTCGCCTCGCCTCACCGCCCCTCGCCTCGCCGCTGCCCTTACCTCGAGCCTCGCCTCACTGCCCCTCGCCTCGCCTCACCGCCTCTCGCCTCGCCTCACCGCCCCTCGCCTCGCCGCTGCCCTTACCTCGAGCCTCGCCTCACCGTCCCTCGCCTCGCCACTGCCCGGCCTCTGGCCTCGCCTCACCGCCCCTCGCCTCGCCACTGCCCTTACCTCGAGCCTCGCCTCACTGCCCCTCGCCTCGCCTCACCGCCTCTCGCCTCGCCTCACCGCCCCTCGCCTCGCCGCTGCCCTTACCTCGAGCCTCGCCTCACCGTCCCTCGCCTCGCCACTGCCCGGCCTCTGGCCTCGCCTCACCGTCCCTCGCCTCGCCACTGCCCTTACCTCGGGCCTCGCTTCACCGCCTCTCGCCTCGCCGCTGCCCTTACCTCGAGCCTCGCCTCACCGTCCCTCGCCTCGCCTCACCGCCTCTCGCCTCGCCGCTGCCCTTACCTCGGGCCTCGCCTCACCGCCCCTCGCCTCGCCGCTGCCCTTACCTCGAGCCTCGCCGCCACTGCCCTTACCTCGAGGCCTCTTTGCCGGCCCGTCCGAAGACCCTCTCGCGATGGGGCCGCCCAACCAGCTCTTCGGCGGGCCCCGCCCGAACACGTCCTCAGCGGCGGGGCCCTGGCGACAACCTCATCGCCCGGCGAACACCACTTGCAACGACCTCATCGCCCGGCGAACACCACTTGCAACGACCTCATCGCCCGGCGAACACCACTTGCAACGACCTCATCGCCCGGCGAACACCACTTGCAACGACCTCATCGCCCGGCGAACACCACTTGCAACGACCTCATCGCCCGGCGAACACCACTTGCAATGACCTCATCGCCCGGCGAACACCACTTGCAACGACCTCATCGCCCGGCGAACACCACTTGCAACGACCTCATCGCCCGGCGAACACCACTTGCAACGACCTCATCGCCCGGCGAACACCACTTGCAACGACCTCATCGCCCGGCGAACACCACTTGCAACGACCTCATTGCCCGGCGAACACACCCCCCACCCACCTTCTGACGTTCCAAAATCCGGAAATACCCGAACCTGGGCTCGGGGGTTTCCAGATTCGTGACATCAGAAAGACGTTCCAAAATCCGGCAAAATGCAAAATCCGGAACAGCCTCAGTCCCGAGGATTCCGGATTTGGGGCGCTGCATCTGTACATTACATCCACTGGCTTTCACTTATCTTCCCTGTTAGTTATGATCTCAGAAACTCCAACAGATTTGTCAAACATGATTTCCCAATAATGTTATGATTTTCTGTCCCTAATAATAGATTCTACTATTGATGCCAGAGAGTGGATGTAGGGAAATTGGATGCAATGATTTACAAGCACATAGTTCAGTTGAGCAATTTTAATCATGCCAATACTAAAGCTTATGTAAGAATAAAAGTGTTTAGTAATGATAAAATTGATTCTGTATATATCTAAAAGTGTAGATTATATGGAAAGGCTGCAGTGTTAAAAGAAACAAAATGGATGATGTCCCCAAGTTTATGTCAGCATGGCTTTGAAACTCACCAAACTAGAAAAGGTGTGCATTGGAAAGCCATTAACCTAATCAAGGAATGGCACTGGTCCTCCAGACAGACACATGTATGAGGAGAAGCCAATCAGGAACGGCCCTGGAAATAATACCCAATCCTGAGGCTTTCTGAGAAACAATGGCCACAAGGAGTATAATAATCCAAGCAAAGATTGCTGGGTCTCTCTTCTCCTGAGCACTCGGTAAAAGCAGGAACCGCCCTCCACAGCAGAAGCAAGGACGAACGCCATGTACTTATGCTTTGCCTGAGGGAAGAAAAGTATACCTTTTTATAAATCATTATTGTAACATCATTGTATCTGTTGTAACTCAGTAGATCCATAGGATAGCTGACGACTGCTGATAGATGTGCATGTGTGTGTGTTTAATAAACTATTCCAAAATTGTTTTAAAAGAATTGTTCTTGCTGTCAATTTAATGCCAGAGATTTAGAAATATTACACATGGGATTTATAAACAGCAGAGGTCTCAAAATAAATCACTCCCTTAAACTCAGCGCTTGTAACTTTTAATTGTGCATTTATATTACGTCTTTTCTTAAAGTTTCATTTTCTTGTTGTGGGGTCATTGAATGCAATCGCATTGTTGAGGTGATGTAGCATATGTCAAAAGGCAATAAAACTGAGTGTGAGATAGGGCCCATCTTGCTATTACTGTACTAACTTGTCTATTTTTCAAATACAGATTTTTCTTTTCAATTCAGAAACCTAAGTGGAGGGCCAAGGCCCATAATGCAGGACACTACTGATGCAGAAACTAGTAGGAAGGAAGACAAGAAGCAGTGATCAGGAGATACCAAAGTTGAAGGAGGTAAAGACATCCATAGCTAGAAATTCATTTGCCCACGAAAACAGGTGCAGAGATCACGATGGGGGATCGATCCGTGCCCGCTCAAAGTAATGCAGGAAGCCCAGTGCTAAAAGCACTGCTGAGTGGCTCAACACTCAGCAAGGTTCCATGTGTGTGCAAGGGTAGCACCAATTAAAGCCAGTCTGCACCTCTTAAAGGGGAGGTACATTCTGTCTGCAGCAGATGATTCAATTGGCTGAGGAACAGAGTCTGAGTCGGAAAAAGTACTACTAATGTCACAACAGGGCAGAGAACATGCATCTAGCTTTTCCAATGCAGAACTAATGGTCTTAATGCAGGAGGTGAACAGGAGGAGAGAGGTCCTATTTCCACAGGAGGCCAGGAGGCCCTCCAAGCAAATGGGGAATAGGCGATGGGAGCAGATAGCCAATGTGGGGCAATGCCAGTAGTGTAGTCCCAAGGACCGGGATGCTGTGCAGGAAGAAGTTCAATGACCTCACACGTATGGTCAAGGTCAATGAATTCATCTTCAAATGTCATATCCCACCAGCTGCACCACTAGCCTCACACACTGCTCAATGCAGCACACCCCCATCACTCATCTACCAACAATCTCTACCAAACATGGCTCATACCTCACAATTATACCTTTACCTACCCTCACACACTTACCACTGCTGCACACAAGCCTCCCACCCACATCTCATAACTTGCACACACAGTCAGCTATTTAACCATGACAGGCACATCACCCAAACACATTACATCGCACTGACTGACATACTTCCTTTTCTCTTGCAGGACAAGATACCTCACAACCGGAGGAGGCAGGACCTAAACAGCGAGGGACAGGCACGCCCCCACTACCTTACCTCGATCGAGGAGACGGTGCTGACCCGTTATTGGGAGGGTCATTGCTCATTCAGGCCAGCAGCAGGGCTGAAACAATACAAGATGACGGTCCCCTCATACGTAATCCTCCTTCTCACATCCCACTTCCCTCTCACCCCACAATCTCTTCTGATTTACAAGCTGTGCATGGTGCACTCTTGCTTTCCACCCGCAGCCCCTCACCACAACATTACCCTTGTGCCTTGCTCCTTTCAGATAACCCAGACCTGTCCCCTGAACAGGCATTGGTGGAGGGGCAGGAAATAGAAGACACTGAGGATGAACACACAGTAAGTCACGGATAGATAGATTTTTAACCAATAAGGGAATTAAGGGTTACGGGGAGCGGGCGGGTAAGTGGAGCTGAGTCCACGGCCAGATCAGCCATGATCTTGTTGAATGGCGGAGCAGGCTCGAGGGGCTAGATGGCCTACTCCTGTTCCTAATTCTTATGTTTTATGTCACCCGATTTCACACTTGCAGCCACCAGCTCAGATACTGACACTGTGCGTACTTTAGAGGATAGGTTCGAGGCGAAATCTGCATGTGATGAGTCACCGGGCGCGAGTGGCCTGCAGCCAGAGCCGGGGGGGAAATGAAGCGCGGGCGCTCGCTCCTGGAGGGCGAGGTCGCACACACGTTCTTCTGCAGAGGACTCAGGTGACGTCACGACTTTGATGAGGTGGCCGACAGAAGACTGCTGATGGGTAGGCTGAATTAAATGCTTGGTGCATTGGCAGACCTGCCAGAAAGCCTGAGCGCAATGTCAAGGAGCATGGAAGAGTCCGGCACCAACCTCACACAGGGTTATGCGCAGAGCTTGGAGCCCATGATTTCCAGCATGGAAGAGATGGGCAACTCCATTAGCACATTTGTGGACCCCAACATCATGCAGTGTCTTATGGCTGATGTCTCAGCTTCCATTGCAGCAGAAGCAGAAGCCACCCAACATCTGAATGCTGCAATGGAAGTTCATACCAAAGTCATGGAACCTCAGTCTGCTCCCATGCAAGCTCAGTCTGCTGCTATTGTGGCTGCGTTTACCAGTGTGGAGTGGGGCTCGCAGGGTGTCATAGCAACCGATCCAACAGATTACTCGGATTGCGGAGGCACCGCCCTTGGGAAGTGGCAGTGGCTTGCTGTCCTCTCTCAGGGTGACAGCATTCGTAATCCCACCACTGCCGCTCTGCCAGTGCCTTCGCTGTTGCCTGTCAGCCGGCCAGCCCAGACTGCTGCCGCCCAGGCTGAGGTGGGGGCAGACTAAAGCCAGGCCTTCTAAGCCCAGAGCTGCTCAAGGAGACCTGCAAGGCAATCTGCAGTCTCCCCCACTGAAATTCAGCAGCCTCCCACCAGCCTTTTTTTAAAAATTCGTAGCCAATCTTTCCAATTCTTTGTCAAATCACAAACGCCAGAGGTTGCTCCCACCAGCCATGATGCAGCCACTGGAGTAGCACCGCATAGTAGCGATAGGACAGGAAAAGGCAGACACTAATGCTGAGATTTTCCTTACCTCGGCCAGTCCGGTGCGGCCGGGGTTGATGGCGGCTTGCGGCCCCGCTGCTGACTCCATCCCACTCGAGAAAATGTATAACCATTGATACGGTTTGTTACACCCGCCCAGCGTGTTTCCCGGTCCAATTAGAGAAAGCGGGTATGGTGATGTCATTCATGGCGCATCATCAGCTAATTTCCTTAAAGGGACCGTGGCCAACTTTACTTTGACATTTGTGCTGTCAGTGTTCTACAGCATTAAAGTGCTGCAAACACTGGAAATCATTACAGAGAAGAGGGCTGTACCCAGGTTCTCCCATGACACCCTTCCCGTGGGCTGAAGAGACCTCCCCAGGAGACCAACGCCGCCTGGTTGCACATTGCAGAGGAAGCCACTGTTATGTTCATAATAAAGTAATGTAATTGAGTACTGTAGACGTGAGTAATAGTTCTTTTACTTTAACTCCAGAGTGCTGGTACAGCATGGGAGCCTGCTTATATACAGTGCTTCAAGGGATGCTGGGATCCCTTGGGACTCCAACAGGTACGCCCTCTGGTGGCGGTATGATACTGGTTACATAGGGTTGCCTAAATAACATCACTCCCCCCCAAAGTCAATAGTACACTTATTTACAGGGTGAGACGATCTGGGGCCTTTCGCTCCCTAGTCGATCGTCTCGGTACAAATGCAAGTATAGGTGGGTTGGTTGGTTCTTCGCTGGGCTGCTGTGCAGCTGGCCTTGCTGGGCTGCTGGGGATGGTGAGTTCAGCTTCGTGGTCAACCGTGATGTCGGTTGCTACGTGTGTGTGCGTGTCGGAGGGTCGAAGTTGGTGGTGTCCTCATCAGGTTGCTCGTGGCTGTCTGTGAATCGCAGTTTGGTTTGGTCCAAATACTTTCTGCAAGTTAGTCCATTTGAGAGTTTGACCTGAAACACCCTACTCCCTTCTTTGGCTATGATAGTGCCAGCGAGCTATTTGGGACCATGTCCATAGTTGAGTACAAATACAGGGTCATTGACTTCCATATCGTGTGACAAGTTTTTGCGATCATGGTACAGGCTTTGTTGATGCCGCCTGTCCTCAACGTGATCATGGAGATCAGGGTGGACAAGAGAGAGCCTTGTTTTGAGCGCCCTTTTCATGAGCAGTTCGGTTGGGGGAACCCCGGTGAGTGAGTGGGGTCTGGTGCGGTAGCTGAGCAGGACTTGGGACAGGCGGGTCTGCAGGGAACCTTCCAACCTGCATTTCAAGATTTGCTTGATGGTCTGAACTGCCCGTTCTGCCTGGCCGTTGGATGCGGGCTTGAACTGGGCAGATGTGACGTGCTTGATCCTATTGCGGGTCATCAAGTCCTTGAATCCAGCACTGGTGAAGCACGTAAGAACATAAGAACATAAGAATTAGGAACAGGAGTAGGCCATCTAGCACCTCGAGCCTGCTCCGCCATTCAACAAGATCATGGCTGATCTGGCCGTGGACTCAGCTCCACTTACCCGCCCGCTCCCCGTAATCCTTAATTCCCTTATTGGTTAAAAATCTATCTATCTGTGATTTGAATACATTCAATGAGCTAGCCTCAACTGCTTCCTTGGGCAGAGAATTCCATAGATTCACAACCCTCTGGGAGAAGAAATTCCTTCTCAACTTGGTTTTAAATTGGCTCCCCCGTATTTTGAGGCTGTGCCCCCTAGTTCTAGTCTCCCTGACCAGTGGAAACAACCTCTCTGCTTTGATCTTGTCGATCACTTTCATTATTATAAATGTTTCTATAAGATCACCCCTCATCCTTCTGAACTCCAACGAGTAAAGACCCAGTCTGCTCAATCTATCATCATAAGGTAACCCTCTCATCTCCGGAATCAACCAAGTGAATCGTCTCTGTACCCCCTCCAAAGCTAGTATATCCTTCCTTAAGTAAGGTGACCAAAACTGCACGCAGTACTCCAGGTGCGGCCTCACCAATACGCTGTACAGTTGCAGCAGGACCTCCCTGCTTTTGTACTCCATCCCTCTCGCAATGAAGGCAAACATTCCATTCGCCTTCCTGATTACCTGCTGCATCTGCAAACTAACTTTTTGGGATTCATGCACAAGGATCCCCAGGTCCCTCTGCACCTCAGCATGTTGTAATTTCTCACCATTCAAATAATATTCCCTTTTACTGTTTTTTTTTCCAAGGTGGATGACCTCACATTTTCCGACATTGTATTCCATCTGCCAAACCTTAGCCCATTCGCTTAACCTATCTAAATCTCTTTGCAGCCTCTCTGTGTCCTCTACACAACCCACTTTCCCACTAATCTTTGTGTCATAGAAACATAGAAAATAGGTGCAGGAGTAGGCCATTCGGCCCTTCGAGCCTGCACCACCATTCGATGAGTTCATGGCTGAACATGCAACTTCAGTGCCCTGTTCCTGCTTTCTCGCCATACCCCTTGATCCCCCTACTAGTAAGGACTACATCTAACTCCTTTTTGAATATATTTAGTGAATTGGCCTCAACAACTTTCTGTGGTAGAGAATTCCACAGGTTCACCACTCTCTGGGTGAAGAAGTTTCTCCCCATCTCGGTCCTAAATGGCTTACCCCTTATCCTTAGACTGTGACCCCTGGTTCTCGACTTCCCCAACATTGGGAACATTCTTCCTGCATCTAACCTGTCTAAACCCGTCAGAATTTTAAACGTTTCTATGAGATCCCCTCTCATTCTTCTGAACTCCAGTGAATACAAGCCCAGTTGATCCAATCTTTCTTGATATGTCAGTCCTGCCATCCCGGGAATCAGTCTGGTGAACCTTTGCTGCATTCCCTCAATAGCAAGAATGTCCTTCCTCAAGTTAGGAGACCAAAACTGTACACAATACTCCAGGTGTGGCCTCACCAAGGCCCTGTACAACTGTAGTAACACCTCCCTGCCCCTGTACTCAAATCCCCTCGCTATGAAGGCCAACATGCCATTTGCTTTCTTAACCGCCTGCTGTACCTGCATGCCAACCTTCAATGACTGATGTACAATGACACCCAAATCTCGTTGCACCTCCCCTTTTCCTAATCTGTCACCATTCAGATAATAGTCTGTCTCTCTGTTTTTACCACCAAAGTAGATAACCTCACATTTATCCACATTATACTTCATCTGCCATGCATTTGCCCACTCACCTAACCTATCCAAGTCACTCTGCAGCCTCATAGCATCCTCCTCGCAGCTCATACTGCCACCCAACTTAGTGTCATCCGCAAATTTGGAGATACTACATTTAATCCCCTCGTCCAAATCATTAATGTACAATGTAAACAGCTGGGGCCCCAGCACAGAACCTTGCGGTACCCCACTAGTCACTGCCTGCCATTCTGAAAAGTACCCATTTACTCCTACTCTTTGCTTCCTGTCTGACAACCAGTTCTCAATCCATGTCAGCACACTATCCCCAATCCCATGTGCTTTAACTTTGCACATTAATCTCTTGTGTGGGACCTTGTCGAAAGCCTTCTGAAAGTCCAAATATACCACATCAACTGGTTCTCCCTTGTCCACTCTACTGGAAACATCCTCAAAAAATTCCAGAAGATTTGTCAAGCATCATTTCCCTTTCACAAATCCATGCTGACTTGGACCTATCATGTCACCTCTTTGCAAAAGTGCTGCTATGACATCCTTAATAATTGATTCCATCATTTTACCCACTACCGATGTCAGGCTGACCGGTCTATAATTCCCTGCTTTCTCTCTCCCTCCTTTTTTAAAAAGTGGGGTTACATTGGCTACCCTCCACTCCATAGGAACTGATCCAGAGTCTATGGAATGTTGGAAAATGACTGTCAATGCATCCGCTATTTCCAAGGCCACCTCCTTAAGTACTCTGGGATGCAGTCCATCAGGCCCTGGGGATTTATCGGCCTTCAATCCCATCAATTTCCCCAACACAATTTCCCGACTAATAAGGATTTCCCTCAGTTCCTCCTTCTTACTAGACCCTCTGACCCCTTTTATATCCGGAAGGTTGTTTGTGTCCTCCTTAGTGAATACTGAACCAAAGTACTTGTTCTGCAAATTCTGCAAATACTCATCTGCAAATTTTGTTACACTACTCTCTGTCCCCTCTTCCAGGTCATCTATGTATATTGTAACGAGTTGTGGTCCCAGCACCGATCGCTGACATCAGGCAGGCCGTGCGTGGCGAACATGGCTCGTAGGTTTTCGCTGGTGACAGTGGATGTGCTTGCACACTCAATCCATTTTCAATAAGCAACCACAACAATCAAAAACATTTTGCCTAGAAATGGGCCAGCAAAGTCAACGTGGATCCTAGATCACGGTTTGGAGGGCCATGATCACAAACTTAGCGATGCCTCCCTGAGTGCATTGCTCAGTTAAGAGCAAGTGTTGATTTGGCGCACGCAAGATTCCAAATCTGAGTCGATGCCAGGTCACCACACATGGGATCTGGCTATAGCTTTCATCATAGAAACATAGAAACATAGAAAAATAGGTGCAGGGGTAGGCCATTCGGCCCTTCGAGCCTGCACCACCATTCAATAAGATCATGGCTGATCATTCCCTCAGTACTCCTTTCCTGCTTTCTCTCCATACCCCTTGATCCCTTTAGCCGTAAGGGCCATATCTAACTCCCTCTTGAATATAGCCAATGAACTGACATCAACAACTCTCTGCGGCAGGGAATTCCACAGGTTAACAACTCTCTGAGTGAAGAAGTTTCTCCTCATCTCAGTCCTAAATGGCCTACCCCTTATCCTAAGACTATGTCCCCTGGTTCTGGACTTCCCCAACATCGGGAACATTCTTCCCGCATCTAACCTGTCCAGTCCCGTCAGAATCTTATATGTTTCTATGAGATCCCCTCTCATCCTTCTAAACTCCAGTGAATAAAGGCCCAGTTGATCCAATCTCTCCTCATAAGACAGCCCAGACATCGCTGGAATCAGTCTGGTGAACCTTCGCTGCACTCCCTCAATTGCAAGAACGTCCTTCCTCAGACTAGGAGACCAAAACTGAACACAATATTCCAGGTGAGCCCTCACTAAAGCCCTGTACAACTGCAGCAAGACCTCCCTGCTTCTATAGTCAAATCCCCTAGCTATGAAGACCAACATACCATTTGCCTTCTTTACCGCCTGCTGTACCTGCGTGCCCACTTTCAGTGACTGATGAACCATGACACCCAGGTCTCGTTGCACCCCTCCTTTTCCCAATCTGCCGCCATTCAGATAATATTCTGCCTTTGTGTTTTTGCTCCCAAAATGGATAACCTCACATTTATCCACATTATACTGCATCTACCATGCATTTGCCCACTCACCTAACCTGTCCAAGTCACCCTGCAGCCTCTTTGCGTCCCCCTCACAGCTCACATCGCCATCCAGTTTAGTGTCATCAGCAAACTTGGAGATATTACAATCAATTCCTTCATCCAAATCGTTAATGTATATTGTAAAGAGCTGGGGTCCCAGCACTGAGCCCTGCGGCACCCCACTAGTCACTGCCTGCCATTCTGAAAAGGACCCGTTTATCCCGACTCTCTGTTTCCTGTCTGCCAACCAGTTCCCTTTCCATGTCAGTATATTACCCCCAATACCATGTGCGTTGATTTTGCACACCAATCTCTTGTGCGGGACCTTGACAAAAGCCTTCTGAAAGTCCAAATCCACCACATCCACTGGTTCTCCCTTGTCCACTCTGCTAGTTACATCCTCAAAAAATTCTAGAAGATTTGTCAAGCATGATTTCCCTTTCATAAATCCATGCTGACTTGATCCGATTATGTCACTGCTTTCCAAATGTGCTGCTATTTCGTCCTTCATGATCGATTCCGACATTTTCCCCACTACTGATGTCAAGCTAACAGGTTTATAATTACCTGTTTTCTCTCTCCCTTCTTTTTTAAAAAGTGGTGTTACATTAGCTACCCTCCAGTCCATGGGAACTGATCCAGAGTCGATAGACTATTGGAAAATGATCACCAATGCATCCACTATTCCTTGAGCACTCTGGGATGCAGACTATCAAGCTCCGGGGATTTATCAGCCTTCAATCCCATCAATTTCCCTAACACAATTTCCCGCCTAATAAGGATATCCTTTAGTTCCTCCTTCTCACCAGACCCACTGTCCCCAGTACCTTCGGAAGGTTATTTGTATCTTCCTTCATGAAGACAGAACCGTTGGTTCAATTGGTCTGCCATTTCTTTGTTCCATATTATAATTTCACCTGAATCTGACTGCAAGGGACCTACGTTTGTCTTTACTAATCTTTTTCTCTTCACATATTTATAGAAGGTTTTGCAGTCAGTTTTTATATTCCCTGCAAGCTTCCTCTCGTACTCTATTTTCCCCCTCTTAATTAAACCCTTTGTACTCCTCTGTTGAATATTACATTTCTCCCAGTCCTCAGGTTTGTTGCTTTTTCTAGCCAATTTATATGCCTCTTCCTTGGCTTTAACACTATCCTTAATTTCCTTTGTTAGCCATGGTTGAGCCACCTTCCCAGTTTTATTTTTGCTCCAGACAGGGATATACATTTGCTGAAGTTCATCCATGTGATCTTTAAATGTTTGCCATTGCTTATCCACCGTCAACCCTTTTAGTATCGTTTGCCAGTGTATTCTAGCCAATTCACTCCTCATACCGTCGAAGTTACCTTTCCTTAAGTTCAGGACCCTCGTTTCTGAATTAACTTTGTCACTCTCCATCTTAATAAGGAATTCTACCATATTATGGTCACTTTTCCCCAAGGGGCCTCGCACAACAAGATTGCTAATTAGTCCCTTCTCATTACACAATACCCAGTCTAGGGTGGCCAGCTCCCTGGTTGGTTCCTCGACATATTGGTCTAGAAAACCATCCCTAATACACTCTAGGAAATCCTCCTCCACCGCATTGCTACCAGTTTGGTTAGCCCAATCAACGTGTAGATTAAAGTCGTCCATGATTACTGCTGTACCTTTATTGCACACATCCCTTATTTCTTGTTTGATGCTGTCCCCAACCTCACTACTACTGTTTGGTGGTCTATACACAACACCCACTAGCGTTTTCTGCCCTTTGGTATTCCGTAGCTCCACCCATACCGATTCCACATCATCCAAGCTAATGTCCTTCCTTACAATTGCATTGATTTCCTCTTTAACCAGCAACGCCACCCCGCCTCCTTTTCCTTTCTGTCTATCCTTCCTGAATGCTGAATACCCATGGATGTTGAGTTCCCAGCCTTGGTCCTCCTTGAGCCATGTCTCCGTGATGCCAATCACATTGTATCTGTTAACTGCTATCTGCACAGTTAATTCATCCACCTTATTCCGAATACTCCTTGCATTGAGGCACAGAGCCTTCAGGCTTGTTTTTTTTAACACGCTTTGCCGCTTTAGAATTTTGCTGTAATGTGGCCCTTTTTGTTTTTTGCCTTGGGTTTCTCTGCCCTCCACTTTTACTCTTCTCCTTTCTATATTTTGCTTCTGCCTCCTTTTTATTTCCCTCTGTCTCCCTGCATAGGTTCCCATCCCCCTGCCATATTAATTTAACTTCTCCCCAACACCAATTACAATGCCTGGGTGGGTATTGTGTAGGTCGTGTATGAACTTTTCTTAGGCAAAACCACGCGATTACCCCACAAAAGACAGTCCGCCTGTATGGACATTTCGTCGACACCACTGGAATGGCTGGATCTCTTCATGCAGCTCTGCTGGACCAGCTCCCATGGAGGACACAGAGGGACAGTAAAGGATCCTGGCTGGTCGAGTTCCTGATCTGGCGGGCTGTAACGGGTGACTTTTCGTTTTCAAATGCATCCATCACCAAGAGCAAGTCTGCAGGCTGTGCCATTTCCACCCCGGTGGTGGGCAATGGTAGCCGACTGAGAGCATCAGCACAGTTCTCTCTGCCTGGTCTGTGGCGGATTACATAGTTATATGCAGACAGCGTGAGCGCCCATCTTTGGATGTGAGCAGAGGCATTGGTATTAATCCCTTTTCTCTCTGAGAATAGCGATATGATCGGCTTATGGTCAGTTTCTAACTCAAACTTAAGACCAAACAGATACTGGTGCATTTTTTTTTACCCCGTAAACGCATGCCAGAGCTTCTTTTTCAATCATGCTGTAGGCCCTTTCGGCCTTGGACAAGCTCCTGGATGCATAGGCGACCGGTTGCAATCTTCCCGATTCTTTTGCTTGTAACACACACCCGACCCGTATGAAGATGCATCGCAAGCTAGCACTAAACGTTTACATGGATTATACAGAACAAGCAGATTGTTGGAACATAACAGATTTCTGGCTTTCTCAAAAGCAGCCTCTCGTGATTTCCCCCATACTCAGTCATCTCCCTTGCGTAGCAACACATGTAAGGGTTCTAGCAAGGTGCTTAACCCGGGTAGGAAATTACCGAAATAGTTGAGGAGTCCCAGGAACGACCGCAGCTCCGTCACGTTCTGTGGTCTCAGCGCGTTCTTGATGGCCTCCGTCTTGGCGTCGGTGGGTCTGATGCTGTCTGCCGCGATTCTCCTCTCTAAGAACTCGACCTCTGGCGCCAGGAAAACACACTTTGAGTGTTTCAACCTGAGTCCCACGCGATCTAGCCGACTTTGAACCTCTTCCAGGTTCTTCACGTGTTCGATGGTGTCCCGACCTGTGACCAATATATCATCCTGGAAAACCACGGTGCGCGGAATCGACTTTAGCAAACTCTCCATGTTCCTTTGAAAAATCGCCGCGGCCGATCGAACCCAAACGGGCATCTATTGTAGATGAACAGACCTTTGTGCGGGGGGTTGATGCAGGTGAGACCTTTCGAAGATTCCGCCAGCTCCTGCGTCATGTAGGCCGAGGTCAGCTCCAACTTGGTGAATGGTTTTCCTCCAGCCAGGGTCGCAAATAGGTCGACTGCCTTGGGTAGCGGGTACTGGTCCTGCAGCGAAAAACGGTTAATCGTTACTTTATAGTCCCCACAAATTCTGACCATGCCATTGCCCTTGAGGACCGGAAGAATCGGACTGGCCCACTCGTTGAACTCCACCGGCGCGATGATGCCTTCTCACTACAGCCTGTCCAGCTCATCCTCCAATTTCTCTGGCATCATATATGGCACCGCCCGTGCCTTGTGGTGGATGGGTTGTGTACCGGGAACCAAATGGATCTGCACCTTCGCCCCCGAGAAACTGGCTCAAACAACGACGGAAACTTGCTCAGAACCTGGGCACGTGAGGCATCATCGACGGACGAGAGCGCTCGGATGTCGTCCCAGTTCCAGCGGATTTTCCCCAGCCAGCTTCTGCCGAACAGTGTGGGGCCATCTCCTGGTACAATCCATAGCGGGAGTTCGTGCACTGCTCCTTCATGCGAGACTTTTACTGCTGCGATGCCAATTACAGGGATCAGCTCTTTGGTGTAAGTTCTCAGTTTGGTATGAATGGGGCTAAGCTTGGGCCTGTGTGCCTTGATGCACCACAGCTTGTCAAAGGCCTTTTTGCTCATGATAGACTGACTCGCACCCATGTACAGTTCCATGGATACTGGAATTCCATCCAGTTCAACTTTTAACATGATCGGTGGATATTTCGTGGTGAAGGTGTGTACCCCAGTCAGTCGAGGAGGCGGGAGCTCGGAGCAGCGCGAGTCCGGGGTCGGCGAGAGGCCTATAAAGGCCAGCGGGAGTCGAGCAGTTCGAGCAGTCAGTCGAGGAGGCGGGAGCTCGGAGCAGCGCGAGTCCGGGGTCGGCGAGAGGCCTATAAAGGTCAGTGGGAGTCGAGCAGTTCGAGCAGTCAGTCGAGGAGGCGGGAGCTCGGAGCAGCGCGAGTCCGGGGTCGGCGAGAGGCGTACCGGTGCAGCTACAGGGAGAAGGCAAAAAACAAAGGTGACGTCACAGCCTAGGGGGTAAGTGATTGGCTGGTGATTGGTGAGTAGTTTTTATTTTTCTTCTTATATTGGTCAGTAACTTTTAACATTGTTATTACCAGTTTAAGTGTATCTAAGGGTTAAGACATGGCAGGAGAGCTCGGTCGGGTGTTATGCTCCTCCTGTACCATGTGGGAACTCAGGGACGCTTCCGGTGTCCCTGACGACTATGTGTGCGGGAAGTGTATCCGCCTCCAGCTCCTGACGGTCCGCGTTGCGGAATTGGAGCTGAGGGTGGATTTACTCTGGAGCATCCACGATGCTGAGAATGACGTGAGTATCACGTGTAGTGAGTTGGTCTTACCGCAGGGAAAGGGTCCACAGCCAGATAGGGAATGGAAGACCAGCAGGAAGAGTAGAGCAAGGAAGGTAGTGCAGGGGTCCCCTGCGGTCATCCCCCTGCAAAACAGATACACCGCTTTGGGTACTGTTGAGGGGAATGACTCATCAGGGGAGGGCAGCAGCAGCCAAGTTCATGGCACCGTGGCTGGCTCTGCTGCACAGGAGGGCAAGAAAAAGAGTGGGAGAGCGATAGTGATAGGGGATTCAATTGTGAGGGGAATAGATAGGCGTTTCTGCGGCCGCAACCGAGACTCCAGGATGGTATGTTGCCTCCCTGGTGCAAGGGTCAAGGATGTCTCGGAGCGGGTGCAGGACATTCTGAAATGGGAGGGAGAACAGCCAGTTGTCGTGGTGCACATTGGTACCAACGACATAGGCAAAAAAAGGGATGAGGTCCTACGAAACGAATTTAAGGAGCTAGGAGCTAAATTAAAAAGTAGGACCTCAAAAGTAGTAATCTCGGGATTGCTACCAGTGCCACGTGATAGTCAGAGTAGGAATCACAGGATAGCGCAGATGAATACGTGGCTTGAGCAGTGGTGCAGCAGGGAGGGATTCAAATTCCTGGGGCATTGGGACCGGTTCTGGGGGAGGTGGGACCAGTACAAACCGGACGGTCTGCACCTGGGCAGGACTGGAACCAATGTCCTAGGGGGAGTGTTTGCTAGTGCTGTTGGGGAGGATTTAAACTAATATGGCAGGGGGATGGGAACCAATGCAGGGAGACAGAGGGAAACAAAAAGGAGTCAAAAGCAAAAGACAGAAAGGAGATGAGGAAAAGTGGAGGGCAGAGAAACCCAAGGCAAAGAACAAAAAGGGCCACTGTACAGCAAAATTCTAAAAGGACAAAGGGTGTTAATAAAACAAGCCTGAAGGCTTTGTGTCTTAATGCAAGGAGTATCCGCAATAAGGTGGATGAATTAATTGTGCAAATAGATGTTAACAAATATGATGTGATTGGGATTACGGAGACGTGGCTCCAGGATGATCAGGGCTGGGAACTCAACATTCAGGGGTATTCAACATTCAGGAAGGATAGAATAAAAGGAAAAGGAGGTGGGGTAGCATTGCTGGTTAAAGAGGAGATTAATGCAATAGTTAGGAAAGACATTAGCTTGGATGATGTGGAATCTATATGGGTAGAGCTGCAGAACACCAAAGGGCAAAAAACGTTAGTAGGAGTTGTGTACAGACCTCCAAACAGTAATAGGGATGTTGGGGAGGGCATCAAACAGGAAATTAGGGGTGCATGCAATAAAGGTGTAGCAGTTATAATGGGTGACTTTAATATGCACATAGATTGGGCTAGCCAAACTGGAAGCAATATGGTGGAGGAGGATTTCCTGGAGTGCATAAGGGATGGTTTTCTAGACCAATATGTTGAGGAACCAACTAGGGGGGAGGCCATCTTAGACTGGGTGTTGTGTAATGAGAGAGGATTAATTAGCAATCTCATTGTGCGAGGCCCCTTGGGGAAGAGTGACCATAATATGGTGGAATTCTGCATTAGGATGGAGAATGAAACAGTAATTTCAGAGACCATGGTCCAGAACTTAAAGAAGGGTAACTTTGAAGGTATGAGGCGTGAATTGGCTAGGATAGATTGGCGAATGATACTTAGGGGGTTGACTGTGGATGGGCAATGGCAGACATTTAGAGACCGCATGGATGAAGTACAACAATTGTACATTCCTGTCTGGCGTAAAAATAAAAAGGGGAAGGTGGCTCAACCGTGGCTATCTAGGGAAATCAGGGATAGTATTAAAGCCAAGGAAGTGGCATACAAATTGGCCAGAAATGGCAGCGAACCTGGGGACTGGGAGAAATTTAGAACTCAGCAGAGGAGGACAAAGGGTTTGATTAGGACAGGGAAAATGGAGTACGAGAAGAAGCTTGCAGGGAACATTAAGGCGGATTGCAAAAGTTTCTATAGGTATGTAAAGAGAAAAAGGTTGGTGAAGACAAACGTAGGTCCCCTGCAGTCAGAATCAGGGGAAGTCATAACGGGGAACAAAGAAATGGCGGATCAATTGAACAAGTACTTTGGTTCGGTATTCACTAAGGAGGATACAAACAACCTTCCGGATATAAAAGGGGTCAGAGGGTCTAGTAAGGAAGAGGAACTGAGGGAAATCCTTATTAGTCGGGAAATTGTGTTGGGGAAATTGATGGGATTGAAGGCCGATAAATCCCCAGGGCCTGATGGACTGCATCCTAGAGTACTTAAGGAGGTGGCCTTGGAAATAGCGGATGCATTGACAGTCATTTTCCAACATTCCATTGACTCTGGATCAGTTCCTATGGAGTGGAGGGTAGCCAATGTAACCCCACTTTTTAAAAAAGGAGGGAGAGAGAAAACAGGGAATTATAGACCGGTCAGCCTGACCTCAGTAGTGGGTAAAATGATGGAATCAATTATTAAGGATGTCATAGCAGTGTATCTGGAAAATGGTGACATGATAGGTCCAAGTCAGCATGGATTTGTGAAAGGGAAATCATGCTTGACAAATCTTCTGGAATTTTTTGAGGATGTTTCCAGTAAAGTGGACAAAGGAGAACCAGTTGATGTGGTATATTTGGACTTTCAGAAGGCTTTCGACAAGGTCCCACACAAGAGATTAATGTGCAAAGTTAAAGCACATGGGATTGGGGGTAGTGTGCTGACGTGGATTGAGAACTGGTTGTCAGACAGGAAGCAAAGAGTAGGAGTAAACGGGTACTTTTCAGAATGGCAGGCAGTGACTAGTGGAGTGCCGCAAGGTTCTGTGCTGGGGCCCCAGCTGTTTACATTGTACATTAATGATTTAGACGAGGGGATTAAATGCAGTATCTCCAAATTTGCGGATGATACTAAGTTGGGTGGCAGTGTGAGCTGCGAGGAGGATGCTATTAGGCTGCAGAGTGACTTGGATAGGTTAGGTGAGTGGGCAAATGCATGGCAGATGAAGTATAATGTGGATAAATGTGAGGTTATCCACTTTGGTGGTAAAAACAGAGAGACAGACTATTATTTGAATGGTGACAGATTAGGAAAAGGGAAGGTGCAACGAGACCTGGGTGTCATGGTACATCAGTCATTGAAGGTTGGCATGCAGGTACAGCAGGCGGTTAAGAAAGCAAATGGCATGTTGGCCTTCATAGCGAGGGGATTTGAATACAGGGGCAGGGAGGTGTTGCTACAGTTGTACAGGGCCTTGGTGAGGCCACACCTGGAGTATTGTGTACAGTTTTGGTCTCCTAACTTGAGGAAGGACATTCTTGCTATTGAGGGAGTGCAGCGAAGGTTCACCAGACTGATTCCCGGGATGGCGGGACTGACCTATCAAGAAAGATTGGATCAATTGGGATTGTATTCACTGGAGTTCAGAAGAATGAGAGGGGACCTCATAGAAACGTTTAAAATTCTGACGGGTTTAGACAGGTTAGATGCAGAAAGAATGTTCCCAATGTTGGGGAAGTCCAGAACCAGGGGTCACAGTCTGAGGATAAGGGGTAAGCCATTTAGGACCGAGATGAGGAGAAACTTCTTCACCCAGAGAGTGGTGAACCTGTGGAATTCTCTACCACAGAAAGTAGTTGAGGCCAATTCACTAAATATATTCAAAAGGGAGTTAGATGAAGTCCTTACTACTCGGGGGATCAAGGGTTATGGCGAAAAAGCAGGAAGGGGGTACTGAAGTTTCATGTTCAGCCATGAACTCATTGAATGGCGGTGCAGGCTAGAAGGGCTGAATGGCCTGCTCCTGCACCTATTTTCTATGTTTCTATGTTTCTATACACTTCTGCCTCCTCGGTTTGAGTCTCTAGTTCAGCCTGATCCACCATGGATCGATCTTCCTCTGCAACGTGGTGGTTTTCAGGGTTTGCAGCTCGTCTGCACATTCACTGGAGGTGTCCCATTGTTCCACAGCCTTTGCACACATTGTGTTTGAAGCGGCATTGATGGGCTCGATGATCACCTCCGCAGCGCCAACAAGGTGTTAACTGCCTCACATTAACGCCTGATGGTGGACTCTGGGTCATCTGAGGTCGTGCAGCTGCAGAGGTGTACATTCTGCCATATGCATTCCTGCCTGAAAATGACGTTCTTTGTGTACAGTATTTGTCGAAACCTCTTTATGCTGCCAAATTTGTTTGGTGTTATCGTTGGTGGACATAAATGCCTGGGCCATCGTTATGGCCATGTTCAGGTTCGGTGTTTCAACAGTCAATAGTTTGTGAAGGATAACCTCATGGCCAATGCCAAGCACAAAAAAGTCTCTTAGCATTTGCTCCAGGAATCCATCGAATTCGCAATGTCCTGCAAGGTGCCTTAGTTCAGCGATGTAGCTCGCCACTTCCTGGCCTTCAGACCATTGACATGTGTAAAATCGATACCTTGCCATCAGAACGCTCTCCTTCGGATTTAGGTGCTCCCGGACCGGCGTACACAGTTCTTCATACGATTTGGTTGTTGGTTTCACGGAGCACGAAGATTCTTCATGAGGCCATAGGTTGTTGCCCCGCAGAGGGTGAGGAGGATCGCCCTTCATTTGGCAGCGTTCGCACTCCCTTCCAGCTCGTTGGCCACGAAGTATTGGTCGAGTTGCTCCACGAAGGCCTCCCAATCGTCCCCTTCTGAGAATTTCTCCAGGATACCAACAGTTCTCTGCATTTTCACGTGATTGTTCATTATCTCTGTTGTATATCTGTAAAACATGCAGTCCCATGTTCCGCCACCAGGGAGCGCATCCCCTGAAGTCCCAAGGGATCCCAGCATCCCTTGGGAGCACTGTATATAAGCCTGCCTCTAAGGCCTGTTCCTCACTGTGGCATGTCTTATTAAAGACTGAGGTCACTGTTACTTTAACCTCCCTGTGTGCAGCCTCATCTGTGTTAGGAACACAATAACTGGCAACGAGTATATGAATCCAACGCAAAGACGCAGCAAACTGTGGGCATCCTGGAGAGGTTCTTGGAGGGTGAGGACTGGGAAGCCTATGTCGAACAGGTGGACCAGTACTTTGTAGCCAATGAGCTGGACGGAGAAGGAAGCGCAGCAAGAAGGAGAGCGGTCCTCCTCACGGTCTGCGGGGCACCGACCTACAGCCCCATGAAGAATCTTCTGGCTCCGGTGAAACCCACAGATAAGTCATATGAGGAGCTGTGTACACTGGTTCGGGAGCATCTTAACTCGAGGGAGAGCATGCTGATGGCGAGGTATCGGTTCTACACGTGCCAGCGATCTGAAGGTCAGGAAGTGGCGAGCTATGTCGCCGAGCTAAAGCGACTTGCAGGACAATGTGAGTTTGATGGCTACTTGGAGCAAATGCCCAGAGACTTTTTTTACTGGGCATTGGCCACGAGACCATCCCACGAAAACTTTTGACTGTAGAGACACCAACCCTCAGTAAGGCCATTGCAATAGCACAGGCATTTATGTCCACCAGTGATAACACCAAACAAATCTCTCAGCACACAAATGCTAGCAATGATCATAAATTAACTGGAACTGTGTTTGCGAGCAGAAATGTACAGGGCAGAACCCACGAGTCTGAAACTGCCAGCAGGCCTCAGGTGACCCAGATGACTCAGAGTCCCCAACAAAGGATGAATGCAAGGCAATTCACACCTTGTTGGCTTTGTGGAAGCTTCCATTCAACCTATTCATGCCGCTTGAAAGGGTATGTTTGCAAGAGCTGTGGAAGAATAGGGCACCTCCAACGAGCTTGCAAATGAGCTGCAAGCTCTGCAAAAGCTGCTAACCACCATGTGGCAGAGGAATATCGGTCCATGGTGGATCAAAGCAATTTTGAGCCTCAGAGAGAGCAGGCAGATGCTGAAGTACATGGGGTGCACACATTTTTGACATAATGTCCACCTATAATGCTAAATGTAAAATTGAATGGCTTACCCATAGCCATGGGACTGGACACTAGTCAATCCATCATGAGTAAAAAGATGTTTGAGAGACTGTGGTGCAACAAGGCATTCGGACCAGCCCTGAGCCCCATCCACACGACACTGAGAACGTACATCAAAGAGCTTAGCACTGTCCTGGGCAGCGCCATGGTCAAAGTCACCTACGAGGGCTCGGTGCACGAACTGCCACTCTGGATTGTCCCAGGCGATGGCCCCACACTGCTTGGAAGGAGCTGGCTGGGCAAAATCCGCTGGAACTGGAATGACATCCGAGTGCTATCCCATGTCGATGAGGCCTCATGTACCCAGGTTCTTAACAAATTTCCTTCCCTTTTTGAGACAGGCATTGGAAACTTTTCCGGGGTGAAGGTGCGGATCCACTTGGTCCCAGAGGCACGACCCATTCACCACAAGGCGCGAGCAGTACCTCACATGATGAGAGAGAGAATGGAAATCGAGCTGGACAGCCTGCAATGCAAGGGCATCATCTCCCCAGTGGAATTCAGCGAGTGGGCCAGCCCGATTGTTCCAGTACTCAAAAGTACTCAGCACGGTCAGGATTTGCAGCGATTATAAAGTAACAATTAATCATTTCTCGCTACAGGACCAATACCCGCTACCTAAGGCAGACGACCTGTTTGCGACGCTGGCAGGAGGCAAGACGTTCACCAAGCTCGACCTGACTTCAGCCTACATGACGCAGGAGCTGGAGGAGTCTTCAAAGGGCCTCACCTGCATCAACACGCACAAGGGACTGTTCATCTACAACAGATGCCCGTTTGGAATTTGGTCGGCTGCAGCGATCTTCCAGAGAAACATGGAGAGCCTACTCAAGTCGGTACCACACACGGTGGTCTTTCAGGACGACATATTAGTCACAGGTCGGGACACCGTCGAGCCTGGAGGATGTCCTCCAGCGACTGGATCGCGTAGTGCTGCGGCTGAAGAGGTCGAAATGCGTCTTCATGACAACAGAAGTGGAGATTTTGGGGAGAAAGATCGCGGCGGACGGCATTTGGCCCACAGACACCAAGAACACGCTCCGGCCACAGAACGTCATGGAGTTACGGTCGTTCCTGGGATTCCTCAACTATTTTGCTAACTTCCGGCCGGGGTTAAGCACCCTTTCAGAGCCCTTACATGTGTTATTGCGACAGGACTGGACAGGTTAGAAACATAGAAACATAGAAAATAGGTGCAGGAGTAGGCCATTCGGCCCTTCTAGCCTGCACCGCCATTCAATGAGTTCATGGCTGAACATGCAACTTCAGTACCCCATTCCTGCTTTCTCACCATACCCCTTGATTCCCCTAGTAGTAAGGACTTCATCTAACTCCTTTTTGAATATATTTAGTGAATTGGCCTCAACAACTTTCTGTGGTAGAGAATTCCACAGGTTCACCACTCTCTGGGTGAAGAAATTCCTCCTCATCGCGGTCCTAAATGGCTTACCCCTTATCCTTAGACTGTGTCCCCTGATTCTGGACTTCCCCAACATTGGGAACGTTCTTCCTGCATCTAACTTGTCTAACCCCGTCAGAATTTTAAACGTTTCTATGAGGTCCCCTCTCATTCTTCTGAACTCCAGTGAATACAAGCCCAGTTGATCCAGTCTTTCTTGAGAGGTCAGTCCCGCCATCCCGGGAATCAGTCTGGTGAACCGTCGCTGCACTCCCTCAATAGCAAGAATGTCCTTCCTCAGGTTAGGAGACCAAAACTGTACACAATACTCCAGGTGTGGCCTCACCAAGGCCCTGTACAACTGTAGCAACACCTCCCTGCCCCTGTACTCAAATCCCCTCGCTATGAAGGCCAACATGCCATTTGCTTTCTTAACCGCCTGCTGTACCTGCATGCCAACCTTCAATGACTGATGTACCATGACACCCAGGTCTCGTTGCACCTCCCCTTTTCCTAATCTGTCACCATTCAGATAATAGTCTGTCTCTCTGTTTTTACCACCAAAGTGGATAACCTCACATTTATCCACATTATACTTCATCTGCCATGCATTTGCCCACTCACCTAACCTATCCAAGTCGCTCTGCAGCCTCATAGCATCCTCCTCACAGCTCACACTGCCACCCAACTTAGTGTCATCCGCAAATTTGGAGATACTACATTTAATCCCCTCGTCTAAATCATTAATATACAGTGTAAACAGCTGGGGCCCCAGCATAGAACCTTGCGGTACCCCACTAGTCACTGCCTGCCATTCTGAAAAGTGCCCATTTACTCCTACTCTTTGCTTCCTGTCTGACAACCAGTTCTCAATCCATGTCAGCACACTATCCCCAATCCCATGTGCTTTAACTTTGCACATTAATCTCTTGTGTGGGACCTTGTCGAAAGCCTTCTGAAAGTCCAAATATACCACATCAACTGGTTCTCCCTTGTCCACTCTACTGGAAACATCCTCAAAAAATTCCAGAAGATTTGTCAAGCATGATTTCCCTTTCACAAATCCATGCTGACTTGGACCTATCATATCACCTCTTTCCAAATGCACTGCTATGACATCCTTAATAATTGATTCCATCATTTTACCCACTACCGATGTCAGGCTGACCGGTCTATAATTCCCTGTTATCTCTCTCCCTCCTTTTTTAAAAAGTGGGGTTACATTGGCTACCCTCCACTCCATAGGAACTGATCCAGAATCAATGGAATGTTGGAAAATGACTGTCAATGCATCCACTATTTCCAAGGCCACCTCCTTAAGTACTCTGGGATGCAGTCCATCAGGCCCTGGGGATTTATCGGCCTTCAATCCCATCAATTTCCCCAACACAATTTCCCGACTAATAAGGATTTCCCTCAGTTCCTCCTCCTTACTAGACCCTCCGACCCCTTTTATATCCGGAAGGTTGTTTGTGTCCTCCTCAGTGAATACCGAACCAAAGTACTTGTTCAATTGGTCCGCCATTTCTTTGTTCCCCGTTATGACTTCCCCTGATTCTGACTGCAGGGGACCTACGTTTGTCTTTACTAACCTTTTTCTCTTTGAATATCTATAGAAACTTTTGCAATCCGTCTTAATGTTCCCTGCAAGCTTCTTCTCGTACTCCATTTTCCCTGCCCTAATCAAACCCTTTGTCCTCCTCTGCTGAGTTCTAAATTTCTCCCAGTCCCCGGGTTCGCTGCTATTTCTGGCCAATTTGTATGCCACTTCCTTGGCTTTAATATTATCCCTGATTTCCCTTGATAGCCACGGTTGAGCCACCTTCCCTTTTTTATTTTTACGCCAGACAGGAATGTACAATTGTTGTAGTTCATCTATGCGGTCTCTAAATGTCTGCCATTGCCCATCCACAGTCAACCCCTTCAGTATCATTCGCCAATCTATCCTAGCCAATTCACGCCTCATACCTTCAAAGTTACCCTTCTTTAAGTTCTGGACCATGGTCTCTGAATTAACTGTTTCATTCTCCATCCTAATGCAGAATTCCACCATATTATGGTCACTCTTCCCCAAGGGGCCTCGCACAATGAGATTACTAATTAATCCTCCCTCATTACACAACACCCAGTCTAAGATGGCCTCCCCCCTAGTTGGTTCCTCGACATATTGGTCTAAAAAACCATCCCTTATGCACTCCAGGAAATCCTCCTCCACCGTATTGCTTCCAGTTTGGTTAACCCAATCTATGTGCATATTAAAGTCACCCATTATAACTGCTGCACCTTTATTGCACGCACCCCTAATTTCCTGTTTGATGCCCTCCCCAACATCACTACTACTGTTTGGAGGTCTGTACACAACTCCCACTAACGTTTTTTGCCCTTTGGTATTCTGCAGCTCTACCCATATAGATTCCACATCATCCAAGCTAATGTCCTTCCGAACTATTGCATTAATCTCCTCCTTAACCAGCAATGCTACCCGAACTCCGTTTCCTTTTATTCTATCTTTCCTGAATGTTGAATACTCCTGGATGTTGAGTTCCCAGCCCTGATCATCCTGGAGCCACGTCTCCGTAATCCCAATCACATCATATTTGTTAACATCTATTTGCACAGTTAATTCATCCACCTTATTGCGGATACTCCTTGCATTAAGACACAAAGCCTTCAGGCTTGTTTTTTTAACACCCTTTGTCCTTTTAGAATTTTGCTGTACAGTGGCCCTTTTTGTTCTTTGCCTTGGGTTTCTCTGCCCTCCACTTTTCCTCATCTCCTTTCTGTCTTTTGCTTTTGCCTCATTTTTGTCTCCCTGCATTGGTTCCCATCCCCCTGCCATATTAGTTTAAATCCTCCCCAACAGCACTAGCAAACACTCCCCCTAGGATATTGGTTCCGGTCCTGTCCAGGTGCAGACCGTCTGGTTTGTACTGGTCCCACCTCCCCCAGAACCGGTTCCAATGCCTCAGGAATTTGAATCCATCCCTGCTGTCCCACTGCTCAAGCCATGTATTCATCTGCGCTATCCTGCGATTCCTACGCTGACTATCACGTGGCACTGGTAGCAATCCCGAGATTACTACTTTTGAGGTCCTACTTTTTAATTTAGCTCCTAGCTCCTTAAATTCGTTTCGTAGGACCTCATCCCTTTTTTTACCTATGTCGTTGGTACCAATGTGCACCACGACAACTGGCTGATCTCCCTCCCTTTTTAGAATGCAGGTAGATTGTTCCCAATGTTGGGGAAGTCCAGAATCAGGGGACAGTCTTAGGATAAGGGGTAGACCATTTAGGACTGAGATGAGGAGAAACTTCTTCACTCAGAGAGTTGTTAACCTGTGGAATTCCCTGCCGCAGAGAGTTGTTGATGCCAGTTCATTGGATATATTCAAGAGAGAGTTAGATATGGTCCTTACGGCTAAAGGGATCAAGGGGTATGGAGAGAAAGCAGGAAAGGGGTACTGAGGGAATGATCAGCCATGATCTTATTGAATGGTGGTGCAGGCACAAAGGGCCGAATGACCTACTCCTGCACCTATTTTCCATGTTTCTATGTTTCTATGAAAATCATTAGAATGCAAATGTGTTAATGGTCATGAAATGTAATGTCTGCGATGATTTGGAGAGTGGTGGTGCTTTTGTTGTGCATATGCTGTGTGTAGCGCTGGACTCACCTTGTGACCCTAGCACGCCCTTCTCTTCTATTAACCTTATTTGTGTTTTGGAGCTCAGCCAGTGACGCGTCCCAAGGCAAGACCACAGAGGCCAGAAGGTGGGGGCGTGGGGCAGGAGTTGGCGGACGATCCTGCCACATCTGGTGCTGAGGAGGTCCAATTCTCGCCCGTCAATCCGCTGGGTCTATTCTCCACGGATGAGAGCATGGACTTCAAGGAACCTGCTTCGCCATGCTCTAGAAGCCATTCCACCCCGAGGCTATCTCGTGGCCCTCCAGTCATTCCCGCCTCCATTCTGGAGATACTGGGTCCAAGCAGTTCGCCACAGGGCACCCCATTTGTCCCTAGGACGGCGCCAACCCCGCAGAGGCCTCGTGGATGCTGCAGGTCTGTTCTATGAGTGTCACATGACACTGGAGAGATGGTACAGTTATCCAGGAGGACTGTAGACATTGGTGACCAGCTCATCGAAGCATTGGTGGGCATATCCTGACAACTGGCCGCCATTTCTGGCACCATGACCAAGTATGTTCCACGGATGGCGGAGTCCCTGGATGTGATAGCCAGGAACACTGCTGCCACAGGTCTCCCAGTGGTCCCCGAGTGCGGCACTCTACCCCTCAGTTCCGCACCACCACTGTGAATGACAGATGAGAGAAGGACCAAGATCCTGCTTCTGCATCAGATAATGTTGCCCCTTCGGCACCCCCCGCTCCCATACCCGTGCAACCACCGCCTCTGCCTTCATCCCCCCCAATGAGGCACCACCTGAGGAGCTCCTCGGTCAGGCGCTGTGGAGCGAGGAGGGGAAGGGGTAGAGGTGGGGAGAAGAAGGGGGGGGGGAAGGAAAGTGAGGTGCATGTCCGCGGGTGATGGTTGTGTTATATCTCCATCTGTGCGTAAGCAATTTGTTGCAATGTATGGGGGCTGGGGACCACGCTCCTGCTTTGTCTTTGTATTCTGTGTTGCTGGACATGTTGATCATGTGATTTATGTCACAAGTGGAAAAAATGGGGTGTGGGCTGGGGTTGGGTGTTATTGGCTGTGATACTTAAGATTTCAGATCAATGTTGGTATAAAAGTTTTGTTATTGAACATAACCTTGTTGCGCGTTGTCTCAGAAAGCTGGACTGTTACACACCATTGATTCCTTACCATGAAAGGGTTAAATACAACTTAATATCAATCAACGTTAACTTTAACTGGCACCAAGGTGATGGGCACCATTGATGTCTGAGCTGCACACACACAGCAGTGTGGCAGCGTTGTCACTCACATCAACACTATTTCAGGCAAATCGTTCAGATATCAGCTCCTCACGTAAGAGTGGGATTTTACAAATGCCAGCCACACCGCTGGTGTTCGTTCCGGTTAGTTCCATTTTTTGTGGGCGGTTTTTTGGGCGAGCGATATTGTGCGCGATATGTGTGCGAGGTGGTGAATTTGATGCTGGCCGATCTCATGGCTGCTAGTTTCGGCAAATATGCTCTTTACGACAAAAAAAAGCGGGTGGGCATTAATATTGAATCTCGGCGTTAAATCCGTGCGGAAAGTAACGCTGGGTGAGATTATGGCCGTTGATTTCGGCCATTCTGATGATTCCGCCCCAAAAAAGTGGGCCGGCAGTAATTTTTTTTCCTGGCGTTAAGCAGATGGGGAAAGTAACGCTCGCCGATAAGTTTTCTAAAAATGGGTGTCAGTTTCCATTTTGTGCCAAAATGGGCGATATATGGGCATTATACATTATTTCAGCGGTAAAATGGGCGTTCAGTGGGTGTTAAACATGCAAAAAAAGTGGAGGTTCTAGCCCATGGACATATTTTGCCTTATTTACAAATCAAACTTAAGCACTGGTTTTCTGATTCAAAGAGGATACCTTTGCACTTGAACAAAACCGTCCAAATTTGATGTCGAACTTGGACTCATTCTAAGCTGAGACCAAAGAGAGTTTGTCTCCAAGGACAATCCTTGATTTACATTTGAACTCTCTAATATTTGAGACTGTTTGTCCGCCTGACTCAGACTCAGACTTAAATTCTGACTTTCTCTTGGATTTGTTTCTAGCCCATCTGATGTAGGATTTGCTACTGGTACTCTACTTGTAACAATACTATCTGATTCATCAGAAATAATCAAATCATTGCAAACTTTCAACTCCTTCCACATCTGTAGGTAAAATATGATCAATGTGATCAAACACCTTGATCAAATATGTGTGAGGACTACATATCTTCACTATTCTTCCTGGTAACCACTTTAATCATTTATGTTGGGAAATTGTGTTGGGGAAATTGATGGGATTGAAGGCCGATAAATCCCCAGGGCCTGATGGACTGCATCCCAGAGTACTTAAGGAGGTGGCCTTGGAAATAGTGGATGCGTTGACAGTCATTTTCCAACATTCCATTGACTCTGGATCAGTTCCTATGGAGTGGAGGGTAGCCAATGTAACCCCACTTTTTAAAAAAGGAGGGAGAGAGAAAACAGGGAATTATAGACCGGTCAGCCTGACATCGGTAGTGGGTAAAATGATGGAATCAATTATTAAGGATGTCATAGCAGTGCATTTGGAAAGAGGTGACATGATAGGTCCAAGTCAGCATGGATTTGTGAAAGGGAAATCATGCTTGACAAATCTTCTGGAATTTTTTGAGGATGTTTCCAGTAGAGTGGATAAGGGAGAACCAGTTGATGTGGTATATTTGGACTTTCAGAAGGCGTTCGACAAGGTCCCACACAAGAGATTGATGTGCAAAGTTAGAGCACATGGGATTGGGGGTAGTGTACTGACATGGATTGAGAACTGGTTGTCAAACAGGAAGCAAAGAGTAGGAGTAAATGGGTACTTTTCAGAATGGCAGGCAGTGACCAGTGGGGTACCTCAAGGTTCTGTGCTGGGGCCCCAGCTGTTTACACTGTACATTAATGATTTAGATGAGGGGATTAAATGTAGTATCTCCAAATTTGCGGATGACGCTAAGTTGGGTGGCAGTGTGAGCTGCGAGGAGGATGCTGTGAGGCTGCAGAGCGACTTGGATAGGTTAGGTGAGTGGGCAAATGCATGGCAGATGAAGTATAATGTGGATAAATGTGAGGTTATCCACTTTGGTGGTAAAAACAGAGAGACAGACTATTATCTGAATGGTGACAGATTAGGAAAAGGGGAGGTGCAAAGAGACCTGGGTGTCATGGTACATCAGTCATTGAAGGTTGGCATGCAGGTACAGCAGGCGGTTAAGAAAGCAAATGGCATGTTGGCCTTCATAGCAAGGGGATTTGAGTACAGGGGCAGGGAGGTGTTGCTACAGTTGTACAGGGCATTGGTGAGGCCACACCTGGAGTATTGTGTACAGTTTTGGTCTCCTAACCTGAGGAAGGACATTCTTGCTATTGAGGGAGTGCAGCGAAGGTTCACCAGACTGATTCCCGGGATGGCGGGACTGACCTATCAAGAAAGACTGGATCAACTGGGCTTGTATTCACTGGAGTTCAGAAGAATGAGAGGGGACCTCATAGAAACATTTAAAATTCTGACGGGGTTAGACAGGTTAGATGCAGGAAGAATGTTCCCAATGTTGGGGAAGTCCAGAACCAGAGGTCACAGTCTAAGGATAAGGGGTAAGCCATTTAGGATCGAGATGCGGAGGAACTTCTTCACCCAGAGAGTGGTGAACCTGTGGAATTCTCTACCACAGAAAGTTGTTGAGGCCAATTCACTAAATATATTCAAAAAGGAGTTAGATGAGGTCCTTACTACTCGGGGGATCAAGGGGTATGGCGAGAAAGCAGGAATGGGGTACTGAAGTTGAATGTTCAGCCATGAACTCATTGAATGGCGGTGCAGGCTAGAATGGCCGAATGGCCTACTCCTGTACCTATTTTCTATGTTTCTATGTTTCTTCACTCTAACCTTCTGATTCAATGTTGCACTGCTCTGTCTAATGTTACCTCTATCATGATTCTCTTTCTGTCTTAATTGTTTCTCTTTACTGATTGTGCCAAGTTTGGCTTTAACAACGAGAACCCGGTTCATGGCTGTCATTTGAGAAACAACTTTGCTGGTGTTCTACCAGTTGTTGGATGAGGAGTTAAAGTTAAATGTGCAAGGAGTTAAATGTGCAAAGTTAAAGCACATGGGCTTGGGGGTAGTGTGCTGACGTGGATTGAGAACTTGTTGTCAGACAGGAAGCAAAGAGTAGGAGTAAACGGGTACTTTTCAGAATGGCAGGCAGTGACTAGTGGGGTGCCGCAAGGTTCCGTGCTGGGGCCCCAGCTGTTTACATTGTACATTAATGATTTAGACGAGGGGATTAAATGCAGTATCTCCAAATTTGCGGATGACACTAAGTTGGGTGGCAGTGTGAGCTGCGAGGAGGATGCTATTAGGCTGCAGAGTGACTTGGATAAGTTAGGTGAGTGGGCAAATGCATGGCAGATGAAGTATAATGTGGATAAATGTGAGGTTATCCACTTTGGTGGTAAAAACAGAGAGACAGACTATTATCTGAATGGTGACAGATTAGGAAAAGGGGAGGTGCAAAGAGACCTGGGTGTCATGGTACATCAGTCATTGAAGGTTAGCATGCAGGTACAGCAGGCGGTTAAGAAAGCAAATGGCATGTTGGCCTTCATAGCGAGGGGATTTGAATACAGGGGCAGGGAGGTGTTGCTACAGTTGTACAGGGCCTTGGTGAGGCCACACCTGGAGTATTGTGTACAGTTTTGGTCTCCTAACTTGAGGAAGGACATTCTTGCTATTGAGGGAGTGCAGCGAAGATTCACCAGACTGATTCCCGGGATGGCGGGACTGACCTATCAAGAACGACTGGATCAACTGGGCTTGTATTCACTGGAGTTCAGAAGAATGAGAGGGGACCTCATAGAAACGTTTAAAATTCTGACGGGTTCAGACAGGTTAGATGCAGGAAGAATGTTCCCAATGTTGGGGAAGTCCAGAACCAGGGGTCACAGTCTGAGGATAAGGGGTAAGCCATTTAGGACCGAGATGAGGAGAAACTTCTTCACCCAGAGAGTGGTGAACCTGTGGAATTCTCTACCACAGAAAGTAGTTGAGGCCAATTCACTAAATATATTCAAAAGGGAGTTAGATGAAGTCCTTACTACTCGGGGGATCAAGGGTTATGGCGAGAAAGCAGGAAGGGGGTACTGAAGTTTCATGTTCAGCCATGAACTCATTGAATGGCGGTGCAGGCTAGAAGGGCTGAATGGCCTGCTCCTGCACCCATTTTCTATGTTTCTATGTATTACGATAAATAATTAGACATTTTGCCAATTTGTAGTCCAATGACAACTGCTGTTTCCTTGGATTTGGATCCAACATTTGCTTGATGAGAGCACATTTTACAATTTGTACTGTGCGCTCTGCTGCACCATTTGAAGCAGGGTGGTATGGTGGAACCTTGGTATTTTTCACACTGTTTCTGCTCAAACTGCAAATTCTTCTGAACAAAATTGCAGTCCATTATCAGACACAATTTCTTCTGGGAGGCCATATAAAGAAAACAATCTTTGCAAATTGCCTAGTGTTTTACTTGTTATTTTCTGCATCGGAAACACCTCTGCCAACTTCGAATGGTTATCAATCACAATGAACAATTGCTGTCCTTCTAGCTCAGCAAAATCTACATGTAACCTTTGCCACACCCTGGAAGGCCATTTCCATGGCTGTAATGGTACTGATGATGGTTTCTTGCTTACCAATTGACATGTTGTACACTGATTGACAATGTACTCTATATCTTTATCTAGATCTGGCAACCATAAGTAACTGCGTGCAAAACTCTTGGTCAAGCACATTAGTAGGTGGTCATGAAGATCTCCTAATAATTTGGATCTGAATTTATTTGGAATAACTACTCTTGCACCCCACATGATACAATCTTTATCCACTGGAAATTCATTCCTATGAATGAAATATGCATGAAAATCTTTCTCTGATACCTGGTTTGGCCAGCCATTTGTTATGTAATCATACACCTTTGACATAACTGGGTCATGTTTGGTTGCTCTACCAACCACTTCAGCTGCGACTGGCAGTTCATCAATGTATGAAAAATAGAACACTTCTTCCCTATTGGGTGTAACTTGTGATGGGGTGGCAACCTGGACAAAGCATCAGCATTACTGTCATCAGCTGATCGTCTGTATGTCATACATATATGCTGACAAAATCAAAGCCCATCTCTGCATTTGGGCTGTAGCTAAGTTTGGAACTGGGGACTTTGGATGGAGGATTGCTGTCAGGGGCTTATGGTCCATAACGATGGTAAACTTATAACCATACAAGTATTTGTGGAACTTCTCGACCCCAAAATTTAATGCCAAAGCTTCCCTTTCGATTTGCGCACAATTACGCTCATTGGCACTGAGTGTGTGTGAAGCAAAAGCAATTGGTCTCTAATACCCACTATGTAATACATGAGAGATCACTGCCCCAACTCCATACAGAGAGGTGTCACATGCTAGCTTGATCTCCTTAGAGACGTCATAGTGAACTTACATAGTACTCTCTACCAACTGGTTTTTACACTTTTTGAATGCTGTGTCGCATTCTTCTGACTACTTCCAATGGACCTGTTTTTTCAATAGTTCATTCAGTGGATGTGATACTGTAGCCAAATTTGGTAGGAACTTCCGATAATAGTTCAAAAGACCCAAAAATGATCAAAGTTCAGTGACATTCTTGGGATTCTTGGGATTTCTAATTGTATCCAGCTTTCTCTTGGGTGAATGTAAATCATCTTTGTCTACTCTGTGCCCTAAGTGCTCCAGGGATATTTGAAATGACACACAATTGTGAGCAGTCACTCGTACTCTGTGCTTCTCTAGCCATTTGAGCACTTCATTCAACACGTTATTATGGATGTGTCTGTTTGGTGTTGAAATGAGTATGTCATGTAATTAACATACTACCCTTCAATGCTGTGCAAAATCTGATTCATCGCACCTTGGAATTTGGTGGGGGCGGAAGACCTCCAAAAGTTAGCCTATTAAATTGATGCAAGCCTAGATGAGTATTTATAGTCAAGCATGACTTGCACTTCTCATCTAGTTCAAGTTATAAATAGGCATTTGTGAGATCTAACTTTGAGAAGGTCTGACCACCTGTCAGCGCTGTGAACAAATCTTCTACATTTGGCAATGTATTGGGTATATTACCGTCCAGAACCTGGTTTACGGTTACTTTATAATCACTACACAACCTTACCATACCATCTGACTTAGGTACAATGACAATGGGTTTAGCCCAATTACTTAGATCTATCTTAGAGATAACGTTCTCAGTCTCTAGTCTTTTGAGTTCTTTCTCAACTTTCTCCTTGAATGCGTATGGTACACGATGTGGCTTGCAGTAAACTGGCCTAGCATCCTTCTGTACGCTGACACTCACCTTGAAACCTTGGATCGAATTGCCTGTTTCACAGAACACCTTCGGATATTGCTTGATGACATCATCCTTCGATGCAAATCTCATTTCAACTCAAAAAATCTCATTCCAATTCAGCTTCAGTGATCCTAACCAATTTCTATCTATTAAAGCAGGCTTGTCTCCTGACACTACTAAGAGACGCAAGCTCTGAAACCTATCCTTATATTTCACCTGTACGGTGATACATCCTACCACAGGGATTTGCTCTCCTGAGTAGCCTCGCAGCTCTATCTTTGATTTCTTCAGTGGAAAATCGCTCAACTTGTCGAGACATAGCAATTCCGGTACTACACTCACAGATACACCAATGTCGATTTCCATGGGTATCCTGATTCCTGCAACATCTATTTGGATGACGATACTTTGCAAATCATTGTTAGGTACCCTTGTGCTCCTGATGACGTGTATCTCCAGAACCTCCTCGTCCTGTTGCTTCTCTTCAATGCTATGTAGTGTCTGGCAATTTCTGCTTATAGCATTGAAAGTTGGTTTATTCTTCAGTCGGCATGCCTTGCAAGATGCTCTGTTTTCTTGCAGAAGAAACATTCTGCCTTCACATATGGACAACATTGAGCAATCTATTGTCCCAGACACCGATGTCACGACTTCATTGCGCTGTTACCTTGGCTAGTTGCTGAGGCCTTGGGGCCCAACTGCCTTTTACATCTAACCTGCAGGCGATTCACCTCGGTTGTCTGACGATTGGAAATGGCGCGAAATTCTCGGGAGTATTGGTCGGCCATAGCTGTCTGACAAGCTAAATCAAAAGTCAAGTTAGAGGTTGACAACAACTGATTGCTTCTTTTTTCATCCCACAAATAAAGTGGTCACGTAATGCTCGGTCCTGAAAGTTTCCAAAATGACAGTGAATGGATAGCTTCTTTAAAGCTACAATGTACTCACTGATACTCTTGTCAATGAATTGATTTTGTATTCCAAAACCATAACTGTCAGCGATTTCCAGAGGCTCAGGACTGTAGTGCTGTTCTAACTTGGTTAGAATCTCTGTCAGTGGTGTGTCCTTCAGCTTGACGGGAACAAGCACATTGTTTAGGGTTTCATACCTCAGGACCTGCTTCAGTCAGGAAAATAGCCTATTTTCTTTCTAAAATCGCCCGGTTACAGTTTTCATCATCGGGGACTTCAACGATACTATATGTGGTGAAAAACATTTCTAGTCGCTCCACATACATTCCGAAAGTCTCTCAGTCATGATGGAATTCAACCAAGTGCATTATTATTCCCATAGGCACGGCCATCTGGACTCTGACAGTTCAGCTAAGGGTGCTTGCCATTTACCTTGGATTTTTAGCTGTTCTGAAAAACAAAGAAGCTCCCAAAGTCTCTCAGTTGGTTGACTGAGTCATCCACCAACAAAAATTTCAGCTAGGGAATCCTAATTCCGATCCTATGTCGCCAATGTGATATATTCTTTATGGCATCACAAACACACACTGACAAGATGGCTCCATTACGCAGGAACTTGTCAGGTGACCTTGTCACTTGACGCTTTTATTTTATTTACATAAGCAATTGCATTACCATTACACTTCAACCATCTTTTTAACCATACCTTTTGAATTTTACTGCATGATCATGAGAATGACGCAGCTCGGGAACCATGCCTGTCAAGCTGAGGTGAAAGCTCAGTAGCCTTTGATCGAGGTCATTACTGCAGAGCATGGAATGTGCAATAAATACTGACACCTCACACTTGTTTCCTTTCCTAAGGGAAATGCCGTTGCTGAGTGCACTTTCAGCACAGATTTAGGTCTCTAGAGTTTGCAAATCTTTTCTGTAAATTTGGAAACCACTGTCACCTCATTGCTACTACCTATCACACCATTGGCAGATTGCTTCTCTGATCTCTACATGATCTGCCATCTATTCCATCATTATGGGTGCAGTTTGTACTGTCTCACCTTGGTCCTCAGAATCTGACCATGGTGAGCCCCAATATCAGCAGCACCAGTCACACCAGCAGCAGCAACAACACCAGCAACCTTATTCTCAACCACTTAATGCTCCACTCGATAGAGGGCATCAGTCCTGGGCAGCAACATGTCGGAGGCGATACCGCCAACACAGTGTATACAGGCAGAGGATGAGCTTCCTCAACAACACTGCCAAAGGAGGCTCAGATAATCACTCCAGGTCGGCGCAGACATTTGCAGCTTGCTGGAGCAAGACTCGCTGCCCAGAGAGCAGTGGCTGTCAAGTCACCAGCGCCCTCCACTTTTTTACCTCAAGCTCCTTCCAGGGGTTGGCACCAGCCATTGGCTGCATCTGGCAGTCAGCCGCAAGCCAATACATCACACAGGTCACCGATGCCCAGCCAGACAAGTCAGTCAATTATCTCAACTGGCCATTGATAACACCAGTGTTACTGAGTCGGGCGCTGGGCTTTTCCACTCTGGCTGGCTTACAAGAGTGCAGGGCTTCATCGACTGCACACATGTGGCCATCAAGGCACCCCACATCACCCAGGAGTGTTTGTGAAGCACAATGGCTTCCATTCCCTCAATGTGCAGCTCATCTGCAACCATAGGAAGATCATCACGCATGTGTGCACCAAATTTCCTGGCGGCTGCCATGGCCCATTGGTCCTTCACAGGTCCACCTTCCCTTAGCTCTTCGCTCATCCAACTGGACTTTCCAGGTGGGGTCTTGGAGACAAGGGCTATCCTCTGAAGACGTGCCTCATGACACCTTTGAGGAGGCCAGATTCTGATGCTGAGGAGAGATATAATGAAAGCAACATGTCCATCTGATGTGTCATAGAGCAAATAGGCATGCTGAAAATGCACTTCAGATGCCTTGACAGATCTGGAGGAGCCCTTCAGTATGCACCAGCCAGGGTCTCCAGAATTGTCGTGGTCTGCTGCACAACATAGCGCAGTAGCAAGGATTAGCTCTACATGTGCAGCAAGGCTCTGAGCACACAGCCTCTTCAGAGGAAGAGGAGCATCAGCTGGGAGGAGAAGCAGGGGGAACCTCCAGATGCCACCAGCACCCAAGTACATTGCTGCCCAGGAGGCTAGGGATGGCCTAATCATGGCGAGATTTACTTAACTTCATGCAGTGCATCCATATGGCTGTCACATGCTGAGCCAGGTCTCCCCACACCCACATCTCCCAACACAACAATACCATAAAGCATCCCTACAATGACCAAGCCATTCCTTTCACACTAACTGTCATGTATTTAAACATCTTGCAATGACATAGTCATGTAACTGTAACTCATGTACACTGTACCTGTACCCTAGAAATGCACACCTTGATCACAAGGGGTGAACTTGCGGGAGATACTCCTCACCTGGATTTCCAGGTATAAAAGGGGAGGTCCCACCCAGGGTCAACACTCCTTGGTCCTTGCAATAAAGGTGAAGGTCACAGAGTGACCGTGTCTGATATGTCTATGCCTCGTGTGAGTCTGTAGTAAGGTGCAAGGGACACTACATTTGGCGACGAGAAACGGGAATCACCGAACCACGAGGATGGCCACCGGTGGCACAGAGGAACGTTACTGTGTGGGTGAGGACTGGGACGACTTCGTGGAAAGACTCCAGCAGAGCTTTGACACAAAGGACTGGCTGGAAGAGACAGCGGCTGACAAGCGGAGGGCGCATCTACTGACCAGCTGCGGACCACAGATGTATGCGTTAATGAAATACCTGCTCGCACCCCAAAAGCCAGCGGACAAGTCCTTCGAAGAGCTCAGCCAGCTGATCAGTGAGCATCTCAAGCCGGCGAGTAGCATACACATGGCCTGGCATCGGTTCTACTCTCACTGGCGTCGGGAGGGACAAAACGTCTCGGACTACGTGGTAGAACTGCGGTGCTTGGCCAGTCTCTGTAACTTCTCCGATGTCTGTAGGGGGGAGATGTTAAGGGACTTTTTCATCGAGGGCATTAATCATGCCGGCATTTTCAGGAAGCTCATAAAGACTAAGGATTTGACTTTAGAAGGGGCGGCGTTGATAGCTCAGACCTTTATGGCAGGGGAAGAGGAGACCAAGCTAATTTACGCGCACAGCCCTGGTCCAAATGTGACGATGGACCAGGGAGTTAACATTGTGAACGCGGCTCGGGACCCCACAGGCAGGCAAGGGCATTTCAAAACCGCCCAGGCAGCAACAGACTCTAGAGTGGGCCTGCAACAAGGACAATGGAAAGGGGATCGGCAATTCACGCCATCTCGAGGAACAATGCGTCCCGCGATGGGATCATTAACACCCACCATCAGAGTGCTTAGAAACAGCCAAATGGGCAATCAGAGAGGAATGCCTGGTAATAGTCCTTTTGTTAACAGCAATCTCAATCTCAGCTCATGCTGGAGGTGTGGGGGTAGACACACTGAGAGAAGCTGCAGGTTCCAGCAATATACCTGTAGGATTTGTAATGTCAGTGGACAATTGGCCAGGATGTGCAAAAAGGCAGTAGCGAGGCTAATCTGCGAGACAGAGGAACCAGACGAGGGGTCTGCAATGCAGGATGAGGCCTGGCGTAAAGTCATAGATGCTGAAGTTCAGCGGGTTCATGTGGCAGACGTTCACAGCTCATACACTAAAACGCCACCCATGCTGATGAAAGTCTTACTGAATGGCATCCCGGTGCACATGGAGCTGGATATGGGAGCTAGCCAGTCACTCATGAGCGCCCAACAACTTGAGAGACTATGGCCACACAGAGCTAGCAGGCCCAAACTGGAATGGATTGAGACGCAGCTATGGACATACACCAAAGAGATCGTCCCAGTGCTGGGCAGTGAAAGCTTGGTGGTAACACATAATGGATTACAGAACCGGTTGCCACTCTGGATCATTCCGGGAAATGGCCCCACGCTTTTGGGGAAGGGTTGGCTAGCTGAGATGAAAAGGAAGTGGGAGGATGTGCACGCCATTTCATCCATGGAGTGAAGTTCATGCTCACAGGTCCTGCAAAAATTCGGGTCACTGTTTCAACCCGGTGTCGGAACGTTCAAGGGCACTAAAGTAGTGATATGCATCACTCCGGACGCCAGACCAGTGCACCACAAAGCCAGAGCGGTGCCGTACGTGATGCGTGAAAAAATTGAAAGTGAACTGGACAGGCTGCTCAGAGAGGGCATGATTTCGACCGTTGAATTCAGCGACTGGGCAAGTCCCATTGTTCCCGTCCTCAAAGCAGATGGCTCGGTCAGGATTTGTGGCGACTACAAAGCCACCATCAACATGGTGTCGCTGCAAGACCAATACCCGCTCCCGAGAGCGGAGGACCTTTTTGTCATGCTCGCAGGTGGCAAGCTGTTCACGAAGTTGAACCTCACTTCGGCCTACATGACTCAGGAACTGGCTGAAGAATCCAAGTTTCTGACCACCATCACGACGCACAAGGGATTATTTGTCTACAACAGGTGTCCGTTCGGCATTCGTTCGGCAGCAGCCATCTTTCAGAGAAACATGGAAAGCTTGCTCAAATCCATTCCTGGAACGATCGTATTCCAAGATGACATTCTCATAACGGGTCAAGACACCGAGGAATACCTCCGCAACCTGGAGGAGGTTACTACACCGATTGGATCGGGTAGGCTTGCGACTGAAAAAGGCCAAGTGTGTTTTTGGCCCCAGGGGTCGAGTTTTTGGGCAGGAGGGTTGCCGCAGACGGGATCTGGCCCACTGAATCAAAAACGGAGGCGATCCGCCGGGCGCCCAGGCCCAGCAACACGTCGGAGTTGCGATCATTCCTGTCACTTTTGAACTATTTTGAGAACTTTCTGCCGAACTTAAGCACATTGTTGGAGCCGTTACACATGCTCCTGCATAAAGGTTGTGAATGGTTTTGGGGGGACTGTCAAGAACAGGCTTTCAATAAGGCGAGGAACTTGCTGTGTTCCAACAAACTGTTGACTTTGTATGACCCTTGTAAAAAACTGGTCTTAACGTGCGATGCGTCATCCTACGGGGTTGGGTGTGTGTTGCAGCAGGGTAACGATGACGGCCGACTCCAACCGGTGGCTTACGCCTCCAGGTCGCTCTCCCAGGCAGAGCGTGGATACGGCATGGTTGAAAAGGAAGCAGTCGCTTGTATTTACGGTGTGAAAAAGATGCACCAGTACCTTTTTGGTAGACATTTCGAGCTAGAGATGGACCACAAGCCGTTAACATCCTTCTTGTCCAACAGCAAGGCTGTCAATGCCAATGCGTCAGCTCACATACAGCGATGGGCTCTCACGCTGGCTGCGTATGACTACACCATACGGCACCAGCCAGCCACCGAAAATTGCGCTGATGCGCTCAGCAGGCTCCCACTGGCCACCACCGAGGGGGCGTCGGAGCAGAGCGCTGAGATGGTCATGGCCGTTGAGGCTTTTGACACTGCGGGCTCCCCCATCACAGCCCGCCAGATCAAACTCTGGACCAACAGGGACCCCCTCCTATCCATGATAACAAATGTGTCCTGACTGGGGATTGGGCGCCCGCACATAGGGCGTGCCCCGAGGAAGTCAGACCATTTCAGAGTCGGCTGGATGAGCTCTCCATCCAAGCCAACTGCCTGCTATGGGGCAGCCAGGTAGTTATGCCCCAGAAAGGAAGGGAAGCGTTCATCAGGGAACTCCACAGCGAGCACCCTGGCATCGTGTTAATGAAGGCCATTGCCCGGTCACATGTATGGTGGCCGGGGATTCACTCAGACTTGGAACACTGGGTTCGCAGGTGCACGACGTGTGCCCAGCTGGGCAATGCCCCCAGGGAGGCCCCACTCAGCCCGTGGCCCTGGCCCACCAGACCATGGTCACGTATTCACGTGGACTATGCGGGTCCGTTCATGGGGAAAATGTTCCTGATCGTTGGCGATGCATACTCGAAGTGGATCGAGTGCATCATATTGAACTCGTGCACAACATCCATCACCGTGGAGTCTGGGTACAGTTTTCGCGACCCATGGATTGCCGGACATCCTGGTCAGCGACAATGGCCCGTGTTTCACCAGCCATGAATTCCAGGAGTTTATGTCGGGCATTGGTATCAAGCACGTCCGGACAGCGCTGTTCAAGCCAGCTTCCAATGGCCAGACGGAACGGGCGGTCCAAGTCATAAAGCAGGGCATGCTCTGGATTCAAGGACCCGCCCTTCAGTACCACCTATCGTGCCTCCTGCTGGCCTACAGGTCCCGCCCGCACTCGCTCACGGGAGTCCCGCCAGCGGAACTCCTCATGAAACGCACGCTCAAGACATGGCTGTCCCTCATTCACCCAGCCCTGGCAGACATTGTTGAGGGCAAGCGCCTGTCCCAAACTGAACTCCATGACTGAAACTCAAATGACCCGGTATTTGTTCTTAACCATGCTTTGGGACCCAAGTGGCTTGAGGGCACTGTAATTGGCAAAGAAGGAAATAGAGTCATGGTGGTCAGACTAAACAATGGGCAGATATGCCGCAAACGCTTGGACCAAGTAAACACAAGGTTCAGCATAGACACGGAGGAGCCTGAGGAAGAGCATGAGATGTCACCCACACCACTGCCAGCGGACGAGCAACAAAGACAGCCCTCAGCATGCACAGTCCCTGCGGCCAGCCCGGAATCACCTCAAGTGACAGAGACGCGTGCTGAGGCTCAGCCACCAGAGCCACAACTGCGGCGCTCCACGAGAGAGTGTCGACCACCTGACAGACTTAACCTCTGAAACTAAAAGATTTAAGGGGGGAGGTGATGTCATGTATTTAAACATCTTGCAATGACATAGTCATGTAACTGTAACTCATGTACACTGTACCTGTACCCTAGAACTGCACACCCTGACCACAGGGGGTGAACTCCTCACCTGGGTTTCCAGGTACAAAAGGAGAGGTCCCACCCAGGGTCAGCACTCCTTGGTCCTGGCAATAAAGGTGAAGGTCACAGAGTGACCGTGTCTGATATATCCATGCCACGTGGGAGTCTGTAGTAAGGTGCAGGGGACACTACACTAACCCCCATTGTTGGAGGTACGTTATGTCTTACCATTCACCCCAACTCACGAAGCCATTCCCAAGGTAGCTGAGAAAATTGGGCATGACCGGAAAGTGGTGAAATTAAATAGTTTTATATGTGACCTAAGAGTAATGGAACCTTAACAGAAACAGTTCATTCAACACCCATGTGCTTACCCTTGTGCATCTACTTCTGTGTCATTTTTTGTTTACGGGTGTTTCTACAAGGTGCATCCCCTGTGGCTTCAGCAGAGGAAGGCAACCAGCTCACTTCCCTGCTGCGATTGCATAGGCACTTTTGGCGGACGTCCTCTAGGTTTTGGAGCCTCCGATGACCCCACCAAAGTCTGCTCCTCCTGCGACTGTGCAGGAGCAGACTTGCCCATCGCAATCCCAGGAGGCATCTGGGGCTCTGACTGGGGGGGAAGGCAAAGGGGACGAAGTGCATTATCCCTCTCATGGGCCATCCGCACCTCTCTGCTCGCAAGGAGCTGAAGAGCACCTTGTTGCGCATTAGCGTGGCCATGAGGACCCAAGTCTACGTCAACATCCCTCCTAGAGAGGAGGTCTATAAGCCTCTGCCACCTATTCTCCGTGGATAGCATGTGCTCATGTGAGTAGTGCATTAGCTGCTCCATGCAGATGGCCATTCTTTCCAATGAAGAGCCTACAGTCACCATCGCCTGCAGCAGGGTGCTGCTCATGTTGGAGATGGACACCTCCATTCTCTGCACATTTACTGGCATCGCGGTCACAAAACCTGTCAGAGCCTCCTGGACTTCTTGCTGCACCTCGATGCCCTTCGAAGCTCAACGTCTGCATGCAGAGCTGGGAGTGTCCTGCACCCCCCCGGTGAGAAGTATCCACTGCTGTGCCTGTCTCCAACATCTACTCTTGCTCACTTGTGAGCCACCAGGTGACAACACTACTCTACCCCGCATAGGATCCACTGAGGTGTGCGTCTCTGTGTTGGTGCTAGGTGCGCCTTTGTGTATGACGTTGCATCCTCAGAGGCTGGAGGCTTCTCTGAGGAGTCGTCTTCTTCCACCTGGACAGTTGGGGGGGGGGGGGGGAGGGAATGTGGGTGGGGGGGGGGGGTGCAGTGGGTGGGGCTCTTGACGGACATGTGGGAGAGTAAAGAATATTTAGAAATGTCATATTAAGAACGACACCATTATGCACATGTTGACCATTCACTGGCTGATGACATCAGTCCCCATGTGAGTGACTGCTGTATGCCATGTGGCTGTATGATATGTAATTCTGTCACCCGGTTACTGAACTGTCGTCTTCTCTCCGCCTCCCATCGCCAGCTGCTCTGCAACTCCTGAGACGTGCAGGGCGACCTACTCTGCTGGAGTCAACGTGGCCAAATGATGGTCGGTCACCTCTGGGTCTCTCCCTCTTCCTCTTATTATGGGCTCTCTTCTCTTGCACAGAGGGAAAGAAGAGAAGTTTGAGTGAGAGTGATGGAATGAGTGTAAGGAATGGATGGGTTATATCTGTCGAGGGTGACTATGAGGGAGTGGAGTGCCAATGCCAAATGGCCTCCTTGTTTGGTGTTAGTTGGTATGAATGCATTAGGATGAGGGTGCATGTGAGGGGTGGTAAGTCAGATGGGGATGTGAGAATGTAGATAGAGAGGGATGGGTGGATGTTCAAGGTATGTTGGTGTAAGGATGTGGAGGAGCAGGGTTGGGAAGGCAGAGTGATGGGGATGTGAAGAGAGGCACAGCAGGATGAGGGTGAATGTGGCTTTGCACTCACCTTTCCTGATCTAATGAGATAATTGAAGCATTTCCAGCACTGCACCCAGGTCCTCCTGACAACATCCCTGTTGTTCACCTCTTCTACTATCTCCAGCCAGGCTCTTTTGGTCTTCGGAGGAGGACTCTAGCGTCGATCAGAAGGGAAGAGAACCTCCCTGCGTGCTCTCACTCCATCCACAAGCATATGCAGGGAGTCATCTAAGAACCTTAGTGCAGCCCTCTGCCTCCGTGCAGTCATGTTTGCAAGGCTGAGCAAGATCCAAAAGCTGAAATGTAGTGCTTGCACACTCCTAGATGAACCTTCAAATGTGATGCTGCCATGGCTCCTTTAAATATCCCGGCTGGAAGTGAGTCATCGATGACATCATCAGACCCAACCCATTTAATAGGCACCATTAAGGGAAAGTCGCTCTGAGGAGCGGGATCCCGACCAGCTAGGCCGATTGCCCACACCCAACACACCCATAGTATTCCCGTCCCAGGTCACAGGATGGGAGAGTGGAGAGCACCAGTTCCCACTGTCACAGGACAGAGAGTGGAGAGCATCAGTTCCCACTGTCACAGGACGGGAGAGTGGAGAGCACCAGTTCCCACTGTCACAGGACGGGAGAGTGGAGAGCACCAGTTCCCACTGTCACAGGACGGGAGAGTGGAGAGCACCAGTTCCCACTGTCACAGGACGGGAGAGTGGAGAGCACCAGTTCCCACTGTCACAGGAGCATCCAGTCGTGCCCCGGTAACTGCCCCCAAAGGAAGTGGAGTGTGGGAAATTGCGCTCCGCTTCCATTGAGGAGTGGTAAGGCCAATTCTGCGGCGGGAGCAGGACTTCCACGCTGAGGGCTAAAATTCCCTGCCCCAGAAGGTTACCGCCCCCAAGCTGGGAGCCTGTGCGGGGAGGCAGAGTGAAGTGGAGGGGAGACGGGGGCGGGGGATGGAGGGGAGAGTGGTGGAGGTGGGGGGGGCGGAGAAACCCAGGGCGGGGGACAGGAGGGGCCACATTGCAGCGAAGGTCTGGGGGCGGGGGCGAAGTGTGTTGGAGGGGCGGGCCTGGGGGCTCTGTGCCTCGGTGCGGGGAGTGTTTGGAGCGGGGTGGACTGTGCAGATGGCGGTTGGTGGATGTGGTGTGGTTGGCGTTGCGGGGGGGGGGGGGTGGGTGGCTCCGGGGTGGCCGGGGGCTCGACATCCGGGGGTGTTCGGCATTTGGGAAGGATTCTGACGGGACGGGGCGGGTTGGGTGCGGGGGGAGTGTTCCCGGTGTTGGGTGGGTCCGGAGCCGGGTGGGGGGGGGGGGGGGGCACGGTCTTGGGATGGGGGGGTGGGCTGTTTGGGGCTGGGATTGGGAGCGACTTCTTCACTCGGGGAGTTGTTGGCCTGTGGGGTTCCCTGCCGCGGAGAGTTGTTGATGCCAGTTCATTGGATGTGTTCGGCAGGGAGTTGGATGTGGTCCTTGCGGCTGGGGGTGGTCAGGGGACGTGGGGGGGGAGCATGGGTGGTGGGAGGTGCTGGGGTGGGTGATCAGCCATGATCTTGGCCGAATGGCCTACTCCTGCACCTATTTTCTATGTTTCTATGTCCCACTAATAAGCTAAGATAGAGGTTAACGGGGTAGATTTTCAACTTGTCGGCTCCGCGTAAAACTGGCATTGCGAAGCAGCTGCCCGTTATAGAAATGGCCTACATTCCATTGTTGATAACGGAAATTGGAACCAAGTGGTTCTAATACCGGGCAGCCGAACTGCAACATCAGTTTTACGCTCACGTGACAAATTGAAATCTACCCCATCCTATTCAATAATGACAGAGGTATTTTACTATATAATGCACAGGGCTAGAAATTCCGTTGCACCCCGTTTAGGGCGGTATATGAAATCTTTGAAAAGTATCGACAGGTGGTAATCATTATTTGCTCCCGGTAATTTCAGCTTTAGCGCTCCAAGAGGCAAGTGGAGCACTAAATCAAGCTCTAACCACTTCTCTTGGGGCGCTAAAGTGCGTGCGCGGGGCAGTAGCGGCAGAGCGCTGAACTATGTGCGGTGCTGTGTTACCGGCATCAAAGTCTGCTTCCCTCTCTTAAAGGGAAGGGCCAGTGATGGTTTACAACATCCTTGTGGTCAGTTCTGTGTGGCCAGGGGACCTGCACAACTTCAATTACAGCCACAATCACTCTCAGAGAGTAGAGGGCGTGGACATTGTGCAGTAATGATGCATCAAAAACTTTCAGCGGGCACCAGACTCGTGCCAAGAATAAAGTTTGGCCCTAGCTGAACACCACTGCCTTGAATTATTGCTCCCCAAGCGGCCAGCCAGGGTGACAACGTCTCTTCTTGATACATTGTTGACGCCCGGCGATACAGCAGGGGGCGGGAGCGAATTTCACATCCGGGGTGGTAACGGGGCGCCGTGCACTTGATGGCGTCACGATCTACGGGGCGCTAGAGACCGAGGCTGTAAGTGTTAGCGCCAGCGCCAAACCGGCAGGGAAGTTCACCGGCGTCGCTAAATTTGCCGCGCCCGATCGGTAAACCCTTAGCGATCCGTTACTGCCCCCCCGCAGGCACTAATGGGGAGCGCAAAGCAGCCAAATTTCTCCTCCGTAATGTTTTGTTAAGGATGGGAATTACAGAGCATAGGGCCTTGGCAACTGAAAGCGCGGCCACCAATGGTGGAGCGATGAAAATTGGGGGTGCGCAAGAGGCAGGAGTTACCTTTTACAGAACCTTGACTTTTGTTCTGGTATATAATGGCTCGCATGCTATAGAAACTGGTTCCACAATCGCTCAGTTGCAATAAAGTGAGAAATTCAACAAAAGGTTAAACTTTCCATTTTTAAATTTTAATAGTCATCTTGCATTAGTTAACGTTACCATACGGAAAATTCTCTTCATACTGAAAGATGATTTCATGATATAAATGCATTCAATGCACAAAAAAGAGCACATTCAATATTACTTTCTGAATGATCGCTTGATGAAATGCAGAAGTTGGGTGAGAGTTCAATTACTCAAAACAGATGTTGAAATCGTTGTTATCTTAACACGAGATCAGAGAATGAATCTGAGACTCTTAATCCACAGAAGGTGTTGTGTCCTCCACCTCCTCTGAGTCTTGCATGAAATTGATGGCAGACTTTGTAAAAAATGGGTTGAAATTGCGCCTTAAAGGAGTGTGCAGAGGTAGAGAGGCGGAGAGGTATAGGAGGCAAGTCAGAAATTAGGGCTTAGATGGCTGAACACAGGGTCATCAATGTTGGGGCGAAGGAAGTGGGGGATGCACCAAAGGCCAAAGTTGGAGGAACATATGGGCTAGACTTTCCACTTTTAGGCTAAGGCCGAAAAAAATAGGCCTTGTCCCAGCGATGCGGGACCTATCGCCCGTGCTGATAGCCGGCTCAAGGCCCATTTTTTTTTTTTTGCGATTTTCCACTCGGCCTTACCCCAGCGATGTTAAATGGGCCATGTCATTTCTCGGCGATCTCCTGATCGCCCAAAGAAAACGGAAGTGAATGAAAAAAAAAGCTTCCCTAGCAACGCATTACTGCGCATGTGCAGGTTGATTTTTTTTTTAGGTTGATGTTCTTTCCCGCGTTTTGGGAGGTCAGGGATCATCACACATGCTCAGAAGCTCTGTGAGGGTCGGGGAGAGAGAGAGAAAGAGAGAGGAGAAAGCATTTTGCGTGGCAAACAATCTGTTGGTAGTAATCTTTAACGGAGGCATCAGGGGAAAGGCATAGGGCCAAGCCTTTTAGCGAGGAGGTCAATGAGGCCCTCGTGAATGTAGTGAGCACCAGGTGGGAGGATCTGACACGGGGTGGGCATGGGAAACCTCCATCCCGTGCATATCGCAGGATTTGGGCAGAGATTGCCGACGTGAGCCCGGACACCGGACCAGTGCCGCAAGCGTGGAACAGCCTACTTGCAGCCGCGAGAGTAAGTTGAAATTTATATTTATGTATTGTTTAATGATATAAATAGTGACTAGAATCTGCAATGTTATTTGGTTACATTTAAACATAACTAAATTATGAATAAATTTATGCAACCCAGCGTAAAGTTAAATGTTGTAGTGTGAAATATGCAACGTAATGCTAATTTGTATTAGAACATTTAAGTCTGTCAGTCTTAAATGTCTTCAATGTCTTAAATTGCCTGCTCCATTTGCTTATGCCGTGCAACGTTATCGTATCATTAACAGAAGAAGATCTCGATGAGTAATCGGGAGCAGCGCAGGACGGGCAGGGGCTCTGCAATGATGCACACTCTGTCTGCTTACGAGGAGCTCGCGGTGGCCTTGGTGGGGCCAGAAAGCCGTTCGGTCACATCCCGTGGTGTGGCCGAACCCACCCTTGAGACATGTGAGTAATGAGAAATGTGCATTGTGCAATGTGTGAATCATTAGTAGATACTGAAAATATCGTCATTGCACATGTAATGTTATGCAATTAAAATGTAATTTGATGTTATGCAATGTTATGCAATTACAATCTAATGTTATGCAAGTATAATATAATCTGATATATAATGGTGATGTACTATAGATGTTCGAATGAAGTCATGTTAGGTCATGTTGAAGCTTGTGATCGCCTGTGCATATGGGGTAAATGAAAGCATTGCAATGTTTTGATTAGAGAAAAATTGTAATGCAATGAATTGAATAGTTAATCGTTGTTTATCAAATTAAAGGTCAAGTGGTCGTCGAGTCCTTGGAATCAACTGCCAGTGAACCGTCTCCTACATCACAGGAGGCTGAAGAAGAGGAACCACTACAAACTCCTGCTGCTGTGCTTCACCAAGAGGAGGAGCCAGAGGAAGAAGAAGAGTTTTTTTTGCGGGGGAGAACAGCCTGCAGCCATCTCGGTTGAGATGGAAGAGGCACCGCGACCAAGCGGTGTGCAGGTGGCGATGCCAAGGCGCGTCATATTGCAAACGCTGACCCCACGGAGGTCCGGTCAGCGTGGTGAGCAATGGCCTGCCTTGGAGGGCCAGGCAGAGAGCTCGATTTCCCTGTGCAGGGAGACGGTCGCGATTGGTCGCGACCTTATCCAGGGGTTCGAGGGATTCTCTGCGAACTGGAGCCAGTTTCCAGCATCCTGGAGCGAGTTCTGCCAGAACTTCTCCAACTGGTCTTCTGAGCAGTCACAGACTGCAAGGGAGACCTTGGAGACTATTCGGCAGCAGACAGCCGCAACCAATGCCCTACGGCAGGCGTTGCTGGCTGGACACGGCGCTGTACCCCAAGGTGTCGTGTCTGCGCGCAAGCGAGACCCCTAGCGCGCAAGCGAGTACGGAGGGCACAAGTTCCTCCTGACTCCGAAGTGGAGCTTCAGGCTTACGCTTCCTCTCCGTCACCTCCACCACGGCAGGAAGTCTTGACATCCCACTCTGCACAATGTCTTGGTGTCGGTCTGCGTAGCCCAAAACGGGCGGGTGGGGTGCGAACACGGGATGGGACAGGATCTGGAGGGAAACGTGGCCGCAGGTAGGGAGGGGGAGCTGTTTTCTATGTAGTTCACTTGTTTTAAAATGTTCACTTGCTGTTATCTATTTTTTATACTCTTGTTATTGTTATTGCCACTAAATTGGCCAACTTTATTCAATAGTTAAATGTTCATTTGTTCACTTGTTATCATTACTTAACTGTTCACTTTCCATTCTTTCTTAAATGGTCACTTGTTAGCATGATTGAAATGGTCACTTGTTATCATCACTTCATTGCTCACTTGTTCCTTAAAATTTCTTCTTTTAACATTTTGGGGATTTTGAGGGAAGGGTGGGTTTGTGCGGGGGGTGGGGGGTTAGAGGGAGGGTGTTGTTCACTAGTTGTTTAAAAAAAATTTTGTTTCTTAATAAAAAAAATATTTTTCTACAACTTTTGTACCTTCTCTCTTAGTTACATAAATGTTACAATGTACAGTTTTTCATGCATATTTGTTTGTTTATTCAGTTTACCCACACAAATGAAACTTTTGATTAACCGTAACTGTAATTGAACGTTTAAATATCAACAATAATAGTTCATGCGAAGCGTTCATTAATGAGCTGCTGACACAAAAGCTTAGCGGCCGTGTAACTGCCCCGGGCTGCTGATCTTCGGGAAAGGTGAGGTGGTACCCGTGCTAGATCGCCAGGCTGATTAAGTTCCCCTGTGTCCTCGCCCGCGTCCTCTCCCGCCTGTTCCTCCTCTTCATCTTCGCTGGCTGCCTCTTCTGTCTCATCTCCTTCTGCAGGTGGACCTGCGACACGATCTGGCATTATTTGTCCTCTCTTTACAGCTAGGTTATGCAGCATGCAACACACCACAATAAACTCTGCTACCTGATCAGGGCGGTACTGGAGGCTGCCTCCTGAATGATCCAGGCATCTGAAGCGCTGCTTTAGGACTCCAATTGTCTTTTCAACGATGTTGCAAGTCACTATGTGACTTTCATTAGAAACATGGAAAACATAGAAAATAGGTGCAGGAGTAGGACATTCGGCCCTTCGAGCCATTCAATGAGTTCATGGCTGAACATGCAACTTCAGTACCCCATTCCTGCTTTCTCGCCATACCCCTTGATCCCCCTAGTATACCGTCTCTGTGCTTCAGTGACAGGAAATGTAGCATTTACTGTCAGAATTGTTCGATTGTGGTCGACAAAAAGCTACACATTTAGGGAGTGGAATCCCTTTGTTACGAAACACCCCTGCGTTCTTTAAGGGTGCTTTCAGGGCAATGTGCGTACAGCCTATTGCTCCCTGCACCTTGGGGAAGTCTGTTATTCTCGAGAAACCCAACGCCCTCTCGGTCTGTGCCTCCCTGGTCATTGGGAAGCTTATGAAGTCCATCCTGCGAGCGTAAAGGGCTTCAGTCACTTGTCGAATGCAGCGGTGTGTAGCGTGCTGAGAGATATGGCAGATGTCACCAGCTGAAGCCTGAAAAGATCCCGATGTGTAGAAGGCTAGGGCAGCAGTAACCTTCACCTCAATGGACAGTGTGGTTCTGATGGTGCTGGAAGGCTGCAGATCACCCTTGACGAGTTGACATATCTCATCCATAACCTCCTTCCGGAATCTCAGCCTCCTAAGACAAGCATTTTCAGACAAGTTCAGGTAGGATTGCTTCTCCAAGTACCTTCGTTGGCTGTACGGTCTCCTCCTCTGTCTTCGTCTCCGTCTACACATTACTGTGCCACCTCTTCGATTGATCCCTTCAGTAACCAGTGTGTGGGCAGTTGCAATTAAACGCAGGGAAAGCATAGGCCCCATAATCACTATCAATAATTACTTTCACTAATTTTAATAATCTCTATGCTCTATACTCTCTAATCTGTAGCCTGCCCTCTCTGTACCAGTCAGTTTGATAGGCCCCAACAATATCATTAAATAACTTCACTATGTAAAAGCTATTTACTAAATTATTCCAATATATGAGATCTATTTAGCATAAATAAGTTGATAATACCTATTTATATTCCCTGTACAAAATTTCTGAGTACAATTTTCTTCAATTTTACTCTCTAAATAACTCAGAACTAATTCTCCACCCTTCCTCCAAAGTTAAAAATGGCGTCCGTAGTGCCCATTTCCCTCTAAGGCCCTGAAAAAGCAACTATTTTTGAGCACTCTTTTGGGCCTTGCATTGGCCCAGCGAAGTGCATGCTAAGTGCTGAAACTTGGGATGGGCCTTGTGTGGGTGATCATTTGGGTGATCATCGCGGCGATCAAAGTGGAAACTTAGGGGCCTGTTTTTCCGGCGATATTTTGGGCCTAGTTTCCACTTTTTGCTCACAATGGGCGATAGAGGTCCGTTTTGGGCCATAGATGGGCGATGTGAAGTGGAAAGTCTGGCCCATAGAGTTCTCGGAGGGTTGTAGGGCTAGAGAAGGTTACAGAGAGAGGGCGGGGCGAGGCCCATGGGGTGATTTAAACACGAGGATGAGAATTTTAAAATCAAGGCGTTGGTGGACTGGGAGCCAAAGTACCTCAGCGAGCACAGGGGTAATGGGCGAACGGGACCTGGTGTAAATTAGCGTGAATGGTATGAATACGAGCAGCAATAGTTTTGGATGAGCTCAAGTTTATAAGAACATAAGAAATAGGAGCAGGAGTAGGCCATTTGCTGTTTCGAGCCTGTTCTGCCATTCAAAAAGATCATGGCTGTTCCTTTACGTCAACACCACCTTCCCACCCTATTTTCATATCCTTTGATTCCCTTTGTATCGAAAACTCTATTGACCTCTGTCTTGAATATATTCTAACAACTGAGCATCCCCAGCCCTCTGGGTAGAGAATTCCAAAGATTCACCATCCTCTGAGTGAAAAAATTTCTTCTCCTCTCAGTCCTAAATGGCCGACCCCTTATTTTGAGACTGTGACCCCTAGCTCTAAAATACCCAGTCGGGGGAAACGACCTCCCAGCATCTACCCTGTCAAGCCCTGTAAGAATTTTATCAGTTTCAATGAGATCACCTCTCATTCTTCTAAACTCTAGGGAATATAGGCCTAGTCTACTCAATTGCTCCTCATAGGACAATCTCCTCATCCCAGGAAACAGTCGAGTGAACCTTTGTTGCACTTCCTCTCAGGCAACTATATCCTTCCCTAGGTAAGGAGATCAAAACTGTACACACAGTGCTCCAGGTGTGGTCTCACCAGGGCGCTATATAGTTGCAGTAAGACTTCATGTGGCCAAAATTGCCCACCGCCTGAAACAAAGCACACCTTAACGCTTTGTGGCATGCATTCCCGCCGCAGTGAATGCAGAGGTTAGTAGAGCAAAATTCAAGCAATTATGCTGAAATATAAAGGAGCGGTGCAGCACTGGTGGCGGGAATGGGCTCTTTGCAGCAGTGTGGGGGCAGAGTGGCCGATTAGGCCGCGAAATTCAGCTGATGCCCATTGACTGATAACCAGGCAGCTGATCCCTGGCCTTCTCAAAGGGGCAAGTTTTGCAGCTAGGTCCTGAGCACTGAGTTTGCGAAGGAATGACGAATGAAAGAGGTTTTAAGGAGGGCCAGCCGCTTCTCGGATGTTGAACGGGAGACCCTGGTCCAAGCTGTGGAGGGAAGGAGGTGCGTTCTCCATCAGGACACCGGCAGACCCAGTTGCGCTGTCTTTGTCAAAGCGTAGAGCGAGATCGTTATGGAGGTGTCGGGGACCACCATTCATGACCGCACCCCCACCCAACGCCCCGATTTAAAAAAGGAGGCAGACAAAAAGCAGGAAACTATAGACCAGTTAGCCAAACATCTGCGGTTGGGAAGATGTTGGAGTCCATTGTTAAAGAAGCAGTAGCAGGACATTTGGAGAAGCAAAATTCGATCAGGCAGAGTCAGCATGGATTTATGAAGGGGAAGTCATGTTTGTCAAATTTGCTGGAATTCTTTGAGGATGTAACGAACAGGGTGGATAAAGGGGAACCAGTGGATGTAGTGTATCTGGATTTCAGAAGGCATTTGACAAGGTGCTACATAAGTAGCACAAGATAAAAGTTCACAGGTTTGGGGGTAATATATTAGCATGGATAAAGGATTGGCTAACGAACAGAAAACAGTAGGAATAAATGGTTCATTCTCGGGTTGGCAATTAGTAACTAGTGGGATGCCGCAGGGATCAGTGCTGGGACCCCTACTATTTACAATCTATGGAGGAAGGGACTGAGTGTAATGTAGCCAAGTCTGCCGACAATACAAAGATGGGAGAAAAACCAATGTGTGAGGAGGACACACAAAATCTGCAAAAGGACATAGACAGGCTAAGTGAGTGGGCAAAAATTTGGCAGATGGAGTACAATATTGGAAAGTGAGAGGTCATGCACTTTGGCAGAAAGAATCAAAGAGTAAGTTATTATTTAAATGGAGAAAGATTGCAAAGTGCTGCAGTACAGTGGGACCTGGGGGAACTTGTGCATGAAACACAAAAGGTTAGTATGCAGTTACAGAAAGTGATCAGGAAGGCCAATGGAATCTTGGCCTTTATTGCAAAGGGGATGGAGTATAAAAGCAGGAAGTCTTGCTACAGTTATACAGGGTATTGGTGAGGTCACATCTGGAATACTGCGTGCAGTTTTGGTTTCCATATTTACGAAAGGATATACTTGCTTTGGAGGCAGTTCAGAGAAGGTTCACTAGGTTGATTCCAGAGATGAGTTATGAGGAAAGGTTGAGTAGGTTGGGCCTCTACTCATTGGAATTCAGAAGAATGAGAAGTGATCTTATCGAAACGTATAAGATTATGAGGGGGCTGACAAGGTGGATGCAGAGAGGATGTTTCCACTGATGGGGGGAGACTAGAACTAGAGGGCATAATCTTAGAATAAGCGACCGCCCATTTAAAACTGAGATGAGGAGAAATTTCTTCTCTCAGAAGGTTGTGGATCTGTGGAATTCGCTGCCTCAGAGAGCTGTGGAAGCTGGGATGTTAATTAAATTTAAGACAGAAAGAGACAGTTTCTTAAACGATAAGGGAATAAGGGTTTATGGAGAACGGACAGGGAAGTGGACCTGAGTCCATGATCGGATCAACCATGATCATATTAAATGCCTCGAAGGGCCATATGGCCTGCTCCTGCTCCTATTTCTTATGTTCTTATGTTCTTAAAAGGATGAACGACATCATTCGACTGATGAAAGTGAATACATGTTCCCCCAACTTCTCACTTTCCATCTGCCAGCCTCTCCTTCACTCTCTTATTTCCCACCTTCACTATATAGTCAGTGAAGCGCCATTTGTTTGCTGAGGCATCGATATCTATGTGTGCATTCTCAGATTGAAGGGTCCCTTTCATGTGAGAGTTAGACCTGCACGTAATGGACCCACACTTGCACTAATTGCCGAGGCCTCATGACACTGCTACTCAGCAATCCTTCTTTGCTTTGCAGGCCAAGGTCTCCCACAATCATTTGGAGCAACACAGGACTGGTGGGGGTGAGGCCGATATCTCGCAGCAGCTAGTGGGCCCGCATGTTGCCTTCCCTGTGGCTGCCGGCACTGTGGATTCTGCTAGGGGGCAACGTCGGTAAGTGAAGGCCTTCCTTTAATGCCATCTCTCCCTGAAAGTCCAAGCGCCTACTAGTCAATTTGCTTATGATTGTGTGCAAGTTGCTGGCTGCATGGTGCAATGCCCTACCTCACCCTGATGGGACCGCTTGTGCCATTTATGAGACCCCCAAGTGTGAGTCAGAGTGAGACCAAGACCCTTGAGGCGAGTCTGAGCCAGAGTCAGGCCAACACGCTTGAGCCGAGTGCAGACATTGGCGGCATGTCCGATGAGGGCGATGAAGAGGGGACACTGCTGTCAGCACCACGTCACTAATTCCTACACTCGCACGCGGCAGCTCAGATACTGCGAGTACGTGGCCGGGTCAATTAGATTTAGCAGAGGGGTGATGCACCGGGGCCTAGCGGGCTGCAACATGGTCAAGGGCAAAGGAAACTTCGGGTGCCATCTCTACGGGGGGGCGAGTACACACACGAGTTCTGCTGGAGGAGGATTCAGATGAGCCCAGCGATGTTGGGGCTTGTGAAAGGAGGGTGGAGGCCATGGATTCGCAGATGTTGGGGGCAATGGCAAGGGTGGTCAGGGGCATGGAGGTGTCTGCCTCCCGCATTGTGGACAGCTCTGCGCACTCCATGGAGCCCATCATTGCCAATATGCAGATGATGGTGGACTCCCAGAGTGACCATGCAGATCCAGCTGTGATGCCGCATGTCAATTGGGTGATGGGGCAGCTACCATTACAGCACAGGGACAAGAGAATGAGTGTATGAATGCTGCTTTTGAGAGGATGGTCGCTGCCCTGGAAGCTCAGAATGCTCTCACGCACTCTGAGCAACAACCACGGAGCATCTTACTGCTATCGTCTCTGGCGGCATCGAGACGGTGTCTGCTCTCATGCAGTCTCAGCTGGACGCCACGCGAGATCTGACTGCTGCCATTGTGGCTGGGTCCACCGTGGTCCACGGGGGACCTTCCGGTGTCGCGCCACCCCACCGAGCTGTGCCCCAGTAGATCGGTGGCGATGGTGAGGTGCTGCCCCCCGGAGCGTGGCGCAGGCCCATCGGGGCAGGTTCCCGATGTGCTCTCCCAGGATCAAAGCAGTCCTGAGCCAAGACCTGCCACTCCGCCATTTCTCAACGATAGAATCACCCCGGCCAATTCCGACTGAAGGCACCGAGGAGGATGAGGCTCAGTCTGCAGCCGGCCCTTCCCGGGCCAGAGCTGGTCGAGGGCATCCTAGAAGGACATCTGTACCATCTAGACCTGAAACACAGCAGCCTTCCCAGAGCCACGATGCAGACACTGCGACGTAGTTCCAGAGGAGGAATGCGTAAGAGGGGTTATAAGGAAATGCACGAGGGTGAGAATTGATAATGTGTATGTTTTGTGGATCCATTATTTCTGGCGTAATAAATCTTTAATTTGGGTTTGAATATCTGCGCAGGCCTCTCATTTCAGTGTGGGGAATGCTGTGTGAAAGGGCCTGTTGGTTTTCCCATGGAGATGCACAGATGAAAGTTAAAGTGCGGATGGACTCAGCGGAGACGAGCAGCAACGAGACGGTTTAGGACTTCCCTTGCAGGGTCCGGATGGCGACACCACCTCCCGCGTGGCCGCTGCCCCACATCCTGCACCTCCTCCTCCTGGTCCTCCTCCTCAGGCGGCACTGCTGCCTCGTCCTCCGATGGTTGTGCCCTCATGATTGCCAGGTTGTGAAGCATGCAGCAGATGACCACGAAGAGGGATACGCTCGCTCAAGTACTGCAGCACTCCTTCTGAGCGAACCAGGCAACGGAACCTCCGTTTAAGAATCCCGATGGTCTGCTCAATGCTGCATCTGCTGGCTGAAGGAGAGTCACTGTATGATTGCTGTGCTGCAATCCTGGGGTGGCGAAGAGGGATCAGCAGCCAAGGGCCGAGTCGGTAGCCCTTGTGTCCAAGGAGCCGGCCGCAATCTTGGTTTGGACCAGCAAAGACGCCTGGCACACCGGTCTGCCGCAGGATGAAAGCATTGTGGTTGTTGCCAGGATACCGGGCATCAACTGCCATGATTTTGCCGTTGTGGTCGCACACCAGGTGGATATTGAGGGAGTGGAATCACTTGCGGTTACGGAAGATCTCAGGATTGTTCTGTGGCACCCTCGATGCGACATGGGTGCAGTCGATGGGGCCCTGAACCCCGGGGAGGCTCGCTATCCTGACGAATGCAGTCTGCCTCTCCAGCTGTTTCTCCCTGCTCATCGGGAAGGTTAGGTACTCCCTCCTCCTTTTATACAGGGCATCTGTCACCTGACGGATGGAGCTATGCGCGGCGAACTGGGAGATGTTTGCGATGTCTGCTGTTGCAGCTTGAAAAGATCCAGTCGCATAGAAATTGAGTGCGTTAGTGGCATTTAATGCAACGGTCCGCGTTGCCCTCAACCTTGTTTGAGGCTGCAGGTCTGGCTGCAGGAGATTGCACAGCTCTGTGACGATGTCCTTGTGGAATCGCAGTCTCCAGAGACACTGGTCATCTGTCAGGTCCATGAAGGAGAAATGCTGTCTGTAGACCCTTTGACGATAGGGCCTTCTACCACCACGTCTGTGTAGGTGTCTTCCTCTGTTCCGTCTTCTCCCTCCTGCTCTGTTGGTCCTCTAGAGCTGGCAAGCATCTGGCTGCTGTGTATGCTGCCTCCTCTCCACCTGGTCCATTATGTGGTGCTGGGGTTCTGCGTACCTGACCCTCCTCCTGAAGCAGGCCCTTCCTGAGGTCCTTCCCGGTGCATGCGCAGGAGGCGTTCCGCTGCCGGCAGTGACCCACTTAGTTCTCCTCTGCAAGCCCAGCCTCCTCAATCATGGCTCTCTGTTGTAGAGCATGAACAGCCTGGGCCAATATAACTCAATCCCGCTGTCAAATACAGCTTCTCGCAATGGCTGAAAAAAATCTCCCCGGCAAGAATGCTGCGACACGCAACATGCCCTTTAAATGTCGCTGGCGTTCTTGCGGAAGCAGTGAAGCAGTGTGTCCCGACCCAGAAAACCTGTCGTTGGCACCTACAGGCGGCCGGAAGACGACTCGAGCTGAATTTAGCTTCCAGGGTGGGCTCGAGGCGGAGCGCAATCTAATGACATCGTTAACGACGCATCTGCAGGGGCGGGGCGGAAGTGGGGGGGAGTGGGCGGATATCCACACTGCCGGAAAAACCCTCCAGGGCAATGTCGCAAATGTCGGCCAGTCTGCCGCGACCCGGCAGCCATTGCGCATCGACCTGTGGCCGCCGCTTGCAGGCGGCCAAAGGCCTTATGGAAAGGGGCAATTTCGGTCCCCCTTACTCTTATACTCAATCCCTTTGTAATAAAGGCTAACATACCATTTGCTTACCTAATTGCTTGCTGTACCTGCATGTAACATTCATGTACAAGGACACCCGGGTCCGTCTGAATACTCTCTGACTGGGAATATTTCCCAGTCTCTCACCTGTTAAAAAATATTTTGTTTTTCTATTTCTCCTATAAAATTGGATCATTTTACGTTTCTCCACTTGCCGCGTTCTAGGGCATTCTCGAAGATCAAAACCAATGCATCCAGTGTCTCTCAAAACCAATGCAGCCACATAAGAACATAAGAAATAGGAGCAGGAGTAGGCCCCTTGGGCCTGTTCCGCCATTCAATAAGATCATGGCTGATATGATCATGGACTCCGCTCCACTTCCCTGCCCGCTCCCCATAACCCGTTATTCCCTTTGCGCTCAAAGATCTGTCTATCACATGGCTCTCTGTTGTAGAGCATGCAGAGCCTGGGCCATTATAACTCAATCTCGCTGTCAACATCGCTACTTGCAATGGTTGTAAAAGTCTGGAAAAATTCTCCCCAGCAAGAATGCTGCTACACGCAACAAGCCCTTAAACATATTCAGTGACCCAGCCTCCACAGCTCTCTGGGGCAGAGAATTCCACAGATTTACAACCCTCTGAGAGAAGAAATTCCTCCTCACCTCTGTTTTAAATGGGCGGCCCCTTATTCTGAAACTATGCCCCCTAGTTCTACATTCCCCAATGAGTGGAAGCATCCTCTCTGCATCTACCTTGTACATGTTTTAAAGCCATAGGATGTAGGCCATCAGGTCCAGGGAATTTGTTGGCATTTAGACCCACTAATTTTTCCAGTACTATTTCGTTACTAATACTAATTTCGTTAAGTTCCTCATTCTCACTACATTTCAGGGCCCCCATTATTTCCTGAATATTTTTTTGTGTCTTCTACCGAGAAGGCAGGTACAAAGTATTTGTATAAAGTCTCTGCCATTTCCTGATTCCCCATTATAATTCCTCCTGTCTCTGCCTGTAAGGGACCCACGTTTACTTTTTCTAATCTCTTCCTTTTTACATACCTATTTTTATGGCAAGTGGAAGATGCGAGGCCGGACAGGGGAGCATTCCAGGGGAACTGAAATGATTAATCCTGAAACTCAGTACCTGTCGGATGATTATGTGCTTTGGAAACTGAAGTCCCATTGGTCTGTATGGTGCCTTGTGTTGTTCCTCATGGGCTGAAAGTCAGATTTGCTGCAGGTTTCCATTACAAGCTGGAGTAACAGGTTATTCCATTCCATTACATGGTAAATTTAGCTGGAATGTTACATATTTTCTTTATAAATGAGTTCTATTATAGCAGCTAATATATTGAAAAATACAATTTGTACGATATAAATATATACAATTGTTTAACAAAGTGAAACCAATACATACATCACACTCTGACTAAAACTTCATGGGGAAGATCTTGATTGTGTGCGATAATGTAAAATGGGTGATAGCGAGCCGACTGCCCATATTACATCGTTTTACATTGAGGTCAATGGAAATAAAAATCGGGAAAAGTGGGGTAAAATGGGCTGCCAACTTTCTATCTATCACCCGTTTTACACCAGTGCATAAGTCAAGATCTTCCCCTTGCAGTCTAATCCTTTTAGGCCTCAGATTTTAGTACCGGGGTAGTTTGTCATTGCACACAGGCACAGAATAAGTGATCATATTGGATATGCCACTGGATTTTCTGGCAACAAATTATATAATGGGGCAAATGCTGGAGGGTTGCTGTCCATCTTGGTGGGGTTAAAATTGCAGCAAGGTGAAGATGCAGCCATTGGCATAGACATGTATTGGACAGTGGGCCTCTGGAGGAGAGAAAGACAACACTAGTGATTATCATTTCAATGTATTTTTTTACAATGTACATTTTTTCCGTAATTAGTACAAATGTTAAATGTAAGAATCTGGAAATGCTTTTATGATCCAAGTTATTTTTGTTCGTTACAACTTATATCCACCAGACAGTGTACTATCACCACAGCAGTTATATCATTTAGGAAAGGATGTGGAAGTGTTTGAAATGTATTTGTAAATTTCTTTTGGGAAGGTACAGTAACCAGGTTCTCACAGGACAATGCTCTGCTACAGGTTAAGAAATTGATTCCTGCCTCATTTTACATTGAAATAGGAGAATCTCCATCTGATTTAACCTTTGTGATTGCTTGCAAGTTCAGAGATATGATGGTCTTCCTGGACCAACTGGATTTGTAAGTTTTTAGCTCATGCACTATGATACTGAAACAAACAATAATATGACATTAATAAGTCTGTTCAATGTCAGTTCAATGTTCAATCATATTACAATAATATTCAATAAACAACAAAAGCAAAGACTTAAAACATTGGAACCAAAATTGTTGTAAAACGTAAACAGTTCAATTCTGCTTGTTCCTTCCTGCCTGTTCTTCTTTAGTACTTTCTCAGCCTGGTGCTACTGTTTTATTCTACCTAATTTAGTTTTTCTATCCTTTCAAAGAGATTTGGTGGAATTAAGTCATTGAGCTAAGTAATGTAAGATGGATTTTAATGTAGCCAAATATATGGTAATGCATAAGCAAAATACTGCGGATGCTGGAATCTGAAATAAAAGCAGAAAATGCTGAAATCTCAGCGGGTCAGGCAGCATCTGTGTCAACGTTCCAGGTTGATGACCTTTCGTCAGAACTCATTTTATATGGCAATACATGTTCGAACAGGAATGACTATTGTCATGTATTCAACTGTCATTGTAACCCATGTATAAACTGACCTAAGTTGTACACCATGATAAACACTGACCACTAGGTGGTGAACTTGTGGGAGACACTCCTAACCTGGACTTTCCGGTATAAAAGGGGAAGTTCCACCCACCTTCATCACTTCAGTGCTGGCTAATAAAGGAATGGTCACAGAGTGATCTTCTCTCAAGTATGGGCCTCGTGTGCATTTGTACTGTATAGTAAGGACATATTATTGGCGACGAGAAACTGGGATTTAAAGCACGCGAGCATGGCCACTAGCAGCACAGACGAGAGGTACTGTGTTGGTGATGATTGGGAGATTTTATTGAGAGACTGCAGCAAAGTTTCATCACTAAGGAATGGCTGGGACAGGATTCGGCCGACAAACGCAGGGCTCATCTCCTGATGGTTTGTGGATCCAGGACGTACTCCCTGATGGAGGACCTTCTAGCGCCAGAGAAGCCGGCGGACAAGACTTTTGAAGAGCTCAGTAATTTGATTGGGGAACACTTTAAACCGGCGAGCAGCATGCACATGGCGGGACACCGGTTTTACACGCACCGGCGGCGAGAAGGGCAAAGCATTCCAGACTTCGTGGCAGACCTCCGGCGACAGGCGAGCCTATGTAAGTTCCCAGATGCATGCAGAGCGGAGATGCTGTGAGAATTTTTTATTGAGGGCATCGGGCATGCTGGGGTTTTCAGGAAACTGATTGAGACCAAAGACTTGACCCTGGAAACGGCGGCTTTGATGGCCCAGACATTTATCTCAGGGGAGGAAGAGACCAGAATGATGTTTGACAAAAATCTTGGTTTAAATGCAGCAAATAGACAGGTAGTCAACATTGTTAACGCGGCACACAGTTCTCCAGGCAGACATGGGCAATCGGACATGCCCGAGCCTGTAGTCGAACCCAAAGGGGGATTTCAACAGAGACAATGGCTAGCTGAATGGTGATTCATACCATTGCAAGGGACAATGCGGCCAGTAATGGGGCTATCAACACGTGTCAATGGTGCGCTTAAGGACAGTTACAGAGACAGTCAGAGACGATCGACTGGTAATGGACCTTTTGTTTCCAACAACAGCTCATGTTGGAGGTGTGGAGGCAAACACACAGCCAGAGCTTGCAGATATCAGCAATATACCTGCAGAAATTGCAACGTCAGTGGTCACTTGGCGCATATGTGCAGGAAGTCTGCAGCCAGGTTGATGTACGAGGAGGACGGGCCCGATGTAAGCCCTACGAGGCCAAATGGACACTGGGGGAAATCGCTGGAAGCTGAAGTTCAGCGAGTTCATGTGGAGCACATATACAGTTCATACACCAGGACGCCACCGATAATGATGAAAGTGCTCCTCTATGGCATCCCAGTATCAATGGAGCTAGACACGGGGGCCAGCCAGTCCCTGATGAGTATCAAACAGTTCAACAAGTTGTCCAAGGCCAGGAGGCCGAAATTATTGCCGATTGACGCACAGCTACAGACATATACAAAGGAGATCATTCCGGTGCTCGGCAGCACCACGGTAGTTGTGACCCACAAAGATTCGGAGAACAGGTTGCCACTCTGGATTGTCCCAGGGATGGTCCCGCACTGCTGGGGAGGAGTTGATTTGCTGTCATGAACTGGAAATGGGGCGATGTCAATGCAATTTCTTCTGTGGAGCAAATATCGTGCTCACAGATCCTGGACAAATTTGACTCACTATTTCAACCCGACATTGGCACTTTCATGGGGAGTGCCAAGGTAGTGATTCACATAAACCCGGACGCCAGGCCAGTACACCACAAGGCCAGAGCGGTGCCGTACGTGATGCGGGAAAAGATAAAAGGCGAATTGGACCGCCTGCTGAGGGAAGGCATCATCTCGCCAGTCGAATTCAGTGACTGGGCAAGCCCGATTGTGCCAGTGCTCAAGGTGGATGGGTCGGTCAGGATATATGGTGATTATAAGGCCACCATCAATCGGGTGTCACTCCAAGACCAGTACCCGCTATCAAGAGCGGAGGACCTCTTTGCGACACTATCTGGTGGCAAACTTTTTTCAACACTGGACCTGACCTCAGCTTACATGACCCATGAGCTGGCAAGTGAGTCGAAGAAGCTGACTACCATCACGACACACAAGGGGTTATTTGAGTACAACAGATGTCCGTTCGGGATTCGCTCGGCCGCCGCGATCTTCCAACGAAATATGGAAAGTCTCCTCAAGTCGATTCAGGGACGGTGGTTTTTCAAGAAGACATCCTCATCACGGGTTGCGATACTGAAGAACAACTCCGCAACCTGGAGGAGGTGTTACGCAGACTGGACCAGGTAGGTCTGCGACTGAAAAAGGCGAAGTGCGTCTTCGTAACTCCAGAGGTAGAATTCCTGGGGATAAGGGTAGCAGCAGACGGGATCAGACCTACTGCGTCCAAAACGGAAGCGATCCAGAGAGCACCCAGACCCCGTAACACGACATAGCTGTGTTCTTTCCTGGGGCTCCTGAACTATTTTAGTAACTTTCTTCCCAAATTGACCACGCTGTTAGAGCCGCTACATGTGCTCCTACGCAAAGGTCGCGAATGGGTCTGGGGGGACAGCCAGGAAAGGGCTTTTGATAGAGCACGCAATTTGTTATGTTCCAACAATCTGTTAACGCTATATGACCCATGTAAGAAACTTGTGTTAACGTGTGATGCGTCGTCCTATGGGGTCGGGTGTGTGTTGCAGCATGTTAATGCCAAGGGTCAGTTACAGCCGGTAGCTTATGCCACCAGAAGTCTGTCCCAGGGAGAAAGGGGCTATGGGATGGTAGAAAAGGAAGCGCTTGCATGTGTATATGCAGTAAAAAAAATGCACCAGTACCTGTTTGGCAGGGAATTTGAGCTGGAGACAGATCACAAACCCCTAACGTCCCTTTTGGCTGACAACAAGGCCATAAATACAAATGCGTCGGCCTGCATACAGAGGTGGGCATTCACGTTAGCCGCCTATGACTATACAATTCGGCACAGACCGAGCACTAAAAACTGCGCCGATGCACGCAGCAGGCTCCCACTAGCCACCACTGAGGGGGCAACCGAGCATGCTGCTGAGATGGTCATGGCTGTTGAAGCTTTCGAAAGCGAAGGCTGACAGCCCGTCAAATTAAAGTCTGGACAAATAGAGACCCGCTGTTGTCTTTAGTCAAGAAATGTGTCCTGAATGGGGACTGGGCAGCCACGCACGGGGCATGCCCTGAGGAATTTAAACCATTTCACAGGTGCAAGGATGAACTCTCGATTCAGGCCGATTGCCTACTATGGGGAAACCGAGTAGTCATGCCCCAGATGGGCAGAGAGGCGTTCATCCGAGAACTCCACAATGAGCACCCGGGCATTGCCATGATGAAGACAATTGCCAGGTCACACGTTTGGTGGCCAGGGATAGATGCAGACCTGGAACTTTGTGTTTGCAGGTGCAACACATGTGCTCAGCTGGGCAGTGCCCCCAGGGAAGCCCCCCTTAGCCTCTGGTCCTGGCCCGCCAAGCCTTGGTCACGCATCCATGTGGACTACGCAGGTGCTTTCATGGGAAAAATGTTTTTGGTTGTAGTAGATGCCTACTCCAAATGGATCGAATGTGACATTCTCAATTCAAGCACATCCTCTGCCATGGTAGAAAGTCTACGGGCAATGTTCGCCGCCCATGATCTACCAGACGTCTTGGTCAGCGACAATGGCCCGTGCTTTACAAGCATTGAGTTCCAGGACTTCATGGCAGGAAATGGTATCAACAATGTCAGAACGGCACCGTTCAAGCCGGCCTCAAACAGCCAGGCGGAACAAGCAGTGCAGATAATCAAACAGGGGATGCTCAGAATCCAAGGGGGTTCTCTACAAAGCCGCTTATCACCCCTCCTGTTGGCCAATAGATCCCGACCACACTCGCTCACAGGGGTTCCACCCGCAGAGCTGCTAATGAAAAGGACGCTCAAAACCAGGTTATCCCTCATACACCCCACCATGAAAGAAATTGTTGAGAGCAGGCATCGGTCACAATGTGACTACCATGACAGGAATGCGAGGGCGCGATGTATTGATGTCAATGACCCTGTCTTTGTCCTCAACTACGATGCAGGGCCCAAATGGCTCGCAGGCACCGTGATTGCCAAAGAGGGGAATAGGATTCTGGTAGTTAAACTTATCAATGGACAAATCTGCCACAAACACGTGGATCAAACAAAAAGGAGGTTCAGCAACCCCATAGAAGAAGCAGAGGAAGAACACGACGTAGAGTTTACTCCACCACAGGTGACCGAACACCGAAACCAAGTGGAGGAGAGCGCAGTCACTGTGGGCAGTCCGGACAGGCCTGAGGCACCGCTAACAGCAGACACTCAGGCCAGCGCCCAACAACCGGAGCCCCAACTCAGACGCTCTACAAGGGAGCGTAAACCACCAGAGAGATTTAACCTGTGATCCCAATAAGACTTTGGGGGGGAGGTGATGTCATGTATTCAACTATCATTGTAACCCATGTATAAACTGACCTAAGTTGTACACCGTGAGAACACTGACCACTAGGTGATGAACTTGTGGGAGACACTCCTAACCTGGACTTTCAGATATAAAAGGGGAAGCTCCGCCCACCTTCATCACTTCAGTGCTGGCTAATAAAGGACTGGTCACAGAGTCACCTTCTCTCTAGTATGGGCCTCGTGCGCATTTGTACTGTATAGTAAGGACATATTAACTATCTTGTGCATGATGAAAGGGTCATATTTTGCAATGGGCCAAAATGGGAAATTCAGGGAAGGGAAAAGCCTAATTGATGTTATTACCTTAATGGAAAAGGAAAAGAATTCTTCTTGACTGACCATTTCCAGACAGACAATGTGACGTTATCAGCAAAACAAATCCAAGATGAGGAGAGACTTATTTGGTCAAAAGTCAAAACAAAGTTATTTCCAGCTTTCTATAGATCACTGGTGAAGCCATATTGGAATAGTATGCCCTCTTCTAAATTCACAAAACAAAAACACAACATACCAGCTCCATTGTGTCTACCCCTTGTTCTTGTAGCAGGAGAGGTGCTGTTGGAGATAGCGTAGGCTGTATCTGCATCTGTTCCTTGGACTTATGTCTGGAATTTTGAATGTTGAAGAGCTGGATGCTAACATCAGGTCCAATGAGAGACGCCTAGCATTAGCACAGACAGAATGTTTCAAAGCACCAAACCGAGCAGTGGCTTTATTGGTAAGATAAGCTACACTGCAATTATCGTGCTAGCTTAAAACAAAATAATTTGGGGCCGAAATTCACCTGTTGTGCGCCTCCCGTTAGCACCTCCGGAGGGCACGAACCGGGCCCACATCCGTTCCTGGGGAGGAAGTTAAAGGGGAGCTGCGCCGTGCTGCCATTTTTTTTGGCCGACTCAGCGGAGAAGCCGCGTAGCGCTGCCAATCGCGCCCAAGTAGCGCCAATGATACCGCCCCAACAGGAAGTGGATCGCGCAACATTACGCTCCACTGCCTGTGAGGGGTGGTATTCCCAATTACGTGGCCGGGCTGTGCCGGCCACAGGAAATCCCACCCCGACTGGGTTACTGCCGCCAAACGCTCGAACGCTGGGGAATTTTGTCCTCTTTACCGATTCTAAATAAATTCACAGTACAATGCTGCAAATATTTTTTACAAGGGCATCATCTTCAGGAAAATAGGTAACAAATGAAAAAAAGGTGTGACAAACGCACGATGAAATAATATAAATTATATCAAAATACATCAGAATATTACGCTAAGTGAGACCGCAACATTGAAAATGATACACAACTCAGCTGAATTTCTGCTCCTCAAAACAAAACAAAAAAGGATTTGCCTAATACTTTTTCATACCCCACTGAATTACTAATGCTGGTACTTGATTAATCATTTTCAATTTTTCAGCTATAAATATTGTTTTTAGTGCTTTGCTCCAGTACATTCAAACTCCTTAAAATTTAAGATATTCATTCATTGAATATTTAAAGATATTAATGTGATTCTAATTGTAGACATGGTCTAGCATAGAATCTCAGTTCAGTTTATTAGATCATCTAATGGCAGTGCTCCTGCTCTGCTCCAAAAATATGCTTTCTACACTGATTAATTTGGAAAGCCAGCCGGTATGGAATAAATGGCTACCACTGCCCCAAACTGTTTCTACCCTCCTGCAGCTGATTTACCCTATTACCGTTATTTGGTAACTTTGCAGGAATTAGCTGAAGTAATTTCAACAACAAATGCAAACAAAATACTGTACATGCACTGCACTGATGATGATATCACATAAGAACTTAAGAACATAAGAAATAGGAGCAGGAGTAGGCCATTTGGCCCCTCAAGGCTACTCCGCCATTTAATAAGATCATGGCTGATCTGATCTTGGTCTCAATTCCACTTTCCTGCCCGTTCCCCATAACCCTTGACTCCCTTATCATTCAAAAATCTGTCAATCTCCACCTTAAATATATTCAATGACCCAGTCTCCACAGCTCTTTGCGGTAGAGAATTTTAAAGATTCACGACCCTTTGAGAGAAGAAATTCTTCCTCATCTCCATTTTAAATAGGTAACCCCTTATTCTGAAACTATGCTCCCTAGTTCTAGATTCCCCCATGAGGGGAAACATCCTCTCAGCATCTATACTGTCGAGCCCCCTCAGAATCTCATATGTTTCAATAAGATCACCTCTCATTCTTCTAAACTCCAATGAGTATAGGCCCAACCTGCTCAACCTTTCTTCATAAGACAACCCCTTCATTGTAGGAATCAACCTAGTGAACCTTAAGGATGTCATAGCAGCGCATTTGGAAAGAGGTGACATGATAGGTCCAAGTCAGCATGGATTTGTGAAAGGGAAATCATGCTTGACAAATCTTCTGGAATTTTTTGAGGATGTTTCCAGTAGAGTGGACAAGGGAGAACCAGTTGATATGATATATTTGGACTTTCAGAAGGCTTTCTACAAGGTCCCACACAAGAGATTAATATGCAAAGTTAAAGCACATGGGATTGGGGGTAGTGTGCTGACATGGATTGAGAACTGGTTGTCAGACAGGAAGCAAAGAGTAGGAGTAAATGGGTACTTTTCAGAATGGCAGGCAGTGACTAGTGGGGTACCGCAAGGTTCTGTGCTGGGGCCCCAGCTGTTTACACTGTACATTAATGATTTAGATGAGGGGATTAAATGTAGTATCTCCAAATTTGCGGATGACACTAAGTTGGGTGGCAGTGTGAGCTGCGAGGAGGATGCTATGAGGCTGCAGAGCGACTTGGATAGGTTAGGTGAGTGGGCAAATGCATGGCAGATGAAGAATAATGTGGATAAATGTGAGGTTATCCACTTTGGTGGTAAAAACAGAGAGACAGACTATTATCTGAATGGTGACAGATTAGGAAAAGGGGAGGTGCAACGAGACCTGGGTGTCATGGTACATCAGTCATTGAAGGTTGGCATGCAGGTACAGCAGGCGGTTAAGAAAGCAAATGGCATGTTGGCCTTCATAGCGAGGGGATTTGAGTACAGGGGCAGGGAGGTGTTGCTACAGTTGTACAGGGCCTTGGTGAGGCCACACCTGGAGTATTGTGTACAGTTTTGGTCTCCTAACCTGAGGAAGGACATTCTTGCTATTGAGGGAGTGCAGCGAAGGTTCACCAGACTGATTCCCGGGATGGCGGGACTGACCTATCAAAAAAGACTGGATCAACTGGGCTTGTATTCACTGGAGTTCAGAAGAATGAGAGGGGACCTCATAGAAACGTTTAAAATTCTGATAGGTTCAGACAGGTTAGATGCAGGAAGAATGTTCCCAATGTTGGGGAAGTCCAGAACCAGGGGTCACAGTCTAAGGATAAGGGGTAAGCCATTTAGAACCGAGATGAGGAGAAACTTCTTCACCCAGAGAGTGGTGAACCTGTGGAATTCTCTACCACAGAAAGTTGTTGAGGCCAATTCACTAAAAATTCAAAAAGGAGTTAGACTAGGGGGATCAAGGGGTATGGCGAGAAAGCAGGAATGGGGTACTGAAGTTGCATGTTCAGCCATGAACTCATTGAATGGCGGTGCAGGCTCGAAGGGCCGAATGGCCTACTCCTGCACCTATTTTCTATGTTTCTATGTTTTCTCTGACCTACCTTCAATGCAAGAGTATCCCTTCTTTAATAAGGAAACCCAAACTGTATGCAGTACTCCAGGTGTAGTCTTGTAGCAAGATTTCCCTACTTTTATAAACCATCCCCCTTGCAATAAAGGCTAACATTCCATTTGCCTTCCTAATTACTTGCTGTACCTGCATGCTAACTTTTTGTCTTTCATGTACAAGGAACTCCACATCCCTCTGTAGCATTTGTGGTCTCTCTCCATTTAAATAATAATTTGCTTTTTTATTTGGTCGACCAAAGTGGATAACCTCACATTTTCCCACATTATATTCCATCTGCCAAATTTTTGCCCACTCACTTAGCCTGTCTATATCCCTTTGCAGATTTCTTTGTGCCCTCCTCACAACTTGCTTTCCCACCCATCTTTGTATCAGCAAATATGTCTACAGTACACTCGCTCCCTTCATCCAAGTCATTAATATAGATTGTAAATAGTTGAGGCCCCAGCACTGATCCCTGTGTTACCCCACTGGTTATAGTTTGCCAACCTGAAAATGACCCATTTTTCCTGACTGTCTGCTTTCTATTAGTTAGCCAATCCTCTATACACGCTAATATATTACCCCCAACCCCGTGAGCTCTTATCTTGTGCAGTAACCTTTTATGTGGCATCTTATCGAATGCCTTCTGGAAATCCAAAAACACCACATCCACTTTACTCACCCTGCTCATTACATCCTCAAAGAACTCCAGCAAATCTGTGAAACACGATTTCCCTTTCAGAAAAGCATGCTGACTCTGCTTGATTGTTTTTTGATTTTCTAAATAACTTGCGGCTACTTCCTTAATAATGGACTCCAGCATTTTCCCAATGACAGATGTTAGGCTAACTGGTGTATAGTTTCCTGCTTTCTGTCTCTCTCCTTTCTTGAATAAGAGCATTACATTTGTGGTTTTCCAATCCGCTGGGACCGCTCCAGAATCCAGGGAATTTTGATAGATTACAACTAATGCATCCACTATCTGTGCAGCCACTTATTGTAAGACCCTAGGAGGCAAGCCCTCAGGTCCAGGGGATCTTTAGTCCCACTAGTCAGCCTTTAGTCCCACTAGTTTGCCTAATACTTTTTCTCTAGTGATAGTGATTGTTTTAAGTTCCTCCCTCCCTATAGCCCCTTGATTATCTATTATTATTGGGATGCTTTCCATGTCTTCTACCGTGAAGACCGATACAAAATATTTGTTCAAAGTCTCTGCCATTTCCTTGTTTCCTATTATTAATTCCCCAGTCTCATCCTTTATGGGACCAACATTTACTTTAGCTATTCACTTCCTTTTTATATAAGTGTAGAAGTTCTTACTGTCTGTTTTTATATTTCTTGGTAGTTTACTCTCAATCTATCTTCTCTTTGCCAAGTAGTAGGGATGTTGGGGAGGGCATCAAACAGGAAATTAGGGCTGCATGCAATAAAGGTGTAGCAGTTATAATGGGTGACTTTAATATGCACATAGATTGGGCTAGCCAAACTGGAAGCAATACGGTGGAGGAGGATTTCCTGGAGTGCATAAGGGATGGTTTTCTAGACCAATATGTTGAGAAACCAACTAGGGGGGAGGCCATCTTAGACTGGGTGTTGTGTAATGAGAGAGGATTAATTAGCAATCTCATTGTGCGAGGCCCCTTGGGGAAGAGTGACCATAATATGGTGGAATTCTGCATTAGGATGGAGAATGAAACAGTAAATTCAGAGACCATGGTCCAGAACTTAAAGAAGGGTAACTTTGAAGGTATGAAGCCAGAATTGGCTAGGATAGATTGGCGAATGATACTGAAGGGGTTGACTGTGGATGGGCAATGGCAGACATTTAGAGACCGCATGGATGAATTACAACAATTGTACATTCCTGTCTGGCGTAAAAATAAAAAAGGGAAGGTGGCTCAACCGTGGCTATCAAGGGAAATCAGGGATAGTATTAAAGCCAAGGAAATGGCATACAAATTGGCCAGAAATAGCAGCGAACCTGGGGACTGGGAGAAATTTAGAACTCAGCAGAGGAGGACAAAGGGTTTGATTAGGTCAGGGAAAATGGAGTACGAGAAGAAGCTTGCAGGGAATATTAAGGCGGATTGCAAAAGTTTCTATAGGTATGTAAAGAGAAAAAGGTTAGTAAAGACAAATGTAGGTCCCCTGCAGTCAGAATCAGGGGAAGTCATAACGGGGAACAAAGAAATGGCAGACCAATTGAACAAGTACTTTGGTTCGGTATTCACTAAGGAGGATACAAACAACCTTCCGGATATAAAAGGGGTCAGAGGGTCTAGTAAGGAGGGGGAACTGAGGGAAATCTTTATTAGTCGGGAAATTGTGTTGGGGAAATTGATGGGATTGAAGGCCGATAAATCCCAAGGGCCTGATGGACTGCATCCCAGAGTACTTAAGGAGGTGGCCTTGGAAAAAGCGGATGCATTGACAGTCATTTTCCAACATTCCATTGACTCTGGATCAGTTCCTATGAAGTGGAGGGTAGCCAATGTAACCCCACTTTAAAAAAAAGGAGGGAGAGAGAAAACAGGGAATTATAAACCGGTCAGCCTGACCTCAGTAGTGGGTAAAATGATGGAATCAATTATTAAGGATGTCATAGCAGTGCATCTGGAAAATGGTGACATGATAGGTCCAAGTCAGCATGGATTTGTGAAAGGGAAATCATGCTTGACAAATCTTCTGGAATTTTTTGAGGATGTTTCCAGTAAAGTGGACAAAGGGGAACCAGTTGATGTGGTATATTTGGACTTTCAGAAGGCTTTCGACAAGGTCCCACACAAGAGATTAATGTGCAAAGTTAAAGCACATGGGATTGGGGGTAGTGCGCTGACGTGGATTGAGAACTGGTTGTCAGACAGGAAGCAAAGAGTAGGAGTAAACGGGTACTTTTCAGAATGGCAGGCAGTGACTAGTGGGGTGCCGCAAGGTTCTGTGCTGGGGCCCCAGCTGTTTACATTGTACATTAATGATTTAGACGAGTGGATTAAATGCAGTATCTCCAAATTTGCGGATGACACTAAGTTGGGTGGCAGTGTGAGCTGCGAGGAGGATGCTATTAGGCTGCAGAGTGACTTGGATAGGTTAGGTGAGTGGGCAAATGCATGGCAGATGAAGTATAATGTGGATAAATGTGAGGTTATCCATTTTGGTGGTAAAAACAGAGAGACAGACTATTATCTGAATGGTGACAGATTAGGAAAAGGGAAGGTGCAACGAGACCTGGGTGTCATGGTACATCAGTCATTGAAGGTTAGCATGCAGGTACAGCAGGCGGTTAAGAAAGCAAATGGCATGTTGGCCTTCATAGCGAGGGGATTTGAATACAGGGGCCGGGAAGGTGTTGCTACAGTTGTACAGGGCCTTGGTGAGGCCACACCTGGAGTATTGTGTACAGTTTTGGTCTCCTAACTTGAGGAAGGACATTCTTGCTATTGAGGGAGTGCAGCGAAGATTCACCAGACTGATTCCCGGGATGGCGGGACTGACCTATCAAGAAAGACTGGATCAACTGGGCTTGTATTCACTGGAGTTCAGAAGAATGAGAGGGGACCTCATGGAAACGTTTAAAATTCTGACGGGTTTAGACAGGTTAGATGCAGGAAGAATGTTCCCAATGTTGGGGAAGTCCAGAACCAGGGGTTACAGTCTGAGGATAAGGGGTAAGCCATTTAGGACCGAGATGAGGAGAAACTTCTTCACCCAGAGAGTGGTGAACCTGTGGAATTCTCTACCACAGAAAGTAGTTGAGGCCAATTCACTAAATATATTCAAAAGGGAGTTAGATGAAGTCCTTACTACTCGGGGGATCAAGGGTTATGGCGAGAAAGCAGGAAGGGGGCACTGAAGTTTCATGTTCAGCCATGAACTCATTGAATGGCGGTGCAGGCTAGAAGGGCTGAATGGCCTGCTCCTGCACCTATTTTCTATGTTTCTATGTTTCTAAGAGGTTATCCTTTGCTGGTTTCTAAAAAATTCCCAATCCTCTGGCCTACCACTAATCTTCGCAACATTGTACCCTTTGTTTTCAATTTAATACCATCCTTAATTTCTTTAGTTAGTCACAGATGGTTCATCCTTCTCGTAGAGTCTTTCTTTCTCACTGGAATATATCTTTGCTGAGAGTTATGAAATATCTCCTTAAATATCTGCCACTGCTTATCTACCATCTTATCCTTGAATCTATATTCCTATTCCACTTTTGCCAACTCTGTCTTCATAGTTTTGTGATTGCCTTTATTTAAGTTCAGGACACTAGTTTGTGACCCAAGTTTCTCACCCTCAAACTGACTTTGAAATTCTAACATGCTATGATCACTCTTCCCTAGAGGATCCTTTGCTATGAGATCATTAATTAATCCTGTCTCATTACACATTACCAGATCTAAAATAGCCTGCTCCCTGGTTGGTTCCACAACATATTTTTCTAAGAAACCATGGAAACAGGCTAGATGAAGCATACAAGTGTGAGGGAGGTGAGAGGACATGAACTGGGACACAATTATTAACTTGGGGGTACTCCAGCTTTAACACTGTGCCTGTATTTTCTGTCGCTCTAGAAATTAAAAAATAAAATTAAGCAGAAGCTGTGACAAGAGCATTGCCCAAAATTGAAGTGGAATAAGAGGCATGTGCACGATCTCTAGACATCTCCAGATCAATAATTCTGAAGCAGGATTCTTCTCCAAACACCAGGTAATGTGGACTTTACCCAATTGTGCAAAAGGATAGTATGCAGGTACAGCAAGTGATCAGGAAGGCCAATGGTATCTTGGCCTTTATTGCAAAGGAGATGGAGTATAAAAGCAGGGAAGTCTTGCTACAGCTATACAAGGTATTGGTGACGCCACACCTGGAATACTGCGTGCAATTTTGGTTTCCATATTTACAAAAGGATATACTTTGGAGGCAGTTCAGAGAAGGTTGATTCCGGGGATGAGGGGGTTGACTTAAGAGGAAAGGTTGAGTAATTTGGGCCTCTACTCATTGGAATTCACAAAATTCCGGTTCTGGGGTAGGTGGGACCAGTACAAACCGGACGGTCTGCACCTGGGCAGGACCGGAACCAATGTCCTAGGGGGAGTGTTTGCTAGTGCTGTTGGGGAGGATTTAAACTAATATGGCAGGGGGATGGGTACCAAGGCAGGGAGACAGAGGGAAACAAAAAGGAGGCAAAAGCAAATGACAGAAAGGAGATGAGGAAAAGTGGAGGGCAGAGAAACCCAAGGCAAAGAACAAAAAGGGCCACTGTACAGCAAAATTCTAAAAGGACAAAGGCTGTTAAAAAAACAAGCCTGAAGGCTTTGTGTCTTAATGCAAGGAGTATCCGCAATGAGGTGGATGAATTAACTGTGCAAATAGATGTTAACAAATATGATGTGATTGGGATTACGGAGACGTGGCTCCAGGATGATCAGGGCTGAGAACTCAACATCCAGGGGTATTCAACATTCAGGAAAGATAGAATAAAAGGAAAAGGAGGTGGGGTAGCATTGCTGGTTAAGGAGGAAATTAAGGCAATAGTTCAGAAGGACATTAGCTTGGATGATGTGGAATCTATATGGGTAGAGCTGCAGAATACCAAAGGGCAAAATACGTTAGTGGGAGTTGTGTACAGACCTCCAAACAGTAGTAGTGATGTTGGGGAGGGCATCAAACATGAAATTAGGGGTGCGCGCAATAAAGGTGCAGCAGTTATAATGGGTGACTTTAATATGCACATAGATTGGGTTAACCAAACTGGAAGCAATAAAGTGGAGGAGGATTTCCTGGAGTGCATAAGGGATGGTTTTTTAGACCAATATGTCGAGGAACCAACTAGGGGGGAGGCCATCTTAGACTGGGTGTTGTGTAATGAGAGAGGATTAATTAGCAATCTCATTGTGCGAAGCCCCTTGGGGAAGAGTGACCATAATATGATGGAATTCTGCATTAGGATGGAGAATGAAACAGTTAATTCAGAGACCATGGTCCAGAACTTAAGGAAGGGTAACTTTGAAGGTATGAGGCGTGAATTGGCTAGGATAGATTGGCGAATGATACTGAAGGGGTTGACTGTGGATGAGCAGTGGCAGACATTTAGAGACCGCATGGATGAACTACAACAATTGTACATTCCTGTCTGGCGTAAAAATAAAAAAGGGAAGGTGGCTCAACCGTGGCTATCAAGGGAAATCAGGGATAGTATTAAAGCCAAGGAAGTGGCATACAAATTGGCCAGAAATAGCAGCGAACCCGGGGACTGGGAGAAATTTAGAACTCAGCAGAGGAGGACAAAGGGTTTGATTAGGGCAGGGAAAATGGAGTACGAGAAGAAGCTTGCAGGGAACATTAAGACAGATTGCAAAAGTTTCTATAGATATGTAAAGAGAAAAAGGTTAGTAAAGACAAACGTAGGTCCCCTGCAGTCAGAATCAGGGGAAGTCATAACGGGGAACAAAGAAATGGCGGACCAATTGAACAAGTACTTTGGTTCGGTATTCACTGAGGAGGACACAAACAACCTTCCGGATATAAAAGGGGTCGGAGGGTCTAGTAAGGAGGAGGAACTGAGGGAAATCCTTATTAGTCGGGAAATTGTGTTTGGGAAATTGATGGGATTGAAGGCCGATAAATCCCCAGGGCCTGATGGACTGCATCCCAGAGTACTTAAGGAGGTGGCCTTGGAAATAGTTGATGCATTGACAGTCATTTTCCAACATTCCATTGACTCTGGATCAGTTCCTATGGAGTGGAGGGTAGCCAATGTAACCCCACTTTTTAAAAAAGGAGGGAGAGATAACAGGGAATTATAGACCGGTCAGCCTGACATCGGTAGTGGGTAAAATGATGGAATCAATTATTAAGGATGTCATAGCAGTGCATTTGGAAAGAGGTGATATGATAGGTCCAAGTCAGCATGGATTTGTGAAAGGGAAATCATGCTTGACAAATCTTCTGGAATTTTTTGAGGATGTTTCCAGTAGAGTGGACAAGGGAGAACCAGTTGATGTGGTATATTTGGACTTTCAGAAGGCTTTCGACAAGGTCCCACACAAGAGATTAATGTGCAAAGTTAAAGCACATGAAATTGGGGGTAGTGTGCTGACATGGATTGAGAACTGGTTGTCAGACAGGAAGCAAAGAGTAGGAGTAAATGGGGTCTTTTCAGAATGGCAGGCAGTGACTAGTGGGGTACCGCAAGGTTCTGTGCTGGGGCCCCAGCTGTTTACACTGTACATTAATGATTTAGACGAGTGGATTAAATGTAGTATCTCCAAATTTGCGGATGACACTAAGTTGGGTGGCAGTGTGAGCTGCGAGGAGGATGCTATGAGGCTGCAGAGTGACTTGGATAGGTTAGGTGAGTGGGCAAATGCATGGCAGATGAAGTATAATGTGGATAAATGTGAGGTTATCCATTTTGGTGGTAAAAACAGAGAGCCAGACTATTATCTGAATGGTGACAGATTAGGAAATGGGGAGGTGCAAAGAGACCTGGGTGTCATGGTACATCAGTCATTGAAGGTTGGCATGCAGGTACAGCAGGCGGTTAAGAAAGCAAATGGCATGTTGGCCTTCATAGCGAGGGGATTTGAGTACAGGGGCAGGGAGGTGTTGCTACAGTTGTACAGGGCCTTGGTGAGGCCACACCTGGAGTATTGTGTACAGTTTTGGTCTCCTAACCTGAGGAAGGACATTCTTGCTATTGAGGGAGTGCAGCGAAGGTTCACCAGACTAATTCCCGGGATGGCGGGACTGACCTATCAAGAAAGACTGGATCAACTGGGCTTGTATTCGCTGGAGTTCAGAAGAATGAGAGGGGACCTCATAGAAACGTTTAAAATTCTGACGGGGTTAGACAGGTTGGATGCAGGAAGAATGTTCCCAATGTTGGGGAAGTCCAGAACCAGGGGTCACAGTCTAAGAATAAGGGGTAAGCTATTTAGGACCGAGATGAGGAGGAATTTCTTCACCCAGAGAGTGGTGAACCTGTGGAATTCTCTACCACAGAAAGTTGTTGAGGCCAATTCACTAAATATATTCAAAAAGGAGTTAGATGAAGTCCTTACTACTAGGGGGATCAAGGGGTATGGTGAGAAAGCAGGAATGGGGTACTGAAGTTGCATGTTCAGCCATGAACTCATTGAATGGCGGTGCAGACTAGAAGGGCCGAATGGCCTACTCCTGCACCTATTTTCTATGTTTCTATGTTTCTAAAATGAGAGGTGATCTTATCGAAACGTATAAGATTATGAGGAGGCTTGACAAGGTGGATGCAGAGAGGATGTTTCCACTGATGGGGGAGACTGGAACTAGAGGGCATGATCTTAGAATAAGGGGCCGCTAATTTAAAACAGAGATGAGGAGGAATTTCTTCTCTCAGAGGGTTGTAAATCTGTGGAATTTGCTGCCTCAGAGATCTGTGGAAGCTGGGACATTGAATAATTTAAGACATAAATAGACAGTTTCTTAAATGATAAAAGAATAAAGGGTTATGGGGACCAGTCGGGGAAGTCGAGCTAAGTCCATGATCAGATCAGCCATGATATTATTGATTGGCAGAGCAGGCTCGAGGGGCCGTATGGCCTACTCCTGTTCCTATTTTTTATATTGTTATGTTCTTATAATTGAGATCAAATTTGAATATTTACAGATGCATGGGAAAGAGAACAGTCAGCAGGAAATTTTTAGCACAGGTTGTGTTCAACAAGTTTACTACAGTTTCTTGGACATCACTGCGTCGATAGAGGAAATGCAGTAGATGCAGAGTTTATAGATTTACAGAGGCATTTGATAAGCTGTCTCACAGGAGGCTTGTTGCAAACATTCAGTCATATGGTAATGTAGCAACATGAATAGAGAGTTATCTAAGAAGATAAAAGATGCTTCAGAAATGCAAGCTTTCTTTATATGTGCTTTATGTGTTTACACAGGTATTAAAGCACAACAAAAAACATTGCTTAATTTGAGTAAATCTAAGCATTCACCCTATAAATACTTTGACCACTAACTGACTGCACCTGAAAGAAAAAACATTCCTCATCGAAGATCAGATCGTTCTTGGCAATTTTACATTGTCTTACCATGTTTTTAAAGCTGCCAAGAATGGCAGTGGTGATAATTCCCAAAAGAAAGGCAGACACATTCAGCGCTGTTACCAGCCAAATCATGATGTATACAAAGTGCACCTCTTGGCAACTCTTCACTCCAACAAACTCGAAGTAATTGTTCAAATAGCCGCCACTGTAGAAAGAAAAGTGCTTAATTGATGAATGAATTTCTAACCAGATAAGAGTGGACTAAGTTCTGATCTCTTGATTAAGTGCCCACCCATCTTAAATCAGTTTGTAACGCAAGAGATTTTCTGACACAAACTTGATGGAGCAGTTAGAATCCCACGTGTATGCCACCAATGCTATTCAAGTGTATTTTAACTAGCAAGTTTGTCATTGATTAAGTGTTATGCTCAATGAGGCAGTGCTAGGAAATCTGGGGGCGAAATTGCCCCGCGCCCCATTTGGGTTCGGTAACCTTCTGGGGCCGGGACTTTTAGCGTCCGGCGCCAAAGTCCCGCCCCCAATGTGGAATTGCCCCTTTAATCACCCCCCCCCCCCGAGCGGATGTCCCCAGCTTCGCAACCCGCTAAGCTAGCGTTGAAATTCGCCCGTGCCAGCCTCATGGCCCCGCAGTGCAATTTCCCCCGCGGGGCGTTAAGGGGTTGATGCGGGGTGGCGAGGGGTTGCCACGCATGGTGGTGACATCATCACCTGTTGTGCGACGGCAAGGGGCGTTAACCGCAGGACGCAGCACTGCCAAGCCAGCGCCTCCACAACCACCTGGGAAATTTCTCAGGAGGTGGTAATGTCTCCCCCCCCCCGGACAAAAATTGTCTTCCCCCCCCCCCCCCCCCCCCGGAGGTGCTAACGGGGCTATAAAAAGGGCCAATTTTCCCCCTCAGAATGTACTTGCAAAGTTACCACCAATTCTGAAAGATCAGATACAGCAGGAGCCAGATGCAGTGTCAGGCTCACAAGGCTTTGGAGAGAGTGCAGAGGAAATTTACTGGAATGGTAGCAGGGATGAGGGCTTTCAGTTATCTGGAGAGGCTGGAGAAGCTGGAGGTGCTCTCGTTAAAGCAGAGAAGATTAAGGGGAGATTTAATAGAGGTGTTCAAAATTATGAGGGGTTTTGATAGAGTAAATGGGGAGAAACTGTTTCCCCCGGTAGGAGGTTTGGGGACCAGATTTAAGATAATTGGCAAAAATGTCAGGGGGAATGAGGAGAAACGTTTTTAATCAGCGAGTTATGATGATCTGGAATGCATTGCCTGAAAGGTTTGTGGACGCAGATTTAACAGTACTTTCACAAGGGAATTGGTACATATTTAAAAAGGAAACATTTGCAAGGCAGCTGGGAAGGAGTAGGGAAGTGGGACCAAATGATAACTCTTTGAGAGCCGGCCTAGACATGATGAGAGAATGGCCTACTACTGTGCTGTATTTTTAAAAATTCATTCATGGGATGTGGCCATCGCTGGTAAGGCCGGCATTTATTGCCCATCTTTAATTGCCCTCGAGAAGGTGGTGATGAGTCACCTTCTTGAACCCTGCAGTTGTGTGGTGAAGGAGCTCCCACAGTGCTGTCACGGAGGGAGTTCCAAGATCTTGACCCAACGACGATGAAGGAACAGCGATATACGTCCAAGTCAGGATGGTGTGTAGATTGGAGGGTTAACGTGGAGATGCTCCCATGCGCCCGCTGCCCTTGCCCTTCCAGGTGGTAGAGTTTGCGGGTTTGGGAGGTGCTGTCAAAGAAGCCTTGGCGAGTTGCTGCAGTGCATCTTGTAGATAAGAACATAACAACATAAGAAATAGGAACAGGAGTAGGCCATATGGCCCCTCGAGCCTGCTCTGCCATTCAATAAGATCATGGCTGATCCGATCATGGACTCAGCTCCACTTCCCCACCCGTTCCCCATAACCCCTTATTCCCTTATCGTTTAAGAAACTGTCTATTTCTGTCTTAAATTTATTCAATGTCCCAGCTTCCACAGCTCTCTGAGGCAGCAAATTCCACAGATTTACAACCCTCTGAGAGAAGAAATTCCTCGTCATCTCTGTTTTAAATGGGCGGCCCCTTATTCTAAGATCATGCCCTCTAGTTCTAGTCTCCCCCATCAGTGGAAACATCCTCTCTGCATCCACCTTGTCAAGCTCCCTCATAATCTTATACGTTTCGATAAGATCACCTCTCATTCTTCTGAATTCCAATGAGTAGAGGCCCAACCTACTCAACCTTTCCTCATAAGTCAACCCCCTCATCCCCAGAATCAACCTTGTGAACCTTCTCTGAACTGCCTCCAAAGCAAGTATATCCTTTCGTAAATATGGAAACCAAAACTGCACGCAGTATTCCAGGTGTGGCCTCACCAATACCTTGTATAGCTGCAGCAAGACTTCCCTGCTTTTATACTCCATCCCCTTTGCAATAAAGGCCAAGATACACACTGCATCCACGGTGTGCCAGTGGTGGAGGGAGTGAATGTTTAAGGTGGTGGATGGGGTGCCAATCAAGCGGGCTGCTTTATCCTGGAAGATGTCGAGCTTCTTGAGTGTTGTTGGAGCTGCACTCAGCAGGCAAATGGAGATTATTCCATCGCACTCCTGACTTGTGCCTAGTAGATGGAGGAAAGGCTTTCGGAAGTCAGGAGGTGAGACACTTGCCGCAGAATACCCACCCTCTGACCTGCTCTATTTGCCACAGTATTTATGTGGCTGGTCCAGTTAAGTTTCTGGTCAATGGTGTCCCCCAGGATGTTGATGGTGGGGGATTTGGCGATGGTAATGCCATTAAATGTCAAAGGGAGATGGTGAGTGTTATGTATGCAATAAAGGTTCAAACTGAGTAGTGTTTAACTAAGCAAGGTACAACCTTGGCTCTGCTTTATTTAGGCCCAAAGTGCCTGACTCACAAAATGGCTGGCCTTTTATACCAGAGCAGCACCATGTGCGTGCTGCTCAGTGGCCTCCAACAATGACGCCATCTGGTGGCTACAAACAGAATGTACATACATGACAATACCCTCCTCTGAGATCTTATCACAGTCTTTCACAGGTTGAGACGGTCCGGTGCTTTATACTCCCAGGTTGACCGTCTCAGTTCGATCCTGGCCTTAGGTGAATGTGCGGAGTCTGTTGTGGTTGGATGTTTGACTTGTTGCGGGTGGCAGTGGCCATGTCAGGAATTGCAAGTCCATTTTTATTGATGGAAAGTCTGTGATGGAAATGCCGGGTTCACTGATGACCCTTGAGTCCACTGAAGGCTGCTGGTAGATTGGTTGGTCGTCGACGGTTTCTTCGTCCGACTGCTCTGGCTCGTCTGTGTGCCTCAGCTTTGTTTGATCCATGTATTTCTTGCAAGTTTGCCCATTCTTGAGCTTAATAACAAATACTCTGTTGCCCTTCTTGGCCATGACTGTACCAGCGATCCATTTGGGACCCTGACCATAATTCAACACATACACTGGATCATTAACAGAAATTTCGCGTGACACAGTTGCGCGATCGTGGTACCCTTGTTGACTCTATCTTCTGTATTTAACATGATTACTTAAATCCGGGTGTACAAGAGATAACTTGGTCTTAAGACCTCTTTTCATCATTAGTTCAGCAGACGAGACCCCTGTGTGTGTGTGGGGTCTTGTCCATAATTCAGCAGTATGCAAGACAAATGGGTCTGCAGTGTTCCTTGGGTTACTCTCCTCATGCTTTGCTTGATAATTTGGATTGCACGTTCTGCTTGCCTGTTGGATGCTGACCTTACATGTTTTATGCCATTAAGTTTTATAAACTCCTGAAACTCCTGACTGGTGAAGCACGACCCATTGTCGCTCACCACTATGTCAGGCAGACCATGTGTCGCGAACATGACACTGAGATTCTCTATGGCTGCTGTGAACGTACTGGATGACATGATTGTGCATTGTATCCACTTCGAATAAGCATCCACCACCACTAAAAATATCTTGCCCAGGAAAGGACCTGCAAAATCTACATGGATCCTGGACCAAGGTTTGGTCCACAGACTCAGCGGCGATTCCGCTGGTGCTTTGCTGAGCTGCATGCAGATGTTGCACTGATGCACGCATGCTTCCAGCTCAGAATCAATTCCTGGCCACCATACATGGTACCTGGCGATGGCCTTCATCATCACTATACCAGGATGTGTGCTGTGTAACTCACGCACAAACTTCTCTCTCCCTTTCTTAGGCATTGCATCTCGATTGCCCCACAATATCCAATCTGCTTGAATAGACAGTTCGTCCTTGCGACGAATGTACGGTTTGGTCTCCTTGCACATTTGCTTAGTTATGCTTAGTTGAGGATGCGACCCTTTACCACCGATAATATCGGGTCCTGGTTGGTCCAGGTCTTAACTTGTTGAGCCGTGACAGGGGTGCCTTCACTCTCAAAAGCATCCATGATTAACATTAAATCTGCCGGTTGTGGCGTTTCCACCTCCAGTGTGGGCAACGGCAACCGGCTCAAAGCATCGGCACAATTCTCTGTGCCAAGTCTGTGGCGAAACACATAATCATAGGCAGATAATGTCAATGCCCATCTTTAGATACGGGATGAAGCATTGATGTTGATACCTTTGCTCTCGGAAAACAACGAAATGAGCGGCTTGTGAGCGGTCTCTAATTCGAACCTCAGACTGAACAGGTATTGATGCATCTTTTTAACACCATACACACAGGCTAATGCCTCTTTTTCTACCATACTGTAGGCTCTTTCTGTTTTAGACAAACATTTGGATGCATACGCAACAGGTTGAAGTTTCCCATACTCATTGGCTTGTTGTAACACACAACCAATTCCATATGACGATGCGTCACAGGCCAAAACTAAATGTTTACATGGGTCATAATGTACCAGCAGCTTGTTCGAGCAAAGCAGATTGGTGGCTTTCTCGAAAGCTCTGGCTTGCGATGCGCCCCACACCCAGCTGTTGCCTTTTCTCAATAGCATGTGCAGTGGTTCAATTTAGGTAGGAAGTTACCAAAGTAGTTGAGTAGACCCAGGAACAAATGCAGCTCCGTCACATTCTGTGGCTTGGGTGCATTCTTGATGGCCTTGGTTTTCACGTCAGTAGGTCTAATGCCATCAACGGCGATTTTCCTCCCGAAGAATTCGACCTCCGGTGCCATGAAGAGTCACTTCGATCATTTAAGTCTGAGTCCCACTCTGTCCAAACACAGTCGAACCTCTTCCAGGTTGGTCAGATGTTCCTTGAAGTCATGACCGGTGATCAGGATGTCATCTTGGAACACGACAGTTCTGGGAACGGATTTCAGTAGACTTTCCATGTTCCTCTGGAATATTGCTTCAGCCGAGCGAATTCCAAACGGGCACCTGTGGTAAATAAACAGTCCTTTGTGCGTGTTAATGCACGTAAGTCTCTTTGAAGTCTCGAGCAACTCCTGCGTCATATATGCCGACATCAAGTTCAGTTCAGTTTCAGCCTTGTAGTCTCCACAGATTCTGACTGTGCCATCACATTTCAGCACAGGAACAATGGGGCTGTCCTATTCATTAAATTCGACCGATGATATGTGTTGTGTATCTGTAAACATGCACTCCCATGTTCCGCCACCAAGGAGCTCATCCCCTGAAGTCCCAAGGGATCCCAGCATCCCTTGGGAGCACTGTATATAAGCCGGCCCCTAAGGCCTGTTCCTCACTCTGGAGTGTCTTATTAAAGACTGAGGTCACTGTTACTTAACCTCCCTATGTGCAGCCTCATCTGTGTTAGGAACACAATAATTGGCGACGAGAATACGAATCCAACGCAAAGATGCAGCAAACTGTGGGCATCCTGGAGAAGTTCTCGGAGGGTGAGGACTGGGAAGTCTATGTCGAACGGCTAGACTAGTACTTTGTAGCCAACGAGCTGGACGGAGACTGCCCTGAACAACCCACAGCAGACACCACCTTTTTCGAGCCCACAACACACACCCAAAGAATCAACGACACCACGCCGGACCAGGAAATCAAACCCATCACACCCAACAGCCCAGCAAGGCCAGGCTCACCTAGCAGCCCTGCAGAGCCAACAACATGCCAGCCCAGCGAGGGCACAGCCAACAGACATTTGTACCGAGGCGGTCCACCAGGGAAAGAAAGGCTCCCGACCGCCTCACCTTGTAAATAGTTTTCACTTTGACTTTGGTGGGGTAGTGATGTTGTGTATCTGTAAAGCATGCACTCCCATGTTCCACCGCCAGGGAGCTCATCCCCTGAAGTCCCAAGGGATCCCAGCATCCCTTAGGAGCACTGTATATAAGCCGGCCCCTAAGGCCTGTTCCTCACTCTGGAGTGTCTTATTAAAGACTGAGGTCACTGTTACTTTAACCTCCCTGTGTGCGGCCTCATCTGTGTTAGGAACACAATTATATGATCTCTTTTCGCTGGAGTCTGTCCAGTTCAATTTCGACCTTCTTCCTCATCATATACGGCACTGCTCGAGCTTTTTGATGGATGGGTCTTGCATCTGAGTCCACGTGGATGTCACCTTGGCTCCTGTGAAGTTGCTGATACCCGGTTCGAACAGCGAGAGGAACTTGCTCAATACTTGGGCGCATGTACCTTCCTCCAACGACAACGCCTTTATGTAGTTCCAGTCGCATCTGATTTTCTCCAACAGCTTCTGCTGACCAGCGTTGGGCCATTGCCTGGAACAATCCACAGCGATTACTCGTGAACCGCACCATTATACGACACATTCATTTGTGCACTGCCAATCACCTTTATCAGTTCTTTGGTGTACGTGCGCAGCTTGGTGTTAACAGGGCTCAGCCTGGGCCTCACAGTCTTAGTATCCCACAGCTTATTAAATGCCCTCTCGTTCATGATCGATTGACTCGCCCCTGTGTCCAGTTCCATCGATACCGGTATCCCGTTAAACTTCACATTAATCAAAATTGTTTTACGCTTGGTTATGAAATCCATACACTTCCTCCTCTGGCATCTCGGATTGCGTATCCGGATCCGCGCTAGTCTGACTCTCATCCTCCACGTGGTGTGTCGCAGCACGCTTGCTCATCTGCGGACACTTGCGCTGGAGATGCCCCACTCTCAGACAGCCTTTACAACTATATTGTTTAAATCGGCACTGCTGGTGCCGATGATTTCCCCACAATGCCAACACGGAGAAATCGGATACATTCCCGCTGGAGGACTTTGGGCAGCCATAGGCCCTGCCATGTGCCGCTCTGCCAGACGGCGAATCAATCGCATTTACAGTACTTGCTGAGGTTCG